>NC_136266.1:11028788-11311288 GCF_964187855.1 Myxine glutinosa
GTTTTGCTCGAACTCGGTAACCGCACCAGAACGGTATGACCTGGCATCATCATCATCCATGAATCATCCATCTTGTGAGGAGTGGGTGGCCAGTTCTCCTGAGTTTGTAACCTGCAGTATGAAGCCAATTGCAGACAGTTCTCCTGAGTTTGTAACCTGCAGTATGAAGCCAATTCCAGACAGTTCTCCTGAGTTTGTAACCCGCAGTATGAAGCCACTTCCAGACAGTTCCCTTCAGTTTGTAACCTGCAGTATGCAGCCATTTCCAGACAGTTCCCTTGAGTTTGTAACCTGCAGTATGAAGCCACTTCCAGACAGTTCCCTTGAGTTTGTAACCTGCAGTATGAAGCCATTTCCAGACAGTTCCCTGAGTTTGTAACCCGCAGTATGAAGCCACTTCCAGACAGTTCCCTTGAGTTTGTAACCTGCAGTATGCAGCCATTTCCAGACAGTTCCCTTGAGTTTGTAACCCGCAGTATGAAGCCACTTCCAGACAGTTCCCTGAGTTTGTAACCCGCAGTATGAAGCCACTTCCAGACAGTTCCCTTGAGTTTGTAACCCGCAGTATGAAGCCATTTCCAGACAGTTCCCTGAGTTTGTAACCTGCAGTATGAAGCCACTTCCAGACAGTTCCCTTGAGTTTGTAACCTGCAGTATGAAGCCATTTCCAGACAGTTCCCTGAGTTTGTAACCCGCAGTATGAAGCCACTTCCAGACAGTTCCCTTGAGTTTGTAACCTGCAGTATGCAGCCAATTCCAGACAGTTCCCTGAGTTTGTAACCCGCAGTATGAAGCCACTTCCAGACAGTTCCCTGAGTTTGTAACCCGCAGTATAAAGCCAATTGCAGACAGTTGTCCTGAGTTTGTAACCTGCAGTATGAAGCCAATTCCAGACAGTTCTCCTGAGTTTGTAACCCGCAGTATGAAGCCACTTCCAGACAGTTCCCTGAGTTTGTAACCCGCAGTATGAAGCCAATTCCAGACAGTTCCCTGAGTTTGTAACCCGCAGTATGAAGCCACTTCCAGACAGTTCCCTGAGTTTGTAACCCGCAGTATGAAGCCACTTCCAGACAGTTCCCTGAGTTTGTAACCCGCAGTATAAAGCCAATTGCAGACAGTTGTCCTGAGTTTGTAACCCGCAGTATGAAGCCACTTCAAGACAGTTCTCCTGAGTTTGTAACCCGCAGTATGAAGCCACTTCCAGACAGTTCCCTTGAGTTTGTAACCTGCAGTATGCAGCCATTTCCAGACAGTTCCCTTGAGTTTGTAACCTGCAGTATGAAGCCAATTCCAGACAGTTCCCTTGAGTTTGTAACCTGCAGTATAAAGCCAATTGCAGACAGTTGTCCTGAGTTTGTAACCTGCAGTATAAAGCCAATTCCAGACAGTTCTCCTGAGTTTGTAACCCGCAGTATGAAGCCACTTCCAGACAGTTCCCTTGAGTTTGTAACCTGCAGTATGCAGCCATTTCCAGACAGTTCCCTTGAGTTTGTAACCTGCAGTATGAAGCCAATTCCAGACAGTTCCCTTGAGTTTGTAACCTGCAGTATGAAGCCAATTCCAGACAGTTCCCTTGAGTTTGTAACCTGCAGTATAAAGCCAATTGCAGACAGTTCTCCTGAGTTTGTAACCTGCAGTATAAAGCCAATTCCAGACAGTTCTCCTGAGTTTGTAACCTGCAGTATAAAGCCAATTCCAGACAGTTCTCCTGAGTTTGTAACCTGCAGTATAAAGCCAATTCCAGACAGTTCTCCTGAGTTTGTAACCTGCAGTATGAAGCCACTTCCAGACAGTTCCCTTGAGTTTGTAACCCGCAGTATGAAGCTAATTCCAGACAGTTCTCCTGAGTTTGTAACCTGCAGTATGAAGCCACTTCCAGACAGTTCCCTTGAGTTTGTAACCCGCAGTATGAAGCTAATTCCAGACAGTTCCCTGAGTTTGTAACCTGCAGTATGAAGCCAATTCCAGACAGTTCCCTGAGTTTGTAACCTGCAGTATGAAGCCAATTCCAGACAGTTCTCCTGAGTTTGTAACCTACAGTATGAAGCCAATTCCACAGTTCCCCTGAGTTTGTAACCCGCAGTATGAAGCCAATTCCACAGTTCCCTCGAGTTTGTAACCCGCAGTATGAAGCCAATTCCAGACAGTTCCCCTGAGTTTCTAAGCTGCAGCATGAAGCCAATTCCAGAGGTTCCCCTGAGTTTGTAAGCTGCAGTATGAAGCCAATTCCAGATAGTTCCCCTGAGTTTGTAAGCTGCAGCATGAAGCCAATTCCAGACAGTTCCCCTGAGTTTGTAAGCTGCAGTATGAAGCAAATTCCAGACAGTTCTCCTGAGTTTGTAACCCGCAGTATGAAGCCAATTCCAGACAGTTCCCCTGAGTTTGTACCTGCAGTATGAAGCCAATTCCAGACAGTTCTCCTGAGTTTGTAACCTGCAGTATGAAGCCAATTCCACAGTTCCCCTGAGTTTGTACCTGCAGTATGAAGCCAATTCCAGACAGCTCCCCTGAGTTTGTAACCCGCAATATGAAGCCAATTCCACAGTTCCCCTGAGTTTGTAACCTGCAATATGAAGCCAATTCCACAGTTCCCCTGAGTTTGTAACCCGCAATATGAAGCCAATTCCACAGTTCCCCTGAGTTTGTAACCCGCAATATGAAGCCAATTCCACAGTTCCCCTGAGATTGTAACCTGCAGTATGAAGCCAATTCCAGAAAGTTCCCCTGAGATTGTAACCTGCATTTGAAGCCAATTCCAGACAGTTCCCCTGAGATTGTAACCTGCAGTATGAAGCCAATTCCAGACAGTTCCCCTGAGATTGTAACCTGCAGTATGAAGCCAATTCAAGACAGTTCCCCTGAGTTTGTAACCTGCAGTATGAAGCCAATTCCAGACAGTTCCCCTGAGTTTGTAACCCGCAGTATTAGGCTATCAGCTAGGGGGGTCAACCGGTACCAAATTGAGGGAGTAAGGCTAATAATGATTTTTGACAAGGTTTTTACCTCTAGAATAAGAAAATATGTGATAGCAAATTCAACGATGTAGCTAAATGTGTGTTATCACCCATTTTCAAAATGGCCGCCACTTTACATACAAAATTTAACGTTGTTGTTGTTTTGTTTGCTTTTTTTTCTGTAGGAACGGTGGTCGGAGCAACGAGCAACGGAGTAGATAGAAAGTAGATGCTATACGATTAGAATAGAAATAATAGTACACACCAAGTGATGAGGTCTACTAATTTTCCAAAATGAACAGCGCCACAGAAAGCAAAGAATGCGTTATACACATGACAAGATCGGATGACGATGATCATCTGGTGAGCCCACAAAACTACACATCTTGGTTGACATTACTGGAAGCGGCTAAGGTTAGGAACCATGAACATATCATCAATATTGCCGAGGGGCTTGAGGGCAATGAAGTGCCAGAAATATTCTACCACCGAAAATGTAGGAGCCTGTTCACCATGAAACGAGATTTAAACATGCTAAAGAGGAAAGCCAATGAAGACACTGAATCTGAAGCAGGAGGTAGCAGCGCTCCCAAAAGGCCATGTAGGAGATCATCAGTAGAGAAAAGAGTGTATGATACGGAGTGCATCTTCTGTCGCAGAGACAAGTATGTGAAGGGGTCTCATACATGTGAAAAACTTTCACAAGTTGTTCAACTCAGAGCAGATGAAAGATTGAGAGAATGTGCAATAAAGAAAAATGACAAGGATATGATAGCGCTTACCAGTAGAGATATTGTGGCAGCAGAAGCGTGTTACCATTTCTCATGCTACAGGAATTACAACAGAGAATGTATACAGCCTGAGGTTGAAGGTGCAGATGGACCCAATGACACAGATGATTTTGCACAGCACAGAGGATCGAGAAAGACACATATGCAAAACTTCTCACCTATATCAGAACAGACGTAATCCCAAACAAGACCATCATACCAGTCATGTCACTCACTGCTAAATTAGAAGAATACATGCTGTCTGATGGGATTGATTGTCTAACGCAGTCCACAAAGAAACATGTTCATAGAACGCTTGAATATGAGCTGGGGAGTTCGGTGAAGATATTTCCAGATGACAAGGGAAAGTTGGTGATGGTACCAGACAATGTATCATTGGAAGATGCTGTCTTGCAAAATCAATGTCTGCAAAGGGAACTCAAAATATGGAAAAACAAAGTGAAAGACTCCAACAAGATCATAGATCAAACATCAGTGACAATTCGTACAAAAATCAAAGACGACATGAAACCCACACCCTGGCCATACCATCCATCAGATGCTGAGGATGTAACACCTATTCCATATGAGCTGCAGCGGTTTCTCATTGGGCTGCTAACTGGAGACCCGACAAGTAAGGTTCAATCATCTAGGATAACCACCCTGGTCCAGTCATTTAGTCAGGACATGATATATGCTGTGACACGTGGAAAGCACCAACCACCAAAACATATGATGCTTTCGTACGCAGTTAAAACTCTCACTGGCAACATCGAGATCATACGCACACTGAACAAGTTCGGACATGGAGTGTCTTATGACCAGCTAGAAGAGAATGACACAGCCCTGTGTGTTGAAAAGTTAGCAACAGAACTCAACCAGCAAGTTGCTCTTCCAACATCCATCAAACCTCATATCCATACGCAGTTGGCGTGGGATAACACGCGTGGGATAACACACGTGGGTACGCGAAAGTGTGAGCTACCACGCTGCGTATGCTTGGTAAATGGACTCATGTGCACCGATATGTGTAAGCTGAAGGACTGCAATAATCGACCTTCAGATGATGATATCAACCAACCAGATACAGATGAAGATGAGGATGAGGACGATGAGGATTACTAAGCAATTATTGAATGCTTGCTCAAACCTCATGCACAATACACAAAGAAATGTGAACTGAGGTGAACTAGACCAAAACTCAGTATAGGCTAAGACTCCAAGACTCGCATCTCTCTACAGCTCCACTGAGGGTCAGTCGCTCTTCAACTAACATTGTGGCTATATATTCAACTGTTAGCTTCAGCATGCTCTAAACACAGGTATAGGGAGAAGTCATTCCACCGGTAAAATTGAAAGATAAAGTTGTGTTGAAACTTCATCTCAAACAGCACGTCAAAATGGGACCTCCGCAGCTAACAACAGCTGAAAGATGGCAGGCCATTGGTATGTGGACTGCTGGCAATTCCATGAGACAGATTGCTAACCAATTGGGACATCACCATACCAGTATTAGTCGTTTGATAAGAAAGTATCAACAAACAAATGATGTGAAGGACAGGCCTCGTACAGGAAGACCTCGCTGTACCACCCAAAGAGAGGATAGAGCTCTTTCCAGACTGGTTAGACTTCGTCCGTTTGCAACAAGCAATGCCCTTAAGAGAGCGTGGTTACCTAATCGACGATTCTCGCTGAAGACTCTTCGGAATCGCCTGCATTCTGCTGGGTATTACGCTCGGAGACCTATCAGACGTCCACTGCTTACAAGACAGCACAAGTAAGCTCGGTTGGAGTGGTGTCGAGCACGGAGACGATTGAACTTAGCCAACTGGAGGAAAGTGCATTGGTCTGACGAAAGTCGCTTTCTGTTATTCCATACTGATGGAAGAGCACGTGCTCAAAGACACATTATGGAGCAGGTTCCGTTTGGTGGAGGCTCCATAATGATATGGGGATATCTGTCCCATGACTAAGTTGGAGCTTGTGACAGTTAGAGGCAATGTTAATGGTGAACGGTATCGAGAAGAAATCTTGAACAGAATTGTTGTTCCTCATTTTGACGATCACCCATTGCTAACCAGGCCTATCTATCTTCATGGACGACAACGCCAGACCCCATAGAGCCCGTGCAGTTATTGATTTCCTTCAGCAAGAAGCAGTCACCACACTACCATGGCCAGCAAGAACCCCAGATCTTAACCCAATCGAGCATGTATGGGATTTTCTGGGTATCCGAGTACGTCGGAGGGAACCTCCTGTACAGAACTTGCATGAACTTGAGCAGGCTTTGCATGAAGAATGGAACAGACTGCCACAGCGCCACATTCAACGTCTCGTTCAATCAATGAGAAGACGTGTTGTGGCAGTGATCCAAGCTAATGGTGGTTACACTCGATATTGACTGTGGCGGTGCTTACAGAGGCTATTGATGGTCATCTATTGATTTGGCACCAAACTTTAGTTTTTGGCCCCTGTAACATGTTGCATTATTGGTTTACACTGAAACTTTTGTCAAGCATGATTTTGGACCAAAAACGCCCTTTTGCGAATGGCCTTGTTACAATCACATTAAACAGGAATGTGTCACCCAATTTTGTTCTCTTCATTGCGTTCCAACATCTGGACAAAATGTTGCACAAGATTACCCTACACCGCAACGAAAAGGTGCAAAAATTCATTGATACATTTCCACTATGTCGAAAATACGTGGTGGTGCGATACTTTTTTCCATGTGTATACTTGCAAATCTACTGAATGCCAGTTATTTTCGTGCATATTTTGTGCATAAAGTTGTTGCTATGATGGCAGCCATTTTGTGAAATTGGGCGCCATATTGGATTCTATCTTCTTGGATTAAAGTTCAGATGATGTATTTCATACTTTAAGAGAGTTGTAAAGTCTTAAACATCTCAAAACGCAATGCTATTTGTTACAAATTCCTACAAGAATATGAAACATGGTGTTTTTAATAGAAAAACATGCATTTTGGCGGCCATTTTGAAAATGAGGTGATAACACCCATTTAGCTACATGGTTGAATTTGCTATCACATATTTTCATATTCTAGGGGTAAAGACCTATCCAAAAATCAATATTAGGCTTACTCCCTCATTTTGGTACCAATGGACCCTATTTTGGGGGTCTGGCTGATGGCCTATATGAAGCCAATTCCAGACAGTTCCCCTGAGATTGTAACCTGCAGTATGAAGCCAATTCCACAGTTCCCCAGAGATTGTAACCCGCAGTATGACGCCAATTCCAGACAGTTCTCGTTGATAACCGCCAAAGGAGATTCCATTCATGCTGCAACATTGTGCTCGTGGTAAATGGCACACATCTGACACACCTGATCAGAGCTGCATTTTCGATGTTAAACGTCATCCTTAGCCAGAGAGATCAACGTGTGTGTTTAACATCAGTGGTTTGTTGATGTTTTTGGACCAATCTGCTGATAAGTCCAATGGAACCTAAGTTTATACCCAATTTCACTGTAGGACATCCCAGCATTGTTAATGCCAATACTTTGTCATATTTTGGCCTCAACGAGTCTTACACAGTGCATAGGAACACAGTCTGCCAATGGAAGTATGCAATTATATTGTTACCTTCTCCAATCGTTGACCAGGTGAAAGTGACTTTTTTCAAGTTGATGCTCCTATTTTTTTTTCGAGTTGATGTTGATGAAGGTTGATTTCAAGTTGATGATGTTGATTTTTCAAGTTGATGCTCCTACGGTGCCGTACGTGAAGCATGTGCAAAATTGCCTCAGTCTCGGGATGAAAGGAAACCAGCCTGTGCAAGAGGAGTTCTTTCATTCATGTTTGAAAGAAAATTTGAATTCGATTCAATTTTCTTTTTCTTTCCGCAAACAGTATTTTGAGGCATGCTTAACTTCTGTCCACCTGTATATGATATTTAATGATCTCTGTGCAAATATTGCCGACATGAATCCATGTGGTTTCCTTCCATTGACACTTCCTGCCAGTTCTTCACTTCGCGGGCTCCTCGTGACCTTGTAACGGGATCAGTCATATTTACATCCTACTCTCTTCACTTTTAGGTCATTCAGTTGTAGCTTGCAGGCAATTGTCATGGTAACTTCATGCCTATCAGGGGATGCTCTTCATCCTTGGAATTCTCATCAAGTCTCAAGACATTTCACATGAACCCAGACATGATTTTGTTATTCATCTATAATTACATTTGACACACCTGATCCTGATCCTGATCACTTGCCCAACAACCTCAGTTATGGAGTGTGCAGACGCAGGGGTTTTGACAGAAAACCTGATGGGAAAGTGGAGTTTTCTAGGTGAATTGCTGCTAAAACATTTAGGAATAACAACTATCGCTAAACTCAGAAGTGACTCATTCAAGTTCCAATTTTCTTTCATCAATCCACTCTGAAAACTTTTGGCCCTGAGTCAATTTTGCTTCATCCAAAGTCACCAATCTTGCTGCTCATCTGAACCAACTTTTCTGCACCCTCGCTGTTTTGGATTCACTCATGCACACAAAGCACCTGTCTGCCGGTTGCATCACATCCGGAGGCACGGCTATGGCGTTGATGCAGTGGCCCTACTCCCTACATATCAAAGGAGGAACTTATAATTAGGCAACTCCTTTCAAAAGGAACTATTGGATCCACAACACCTGCCAACTAATGTTATCATATGAGACTGCCAGCTCAAACATCCCCTCGTAAGGAGAGCGTACTTATCGATACAAAGCCCTACCTGCAAAGCACCAGGGTGACAGTTTAGTGGTGAGCCAGGAATCAAACTCGGTAGTAAGCGGTGCTACAATAACACAAGTAAATGCCAAAGTGCATGTCTTACAGATTCTCTAAAGCAAATGTTTCTCAATTCCCGATCACTTACAGTGGGCATCCAGGAAGGTCAACACCTCCCCCGTGGCCACACTTGCTCCCAGAAGGCGAGCCGATGTTAATCCTTTCCTCTCCTTCTGACGCAAAACTTTCACCATCTCCAGGGGCTTGAAGTGTTCATCCAACTTATCCTTCAGCTCATCTACGACACAATCAGGATGTCCGATAACACACGTGTCGTGCCAACGTCCCGGCCGTGCCAACAAGTGCTGAGCACCCCAGCCGATCAGACCCAAAACCTTATCAGCAACAACATTAGCATCAAGGGAAGTAGACCCCCATATAAATTCAGCTCTTCCATGAGTCTCAATCTCTGTAAGAGAAGAATATCATTTTTTAAAAGGTACTTGAGTTTGATTTATCGGGTGAAGTTGGTGGATCCAGGTCATGGCCCACCGTGTGTGCTCGCATCGTCCACAAGCAGGAGCTCCCTGAGCAGTAGAGCCGGTGCGGTATGCAGAACACTGTACACTGTTCGCAAAAGTGTAGACCAGGCCTCATTGTGAAAGACGACGACGACGCTGGTTGAAGGAAGCGCTGGGCAGCGCTGAAAACGCTGTTCTGCACACCTAAAATAGAGGTTGGTTACAGATAAATATCATTCCATGTTATCAGTGATGCAAATGTCTGAGGAGTTTCATCACTGCCTTTTCATGATCATCTGACCTTCAAAAATACACTTCTAGGTACTCATTCAAAGGTCTCCACTCTCCAGCAATCTATCCAATTCTCGAATCGTAACAGCCATCCTTTAAATATCGATGCAATAATCATGAGGGATTTTGAACTTCTCACTCTGGGGGTCTAGTGTCGGCGCCTAGGTCTCGGTGCAGCGAGATGTGCTCGCTGGCGAAGGCGTTGAAGCAGTGCCGAGCGAATTCCTGCTCCATCCTCGAGTGCTCCGTGGCGCTCAGGTGGCCTAACCGCAGCGCGTGACCATGTGCACCTGGCGCACCAAACTCTAACCGCGGGCGGGCCAGCACCGGCTGCAGCTCACGGGCCGAGTAGAAACGGGGCTCGCAAGGCTCACGCGGTGCGGCTGCCAACACCGCCTGTCGGCAGAACATTCAAGGGCAGGACAGGTAAAACGGATAGATTTTTAGTGGGATAGACAGGATGCTGTAATTAAAATACAATCGAGGATGATGTCAAAAACAGAAGATATTCTCCTTTCCTCTGAAATTGGCTCCACCAGGCTGAATCAAAGTGCACAAAGGGTTAAATAATGTGATTTGTGCTGTGTCGACATTTATTAAACAGTGCGTTTAGCAATCCAACAAAGGTGGGGAGAAGTTAAACGGATCATACAGTTAGAATAATCATGGTAAAAAGGAGCAATAAAGGAATGGGGTAAGTGGTGAATGAATCTCATGTTATTCGTTGGACCATTTTCTGGACCATTTCAAGAAGCTCTTCATATAATAGATCTTGTCAGTTTAAAATTGTTAACAAAGTTGGTTCTCAATGTGCTGCTCCTCTCAAGAACCCGGTCTTTGTGTTCCCAGGATCGCGGCCACCATGTCCCAAGTATGTCCGAGCTATGATTTCAATTACAATCATCAAGTACAATGTATAATAATAACTTAGTCATGTAAAAACACCAAACAAGGTAGTCCGAAGACTGAAATTTGTATCGTTTACATTGTAAAGGAAAATAGAAAGCATCTAAAAATGCAAAGCTCGTCCATGTCCGTTTGTATTCAGACGTCTTCTCCTTCTGCATGCTCAAAATAACGAAAACAGTTTTTAAAAAATACAAAATGAAAATTGATTTATGCAGCCTTGACCTCTTTAAAAAAAAAAAAATCAGCTTCTAACTTTTAATTGGTGAAACAATTCTGACACAATATGCAAATTCTTTAAATTTCAGATAAATCTGGTGAAAATTGGTGATTTTACACAAACTTGACCTTTGACCTAAAAAAATTCAGCATCCCGCTTTTGATTGGTGAACCAATTCAGTGACCTAATATGCAAATTCTTTAAATTTCAGGCCAAATTGGATGAAAATTGATGATTTTATGAGACGATGACCTTTGACCTTTTAACAAAAATATTAATTTGTCCTCTCCATATTGTCATAATAAAGCTTTAGTTGAAATTTGATACCAATAGTTGAAACGGTAAAAAGGCGCGCACGCATGCACGCACGCATGCACGCACGCACGCACGCACGCACACACACACACGTTCCTGCTGTGCAGGGGAGGGCTGAATGATAATAATAATACATGATAAATCTTTATTGTCCCATATTCAGGGAAATTATTATTTGGTGACACCGTAAGTTGACCATCATAAAACATAAAACACAAAGGGAATAAGAAAACTAAATAAAAAGATATAAAATATAAATTAAATATAAAACTAGAAAGCCACTCAGTAGAGCGCATACTCCCGCCGTGGATCAAGTTGGAATAATACTGCTGCGGTTTTGAGATTGTACATATGACTTCAATAAATGCTAAAGGTTTGCCCCTCATAGTTAGTTCCACGAGCAACACGTAGGCCCACTTGTAGTATTAGTTATGTCATAGTATGTGTAAGTATAGGCCATTTCCCCTATTAATATCTGTGTTGTGTAAAGACATGAGATTAGGTCCCGTTCATTTTGCGTCCACCCTCCAATTCCAGCTCAATGGGCGGAATCTATCCCATTTGGTTGTCCCTAGTCGAGTTAACACGAGGCAGAGCCTCAAAAGCCAAAGGAGGGTTGAGATCGGCCACAGCGGTAGGGGGACGGTAAGGGTCATCAACCAATCAGGGCTTGGGCGGCATGGCGTAGGAGGGCGTGGCAGAGAACGTCTGGTGAGTTCGGGAAGGTTCGTGGGGCGGGGCTATATAAGCCCACGCGAAAAGCCCTCGAAAGGACTTTTACAGCGAGCGCATATCGAAAGGACTGGACTTAACGGGGCGAGCACATTGTGAGCACTTGTTGGAGCGCATCGAAAAGGACTTGTGGAGAGAACTTCGTTGCGATAGCACTTTGAGGATTTGAGGACTCGCTCGCTTTGAGGCTTTGAACTGTAACTCGCCATATTACGTACGCGCCAGAGGGGAAGAAGAAGAGGCGTTGGCGGTAAGAGTACGCGGCCACAGCCAAACGCGCCGGTGGCGAATAGCGAGTATTCCAGTCACGCGAGTAAACGCGGCCATAGCCGCCAGTGATTAACCGCCAACCACACCAGAGCCCACCCCCTACCGTTCGCCCCAAGATAACCCTCTCCGTCCAAACGGCGCGCTAAGAGCTCCTGCCTTCTCCTGGATCCATCTGCACAGGACGAGCCGGAGACCGGAGGAAGCTGCACAAGAGCCATCCCTGGACGTGCGGACCATCATCCTGCAGCTGCAATCCCTGTGTGAGTGTGAGTGAAACGGGCCCGTAGTCTTTTGGGTATTAAGTAAGACTGTGTAAGGATTGCCCTGTGTCTCTGCTTCTGAATCATTGTGAATAGTGTAAATAAATATTGTTCTTCCTGTTTCCAATTCGATCGCCTTTGTGATTTCGCCATTGACTAAGCGTGGCACGAATAAGACCGCTAGAATCGGGTTTCACCATCATAATAGCGCGAATCACGTGTACGCAATCGCTCGGCGTCTCACCAACACACGTGGTTCGTGCGGGGCTTATTTCCTCGCTTCCAGGGCAGCGCGAGTATTTAGGTAATAGCGAATTTGGTCCTAATACCCAATTTCGCGCTGTCCGGGAGGGACGTCATAGGTCCCGGGTCGCGCTGGTCAGTCAAAGACAAGGGGACTAATACCCCCTTGGTAAGGGGAGAAGGCCGGCGGCGGATCCGCAACAATACGTTTTGTTTAACATCCCCTCTCCCAAAAACAATAAATGAAAAAGAAAGTAGGCCCTGTCAGAATTTATTTTGATATATCTCGGAATTAGAGGAGAAAAACATCATTTAAGAATAAGAATAAAAGCTTTAATGCAGTAAAACAGAAAGAAAAAAAATTCCCCAAAAAATTCCCCCAAAAAATTCCTGGATCCGGAATAATATCCTGAGCTTCACCAAAACCTAATCAATTCTTCCTTATCCCAAGGGAAATCATCCCACCAACTTTCATCCAAATCCGTTCAGAATTTTTCCAGATATCTTGTTGACGAACACACGAACACGCACACACGAACGGACACGAGCGAATGCATTACTCCCTGGCGGGAGTGATAAATGTAAAGTATGGAAGATGGACTAAACAGCAAAATGTCTAGGAATTTGAATTTAGCATTTGAATTGCAGATGGTACTAATGACCTTGTGAAAATATTCTTCTTCATCCTACTTGTACGAAAGCGTCTCCCTGATGGCAGTTTTTCAAAAAGTCCGTTCAAGAAATACTTTCATCAGTACACACCTGCACCGCCTTCCTTTTCAATGCTCGCAAGTACAGAGACTCCAGACTAGTTGAAGGCCCACCTACAGCTTTAAATGCCAGTGTAATGACCTTTATCAATCGTGACGTATTCCGCACATTAAGATAACTGTACCAGGAAATCAAATTAAATGACAAAACACTGATCAGTAAGGAATTGGTCAACATCCGCATCACACGAAAGCTAACACCAAATGAATTCAACTTCCTGAGAAGATACAATCTTTGCATTGATTTCTTGTACACAGCATCAGTATTTCCATCAAAAGTTAACTTGTTATCAATAAAGGTGCCCAGGTATTTAAATTTGCGAACAATTTCCACCTTATCACCATTTATGGTTACAGGCTCATGATTGTGACCTTTCCGAAAGTCCAAAATCATCTCTTTTGTTTTGTCCACATTCAGAGTAAGACAAAAGTCCCCACATCACTTATTCAATGTGTCAATCTCGTCGAGGTGAAGATACAAAGGTTGATTGATCGGAAAGACAGCCAACAATGGCGATATCGTCTGCATACTTAATAAAGTTACAAACTTCTTTAAGAGCCACACA
The DNA here is from genome assembly GCF_964187855.1 of Myxine glutinosa. NCBI lineage: Eukaryota > Metazoa > Chordata > Myxini > Myxiniformes > Myxinidae > Myxine > Myxine glutinosa. The sequence continues at coordinate 11,042,339 of NC_136266.1, forward strand.
TCCATTGGTGTACAAACTGAACAGTAGAGGTGACAATACACCGCCTTGTGGAGCACCAGTATTCAAGATTGGTAACTTTGATAAGCTACCATTCACCCTCACCCGCTGAGGACGGTCTCGTAATAAACTTTCCACCCAAAGTATGATATGGGGGTTCAGGCACAGGTCACTCAACACTTTCACAAGGGTAAATGGCTGCATAGTGTTAAAGGCTGACGATAAATCGATAAATAACACACGGACATAGGTTCCATTCTGGTCAAGGTGACTTGTGATTAGATGAAGTAAGGTGAGCCAGGCATCTTCAACACCTCGTCTTGCTTTGTATGCAAATTGTAAAGGATCCAGTTTAGGAGTTACATCTGATGCTATAAACTTCACCATCAATTTCTCCATACATTTACACAAGATGGAGGTAAGGGCAACAGGTCTATAATCATTGAGCTGCCTTGGGTGAACCTTTTTTGGCGTGGGAATAATAATCAGAGGCGGATTTAGAGGGGGGCGCAAGCGGCGCCCCCCCCCCCTTATTTTGATTTTAGAAAGTGCCGTTTTTGCCTGGCTGCCTAAGCTTTGATGTCGCCGCTGGCGCTGCGCTTAACCAATAGAATTTCAGAACATAACGCACTGCGTGATAGAGTAGTTTTAGAAATTGTCAACATGTGGAGATTGGCTATAGATTGGCTATGGCACACGCACAAGCTGTGGGGCAGTTTCTGGTCTTCTGAGGGAAATCTACCGACAACAGTTTCAGACACATTGAAACGCGAGGCTTCAGATGGGATGAGGAATTTGTTCCCAAACGTAACTCGGGTGCTGAGTTGGGGTGTGAAGAGAATGACAGAGATCTGTAATCTGGTGGTAAAAGAAGGCCGCATTCCAGTGGATTGGGAACCGAGTACCCTCGTCCCTCTATACAAGGGGAAAGGTGACCCTCTGGAGTGTGGTTCGTACCGAGCGATAAAGTTATTGGAGCATGGAATGAAGGTATTGGAAATGGTGATGGAGAGGAGGATAAGGAAGAAAGTGAAGATCGACGAAATGCAGTTTGGATTTATGCCAGGAAGAGGAATGACAGACGCGCTTTTTATTGTGAGGCAGTTGCAGGAGAAGTAAATGGAGAAGAGTAAGAAGTTGTTTCTTGGGTTTGTTGATCTGGAGAAAGCATTCGATAGGGTTCCACGTGAAGTAGTGACATGGGCATTGAGGAAGTTAGGAGTGGAGGAATGGTTGATCAGAGTAGTGATGGCAATGTACGAGAGAGCGCGCACAGCTGTAAGGATGAAGGACGGGAACAGTGGTGAGTTTGAGGTGAAGGTGGGAGTGCATCAAGGGTCGGTACTAAGTCCACTACTATTTGTAGCTGTGATGGAGGTGCTGGCTCGGAACGTAAAGGAGGGTTTACGGTGGGAGTTGTTGTATGCAGATGATCTGGTGTTGATTGCAGAAAGTATGGATGGACTGAAGGAGAAGATGAACAAGTGGAAGGAATGTATGGAGACAAAAGGTCTGAAGGTGAATATCGGAAAGACAAAGGTGATGGCAAGTGGTAAAGCATGTGGTGAGGTGGAAAGAACTGGGAAGTGGCCCTGTGCTGGGTGTAGGAAGGGTGTCGGAGTGAACTCCATTCAATGTACAATGTGCTCTGAGTGGGTTCATCAAAAATGTAGTGGTCTGAGAGGGTCATTAACCAGTGTGGCAGCTACATTCAAGTGTAAGGTGTGCACAGAGGGAGCTGCACATGGAGAAAATGTTGAGTTGGATCTTGGAGACGGCGTGAAGCTGGAAGGTGTGAAAACATTTTGTTACCTAGGAGACATGCTGAATGGAGAAGGTGGATCAGAATCGGCAACGGTTGCTCGAGTAAGATGTGCATGGAAGAAGTTTTGGGAACTGAGTGGCGTGCTGATGAGGAGGGGAGAGTCTTTGAAACTGAAGGGAAAGGTGTATGCTGCATGTGTGAGAAGTGTTATGATTTATGGGAGCAAGACGAAGGTTCGAAGGCAACGAAGGCAACGAAGGCTGGAAAGGGTGGAAATGCGAATGGTTCGGTGGATGTGCGGAGTATCGTTGAGGGAGAGGAAGACAAATGATGAATTGCGAAAGATGATGGGAATAGAGCCTGTGATGGATGCTGTGAAGAGAAACAGGTTGAGATGGTTTGGTCATGTGTTGAGGAAGGACGAAAGTGACTGTTTGAGAAGAGTGATGGAAATGAACAACATGGGTCCAACCTCAAGATTTAACATTCAAACTTGTATCCCTTCTTCTGCTGTATTTCTGCTGTATGTGCTCCCTCTCTTCAAATGGCACCACATCCGATTTCAAAATCTTGTGTATCCAACCCCCCATTCTCTGTTCCCACCTTCCCAGTCGTACTCAACTGCTCCTAGACTCTGTCTTTTGGACCTGAGAAGGTGGAGAAGTTTCTGGCAACCCTCAACTCTGACTGCAACTGGACTAGATGGCATCAGCTCGTGTGTCCTAAAAACCGACTCTGCTGCTCTTGCACTTCACCTCTCTGCCATTTTCACCCAATCATTTGCCCGAGGTCATCATATTCCATATGTTTAGAAGTCAGCCAACATCACATTACATGAGATTGACTGCACTGTGGTTACAACCTGCGACACAATATATATATTTTTCACCTCCTCTGTCCACTCAGTCCCTCATCCTTGCTTTTGAAGGTTTTATACAATTCATCTTTGAGGGTCTTCACGGTTTGGTTCAATATTCATTACGAGTCTGAAGGACAGGTGGGTCTGGTTTCAGGCAATTCGTGCACCCACTGTGAACAGGAATGTCAGGAAGGATTATATTATTATCCTCTGTGGGGTATATAGATGAGAATAGATCTACGCTCGGGCCTCAAGAATGTCAGAGATGTATTCAGTTAGCAAATTTCCGCCCTCCCTCTCTCCGTGGTAATAAACCTTTTGTTAATAAAAAGAAACTGCACGTGCTCATTAGAGGTATGGGACTTTGTCATTCAGTGTAAAGGAATTGGCTTTAAAAACACAGCAATGGGCCGACTGGGAAACGCGGAAATGGTGCCATTGAAAAATTAGGCAATGCCATTTTTTGGGAGGTGCATATGGGCTTGATTAAACCTTACTAATTAATATACAACTCGACCCAAACAAAGCCAATGGAAATGTGACGCAACAAAGCCAGACAGTGTATTATAATTGGCAGAGTCCTATATAGGCCGAAAGTGCTGGGCCCCAGAAACAAGATGGCAGCCAAATCATTTATTCGCGTGGAAGTGCACACAATTCTATACAGAGTTGAATTCTGCAATTAACATTCACTTCCCGTCTAAGATCATTAGATTCCATGTGGCAGATAAACCATGGATAACATCGGAAGTGAAAGTGCTGATTCATAAACGTCATGCAGCATTATGTAGAGGATCCCCCAGCTGGAAAAACCTCCGAAATAAAGTTCAACGGAAAATCAATGAGGCAAAGCAAGACTTCTCTGGTAATCGAGTTCAACGATTGAAGCGTGACAACCCAAGCTCATGGTATCGTTACATTAAACACATGACGTCCAACACACAACAGGAGCTGATTATCAACTTGCCAGACATTCCAAGAAGCGACTCCTTAGCAATTTCAAACGCCATTAATTCTTACTTTGTTTCAATTATGAGTAGTACATCCCCATTACACAAGGACAATATTCCAGCTTTTTTCCTTTTCCACCAAATAGTGTTCCCATGGTGCAACCTACGATGGTCTATAAAGAACTATTAAAGACCAAAGTGGGGAAGAGTTGTGGGCCGGATGGCATCTCTCCTAGACTTATACGAGAGTTCACCTCGGAACTAAGCATTCCTCTCTGTGACATTATCAATGCCTCATGTAAACAAGGTGTTGTTCCCAGTTAATGGAAGAAATCAATAGTTGTTCCTCTACCGAAACAATCACCACCGACACTGTCACCACCGCAGACAAACTGAGACCGATTGCATTAACTGATCATTTTGCGAAGGTTGCGGAGCTATTCGTGTATCGATGGCTCATGTCCGACATTTCTGCTAACATCGACCCTCAACAGTTTGGGAACCGTGCAGGTATGTCCTCCACCCACTATCTCATACAACTGATGGATTTCCTGTATGGTGGAGCTGACAGACCTGGTATAATTTCGACTATTGTTTTGACTGACTTTTCAAAGGCTTTTGACTCAATGGATCACATGGTAGCCATCAAAAAACTGTACGTGATGGGAGCAAGACCTTCCTTAATTCAGTGGGTCTGTAGCTTCCTCGCAAACCGCATCCAGCAAGTTCGTTATAAGGGAGAACTTTCTATGCCTCTCTCAACAACTGGTGGAGTCCCACAATGAACGCGACTGGGCCCACTCATCTTCTTGGCCCTCATCAATGATGCTCTTCAGTTAGCTGATATTAAGAGGTGGAAATATGTGGATGACCACTTTGGCAGAGTCACGTCAAATGGACTCTCCATCTACCCTATCAACAGCCCTTTCAGAATTTGAACAGCGGTGTACAGATTCCAAGATGAAGCTCACCCCAGTTAAGTGCCAGATAATGCGAGTGTCATTTATTCACAGCCAGCTGCCACCACTGCTAATCCAACTTAACAACGTTAGACTGGAGGAAAGTCAGCAGGTCAGGCTGTTGGGAGTTGTTGTCAGCAATGATCTCAAGTGGGCAGATCACGTAAACCTCATCGTTTTGAAAGCGTCGAGAAAGCTGTATATGCTTCGATCTTTGAGGAAGTTCCATATTCCGATAGAAGATCTTATCACTGTGTACATTTCTTACATCAGACCTATGTTAGAATATTGCTGTCCCGTATGGCATTCCTCATTGACACAACAACAGCATGTATTGATTGAATCGATACAAAGAAGAGCATTGAGAATCATTTTTGCTGGCGATTATGATTCCTACCACAATGCTTTGAGTACCTGCCAGCTGAATTCACTGCACGAACATCGTGAACTACTTTGTAGTAACTTTGCATCTTCTTTGTATAGTAGATTCCCAGACTGGTTACCAAACAAACAATCGTCACTTAGACAATTATGTCACAGCAATAAGCTTATAGAAATTAGGTGCAGGACTGAACGTTACAGAAAGAGTGCAATGCCTTAAATAGTCAGACTTTTAAATACCATGAATGTGTTCTAAGTAAGATTAATCTCTTAACACATATTCTCCAAGTGAGATTCATAACAGATTTACCTTTTCTTTCCCTAGTTTTATATTTCAAGGAAATTTTTATCTTGGAACGTGGTACTTATTATTGCAGCTATTTTAAGTGTGTATTTTATACGTGTGTATTTTATACGTGTGTATTTTATGACAATGGGTGTATTTCACAATAATGTGTGTACCTTAAACGATGCTTATTAGTCCCCTACCGGTGTACACTGGAGGGGACTATAGGTTTGCACTCCGTCCCTCCGTCTGTCCGTCCGTCCGTCCGTCCGTCATGCAAAGAACAGCTTTCCGGACTTTTTTTCTAAACTCTTAATGCTAATGATTTCAAACTTCGTACATTGTTTCCTCATGATAAGTTACAGATTAAGTTCGAACTTCACGACGTTTCGATCATTTTTGACAAAGTTATGGCACTTTGAAATTTGGTAATTTCCCCAACAGTTTTCCGGACTATAATTTGGAGTGCGGTAAGTCAAAGCTGTTAATATTCCTTGTTTTAACACCAATTTACATTCTGTTTCCACTTTTAGTGAGAAATAGGGGTCTGTGCAACCATTCATAAACTTTATTTTGTGCAAATTGTATAATTTTTAGCCGAGTTACCTCAGACCGTGAGTTGGTAATTATATAATTCACACAGTGCAATATGTGCAGGCTGCCCCAACAGTTTTCCCGATGACAGACTGCCGATAGGGGACATGTATTGCAGCGCAATACTCAGAATGCTTGTTTTTCATGTTATTAATGCCTGAATATGGAGTTGTAGTGTCATAATTTATTTTTTTTCATTTTAATTATTTGTATGTTGTAGTGATTGCAAATTATTGACTTATTTATTTCATGATCTCGTATTTTATGTTATGTTGTAAATCATTCACAGTTCAGCCTTGGCTGCGACGAATTGATAATAAAACCATGATTGATTGATTGATTTATTTAGTCTTGGCACTATGGTGGGTGGAGTCAAGCGACAAGTGTGGGTGTGGTAAGGCAGCTGTCCGACCAACGCATGCACATTTCAAAAATCGACCCCTCACAAGAACCCCAACAGTAACAACAGCAACGTCAAGCTCTTGTAGACCTGCAACATATCCCAGGTAAAAAGGTGCAAAAACCGATCCTCAATGACAGACCTATTTTATCTTACTTCCAATCGTCAAGCAACGTCATGGAATCCATCAACGCAGTTGACGTACAATCATTCACTTTCCCCAATGTCTTCAATTCAGATGACCAATTTGGATTCAGATTGCGTCACTCTACCTTGGACATGCTGCTTCTATTCTCCCAATAATAGATGGAGGCCCTCAATACCAGACATGATAGCAAGGCGGTCACTCTCGACATATCTCGAGCTTGCGATACAGTCTGGCACCATGCCTTGCTTTCCAAACTCTCTGCCTATGACATCCAAGGCCAACTCCACTCTTGGATTACAGACTTCCTCCACTCTCATAGCCCACATGTGGATCTCAATGGAATCCCTTCATCTCCTCTTCCTGTTAAGGCTGGAGTGCCCATGGCAGTGTCCTGGACTCAGTCCTATTCCTGGTCTTCATCAATCATCTCACTGATACTTTGGAAAATCCTCTTTATCTATTTGCTGACTCCACCCCTCTGCCATGACATCTCTCAGCCTTCTGACAGGTAGGCTGCAACCTCTTCACTTTCTTCATACCTTCATAAAATCACAACATGGTCAAACACTTGAAATATGTCTTTCAATCCTGACTAATCTCACACTCTCACTATCTCTCTCCAGGACCAAATGGCAAACCCTTCTGGCAAACCCTCCCATCTAGTGTCTCAACAATCTTCTCGAAGAGGTTTAGTCACTCAAACTCCTGGGTCTCACTTTCAGCCATGATCTTTCTTGGGGAAACCACATTTCAAAGTTGGCTTCCAAATACAGTTGCTGACTGGGAATCCTCTGTCGTCCAAAGTCCTTCCTTGGCATACCTCAACTCCTATCCACCTACAGGGCTTTCATCCACAGCTTGATGGAATACTTCTCTCCCCTCTGGGCTGGTGCCCCTACCTTACACCTTTCTCAACTTGATGCCGTGGAAACCAAGGCCTTCAAGATTATTGTAATCTCCTGTGATGAAGCCGAATCTATGGAACTATCCCTTTCCAATTGCAAACAGGTCGGTGGTCTTTCTGTCTTCTACCACCGCCTTTGTGTCGTCTTGCACCCTCTGCTCTTTCCATGCTTTGTCCTCATGTATCTGCAGGGTGCATGTGGTCCACCAGCAACTCACTTCTAGTGAGACTCCCAAAATCAAGAACCAATGTTCACCGCCACTCATTTGTTCTTCTTTTTTCCCACCTGCGGAACCAACTTCCACATTGTCTTCAATCTCATTCTTCCTCCAAGTCTTCAGGACAGCTATTCACCACCATCTCAGATCATCCCCCCATCCAAAACCATGATCTTTTCTACACTCGTTAAACCACTCTACCCGCCCTCTCCCACCCTAAGTTTTGCTTCTGTATCCATATTATCCACCCCCTGAATTCTCCCCTACCATTCATCCTTACGCAAGCAATCCCCTGTTGTCCATCTCCATTTATTTTGTACCTTGGCCCTGCTTTTAGCTATTTCCCCATCTCTTTCTGGTGTTCCTTTTGTTATGTTGTGTCCAAATCTATTTTTAATGGTATAGCTGTTCCATGAGTCTTGACTTTGTACATAAAAAAAGGGAAGGCACACACAATCATTACCTTGTATCCCAACACCTTAGAAACACCATTCAAACAGTTTATAGTCAAGTCAGGAATCGAACCCAGATTAGACAACTCAAAAGCTCCAAACGCTACCTCCGAGCTATCCTGCGGTCTACTTTGGGTCCTGGGAGGGTCTTGTTCTACCTTGTGAAGCAAACTGATAAGTTATTAAAACCAACAAGATGCGAGAGTAAAATTAAATTTGGCCTTTGTCTCTTTTCAGTTAGCGTAAAGTTTGTCATTTTGTTCTCGGCACAGGTTTATTGGCAGGATAAGGAGACGGTGTGGGATGAAGAACAAAGAGATTCACCCTCACAAAGTTCCGCCTTCAGTGTGCAACTTGCTGGGAGCTGCGGCACTGCACACTCAGATTGAGCAAACAGGCGACAAGGTAACCACGGCAACCTCAACAGCCCAATCAACTGCCATCCTCCAAGAGGCTTATCAGCACCTGGTGATCCTCAAACTCCATTTGTTGGCTCCTGGACCAAGTCTCTGGTTTATCACCAATATTCCCCAGTTCCTGCACATACAAACTTGGAACCTCCACTAATTTTGCAAACACATTTATCAGAACGGTTCTGGAATGGAGCCTGATTGATGACGGTGGGCTTCATCTTGCTCTTCTTGCCCACATAACCTATGTGGGCAAGAACCACCTCCATCCTGGAGTCATGTCACCGCCCTGACACACAAGGTATAAAATGTGCCCGAGCCACATGTAAGCCCATGCACATCATTCGCCCATGGTCTTCCTAGTTGGTTAGCAATATTCTCTCAACACCTTCAGGGTTTGTGGAGATAATAGGTGAAATATATCCAAAAACAAAACATAAAAAAAGGACAGCCCTAGATAGAGCGCACACCTCCACCAGGCTGCACAATTTACCTTTTGTATCCCACTGACAAGTCGGATCTATATCCGGACCTTAACCAAAATCGAATCGGCTTGTTCTTATTCCCCAATGATGGACCTCTGGTAGATTGTACCTGTTGCTGTGTTTGAGCCTGGGTTCTATTGAACTGCTGAAATCTATCTATCCGGGTTCTTCCCGACATCTTTGTTCTTTGTTCCTTGTTCCTTTCACATTTGTTTGTATTTTTCACATTTCTCTTTATTCATTCTAATTCTTGCTTTTTCTTTATTTCTCTCTCTATTTATCTATCTGTCTAGGGAGAAGTGAATTATTGGAGAAAGTTTTCTGAAAGGCTCACTTGGCTGGATGCTTTGGATGGGATTGACTGTAGTGGGGTTAACGGCTAAATTGAGGGAAAATACCATATATTCTCCAAGATGCGGTACCCACATGGCTCATAACACAACCTTTCAATATTCAAACCACTTACTGCACAGTACACCCACATACCTGTTCGTGGCGTGGTGCACGGATCTGAAAACGAGGCATGGCGTGCCGCACAGTCTGCATAAGACTCAGGCCCACAGCTGTGCCGAGCCACGGCTCCCTGGAATGCTGCGTCACATGTCCGGTAGTCTGTGGCCGCAGGAACAGCAAGAGCAACCCTCCAGCCAGGCAGCAGAAGCAAGCAAGCATCAGGAGACGGCATGGCGCCCGAAGGCGCAGCAAGCGAGCCCGGGGCATGCGGCTCGGGGGAAAGCTCATCTGGCTTCTGTGTGGAGAGGCACAGGTGAAGTGTATTATATAGTGATACAAGCAAAGAAACTTCATTCAGGTATGATTCAGATATGAGGTTGGAGGAGGATAGAATCACTCAAGTCATATAGCATGTGCACCCATGAACTACATTGTCCTTTTATTTGAATACTAGCCGAAACCCGTGGAACATCCACGGAAGGGAGGATGTGGTGTATGGATAGAGTGTACCATTATGGATGGCATAGGGGATTTGCTTGTCCGAGTAAGAGTTAGGAAGAACGATGAGAATGAAGAGTGCGTATATGAACAACGATCGCCGACACCGGCACAAATGCATGCTCTGGATTGTCCACTCAGTGAACGGCTTGCTGTCGCCTTCGACTGTCCAATCAGATGAGACAGCTGGCTTAACGTCCTCCGATGCGACGTCACACCTGCGAGGTATCAGGAGGCGGGAACCGAATCCAAAACAGAAGCTAAAGTAAAGACCATCGGAGATCTCCTGCGGCAGCGTTTCTAATTCTAACCGATGTGGTAAAGTACAGTACATACAGTAAAGGACATTCTCATTGATCCGTTGATTAACTATAACTGACCTGCGCCGCCCTGCTGTAGCTTGACATGTTAGCAGGTACTCTGACCTTTTTCACAACTTCAAATGGCGTTTCATAAAATCCTGCTGTGACTCGACATGCGCCGCACCATAATCATTGGCTCATAAAACCCGACACTGCTACAGAGGATTATACTACCACCGGAAGCCGGCACTTGGTTGTCCACAGAGGGAGGGAAGAAACACACCATGTGGAATGAAAAACAAAATGCTTTAAAATATTCAAGAAAGAAACATTTTTTTTCATTTAATATTCCGTAAGTATTTATTGTCCGACTAACGATTGTCAAAATAAGAACCTGCTTTGGGCAATCGCACACTATACCGTCGAGGCCGCTTTTACAGAATAAGAAGGAAATAATTAAATTAATGCTTTCCTATTTACATCGTTGAGTCAATACGTCAAAAAATCATTTTTTTAACCTGTAATCACTGGTTGTAGGGAATGCAGATTTGACGATGAGCTGATTTATGTGTTTGTGTGGGTGTGTATTTTAGACTTGGACAATATAAGAAGGAAAATTGCTTTGCAATACATGCCCATTTGCAAGTTTCAGATCAATATCAGTAAGCAGTAAGCACGGCCCATTATTTAATGACACCACTCGACGACTGTCCAATCAGCGGACGGCTCGCATCGCCTTCACCCAGCAGACGCCAATACGATGGCGTCGAAAGATGGCGTCGTATCGGCCGTTAATCGGATGCTTTTGGGCCCCAGAGTCGACTAATTCAGATTTTTCGAGTCTGGCTGTACGTGATAAATAAAGAGCGCGATTCGTAGATCGTATATCCATTAGTGCCGTGGGCATCGGGTCACTGGGTGCGGCGTAAAAGGGATAACAATTTCGAGTCCTTACGGTATTATTATATAGATATTGTTACGGTTCTCTATGCCGGCCTTCTTCCCCCTTATCAAAGGGGGATTAAACCCCTTGTCTTTACTGGGCCTGGCGGAGCCGAGACTTATTACGTCCCTCTCGGACACACGTGGGGTAGGGTTTCGGGACTACGTTTCGCTCGTACCTAAGTACCCGTGCTGCCCTGGGAGCGAAGAAACAAGCCTCGCACGACCCACGTATGATGTTAATACGCCGAGCGGATTGCGTACACGTGGCCCGCACAGTCTTAACTAGTGGAACCCGATTGGAGCGATCTTATTCGTGCCACTCTTAGTCAAATGGAGAAACCACAGGAACGATCGAATCAGAAAGAAAGAACAAGGGTTTAATTATTCTCACACATATATACAGTTTGAGGAGACACAGAGCAATCCTTAAACAGTCTTAACTTAACTCTCGGACAACGGGCCCGGCTCACACTCACACAGGGGATTGCAGATGGGCAGGTGTTCCCCAACGCGTCCAGAGATGGTCCTCGTCCAGCTCTCCACGGTCCTCGGCACGGCATGGCGGCAGGCGAAGCTGGTGGCAGGCGAAGGCAGGGACTCGTAGCGCGTCTCTTGTACACAGCGATGATTTGGGCGAAACGGTAGAGGGCGGACTTTAGCGCGGCTGGTGGTTAACCAGCCTTGTTCACTCGCGCGGCTGAAATGCGCTATTTCATTATAAACGCGCCTGGCTGCGGCCGCGTATATGTCGCGACCAACTCCTCTTCTTCAATACACTTGGTGTTGGTTAGCGCGCGTTCTCGTGCAATGGTCAAGTTCAGCAGGCAGCAGTCCTCTTGTCTCTCTCTCTCTCTCTCGCCGCAAGTCAAGTCCTCTGAAGCAAGTCCTGTCGAGGGCCTTGCGCAGCGGGTTTTAGAGCTACGCCCCCCGAACCTTCTGGAACTCACCAGACTCTTCTCACCACGCCCTCTGACGCCACGCCGTCGCCACCACCCTCGAGCTCTGATTGGTGGCTCGTGCTTACCGTCATCGCTTCTGCCGCTCTGCCGAGACTCCGCCCCTGATCCTTCCTAGGCCTACCTCGTGTTAACTCGGCCAATGATCACCCAATGCTTAACAAACTGGATCGAGGCTAGGGTGGCTGGGAAATCGGTGGCAGGTAGGGCCTATCCTCCTGGCTCCTACTCAACGCAGAATTAACACTGGAAGGGAACTAAGCTCACAAATACGAAGACATAACTATACTATTGCGAGGCTACATGTTGCTCGTGTGACTAACTATGGGGGACAGACTTTAACCTTTATTACACACACTTGACAGACAAAACCGCAACACTGCCCCCCTCCCTCGTCAGACTCGTCCCCGAGTCGAACCTACTGGAACGACCGGTTTTGAGAAAGAGTCAGGACTAACTTTTAATTATGTGTGACACTTAGATGTGGTTCCCCCTAACATTTATTCTAACCCGTGTATGCGACAGTTTTACAACACTAAATATGTCCCACCTACTGCGTTGAGTATCTAACTGCAGAATCACGCCCACAATTAACCGAATTGCGGAATTACTTTCAAACTAAACATAAAGCTGGTGGGCAGCATTTTATATACAATCACAAAATCTAACTTATTTACAATTCTATTACCCAGGACCTGTCCTTTTTGGAAAGAAGTTGGAGGGGAGAAAAGCACAGCAATGCACAAATACACTGTCAAAAATTCACAGCTCACAATTCACATGTTTGCTGTTGTCCGGCATCTTCTGTCTTCCTGCATCTTCTGTGTGCATAAAAACTTACAGTTCTTCTTTCCTAGCACATCAATAATAAAAATGTATACAAAACACGTGTTCGTTTTATTTGCCAGCAGGGCCAACCCTATGTGGTCCAACTGTGTGACATTGATGCCACTCAAAACAAGTGGTCCGAAAATGCAAGGTGAGTCTGCAGCAAAGTGCTGCACCGCAAAGTGTAAGGCCACAAAACCTGTGGTCCATAATGTGTAATGCGATGATGTGCAGCAAAGTGTCTGTGGCAGCAAGTGCTGAACATGTGCAGCAAAGTTATAACAAATGCAAAGGAATACGGCAGCAAAGTGCTGCGCAGTTCGTCTGCAAATGTGTAGCAAAGTGCAGCAGTGGTTCTGCCAGTTGCAGTGAAGTGCAGCAGGGGTTCTGCCCGTTGCAGTGAAGTGCAGCTGCACCGTTCGATGTTGCTGCACAACTCCTCCTCCAAAGTGGGTCCAGGGGTGGGGGGAGAGACAAAGCATGGTCAGCAAAGCAGAAAGGGCGCAAAGGTACACATCAACACAAGGCAATGCAACGCGAGGGGCGCGGAGGAGCGAGCAGGGCAGACTCGTCCCTAACCGTCCGTACCCCCCAACGTCGGCTTACACTACAGTACCCTAGCCCTTCCTTATATTTACAAATTCGTCACTACGTTCTGTCTCCCATATCCCCCTCTAATTCCAAATTCATCTTCCAATCCCTCACAGGAAGGAAGAAATGGAACCAACACAGTCACTCTACGTCGTGATGCATCTCACTTACTCAAATCATTCACTTGGTGCTGGTGCGGAGCTTTGTCCGTCATCCTTGGTGAATGCATGTGGATGGCACAAAGGGACTTTCTCTTCCTAACTACTCTAATGACATGAACTCACTTACACTACCCGGGGTCATACCCTGCCAATTGGCCTCTTTAAACTATGTGGTTCAAAAAACCTGATTCCCATTGACCACCTGGTGCCTTCCAAATTTGAGTCTCACTCCCCAATTTTTCTTACTGTGCCCTTGCACAATTTCGGGGCTGGGTCGTGTGGCTCCACTAGGTGTACCTACCTGCGCACCTCTGCCACTGAAGTCGCCACCCGAGCTTACCTGCTCCTGCAACTATCTAACTGGGGAAGACCCCTCCTGGCACTCTACCCCTCTGATGCCCTCTCTGGCATTGGGCTACCCGGGTCCTTCTCTTGGATCCTCGGGCCCCACTGAACAACTACTCACAACCCTAACCGGCTCCCAGAGCCAACCTGCGGCCTCACCTGGCCGACAAACTACCAGTGGCGGAGTGCTCCAATAACCATACGCACCAAAAAGCCCACACGCCCAGCCATTCCACATACTCATGCACCCAACCAAGCACTGCTTGCTACTTCCCACACCACAGGTGTCAATATCCAAACAATTTACCTAAGCCCTCTACCTGGCTTTAAACTACCCACCCTGGGTATTCGTGAAGGGGTCCATCTCCCCCCATTCACTCCTTCGCACCATGCATTCCACACCTTTTATTCCGCACCAAGCATTCCGCACCATATTTTCTCACACACCAAATATCGCACCCAATTCCTCATTTGCTCAATACCATCCTCACACACACAGCATCATCGAGCTGACTACTTCCCCTAAAACTCGTGCTTCCCCGTTTTCCCTTACACTAAGCACTTCCCTCGTCATTAGCAACCATCTAATCTCTCTACGTCCCCTCTACCTGTACAATGTCCTTACTTAAATCTTGTCTTCTAAAGTCATCTAAATCCCTAACAATTAACCTAGCCCGCCCTCGGTTAGCTTCGGTGCCCCATGGAGGTAACCATCGCTTGGTCCCTCCATGTGCAGGTCACTGCCATCCCCCTAATCTAATGCTCATGAGCCCCAAAAATCGTGTGAGGAATGGTGATACCAGCATTCCTTCACACCGGGCACCATTCGCCAACACTATCACTATCCGTCCACGTCACTTGAGCCTCTCGGTGCGGAAATACATTTTAACAGCTCGGCTTCGAAAAGCCGAGCGATGCATGCGGGTGGTTGGTTGCCTGTAGGTTGGGTCCGTCCGGCATTTTCGATTCAGGGGAGGAGGCTTTGTCGGGCCAAGGTTCAAGGCGCCATCTCTGCGTGGAGCCTTGCAGTCCCACGCACGATGGTCCAACTGCCCACGGTCGGAGCACCGCAGCTGCCAGGGGGCACGGCTCCGATCTCTCCTACCCCCCCTTGAACCATGCCGATCACCTTCCCCACCAAGGCGGAGCACCGACCATACAGGGTGGGGCCCGGCGCGAACCGTGCATGCCGGTCCTTGTGAGACCGCCGCGGCAATGATCCCCGCCGATCCCCGTCGCACACAAAGCACACCATGCACCGAGGGCTCGTGTCGGCTATACTTCATGCTAAACGCTACCCCGGTCTGCGTCGATGCTCGAACCGCGTTCTCACCACACCTCGCGACCCACTCCACACTTGCACACCGCGGCGCTCCAGCTCCTTCCATACACTCCCTGCATTTTGTTACCGCATGCTCTGTCCGCACACGGTCTGGTGTGCATTCTTCCTCGCACACCGTACTCGCACCTGCACACCTAGGCACACTCATACCACTCACACACTCTGTTACACACTCTCACACACATCCTGGCACACTCACGCCGTTCGCCATTACCAGTTGCCGCACCCTTATCTGCTTCTACTACCAACCGCCTCTCCTGGTCTTCCTGTGGGTCCTGGGTCATTAATTTTTCATTTTCTACAGCCACCGGCATTCGACCGCTTTGGCTAGCCATGGTACGAATACAATTTTGGATTTTAAAAACTACATTTTGGTTGCTCGTTACTTTGGGGCCAATTCGTCCAAAAAAATTTGGTAGGGTTCCAAATTCCACTCCCGACACCAATTGTTGCGGCCAATATGTAAAATTGGTGTCCAAATTTTTGTCTACAATTTTTTGTCCCAGGTTCCAAATCCCACTCCTGACACCAATTGTTACGGTTCTCTATGCCGGCCTTCTTCCCCCTTATCAAGGGGGGATTAATCCCCTTGTCTTTACTGGGCCTGGCCGAACTGAGACTTATTACGTCCCTCTCGGACACATGCGGCGTAGGGTTTCGGGACAACTTTTCGCTCGTACCTAAGTACCCCCGCTGCCCTGGGAGCGAGGAAACAAGCCTCGCACGAACCACGTATGATGTTAGTACGCCGAGCGGATGCGTACACGTGGCCCGCGCAGTCTTAACTAGTGGAACCCGATTGGAGCGATCTTATTCGTGCCATGCTTAGTCAAATGGAGAAACCACAGGAACGATCGAATCAGAAAGAAAGAACAAGGGTTTAATTATTCCCACACGTATATACAGTTCAAGGACGAAGAGACACAGAGCAATCCTTAAACAGTCTTAACTTATCCCAGGGACAACGGGCCCGTCTCACACTCACACTCACACAGGGGATTGCAGATGGGCAGGTGTTCCCCAGCGCATCCAGAGATGGTCCTCGTCCAGCTCTCCACGGTCCCCGGCACGTCCCGCGAAGATAGTGGCAGGCGAAGGCAGGGACTCGTAGCGCGTCTCTCGTACACAGGGATGATCGGGGCAAAACGGTAGAGGGCGGACTTTAGCGCGGCTGGCGGTTACCCAGCCTTGTTCACTCGTGCGGCTGAAATGCGCTATTTCGTTATAAACGCGCCTGGCTGCGCCCGCGTATATGTCGCAAACCAACTCCTCTTCTTCAATACACCTGGTGTTGGTTAGAGCGCGCATTCTCGTGCAATGGCCAAGTTCAGCAGGCAGCAGTCCTCTTGTCTCTCTCTCTCTCTCTCTCGCCGCAAGTCAAGTCCTCTGATGCAAGTCCTGTCGAGGTTTTATAGCTACGCCCCCCGAACCTTCTGGAACTCACCAGACTCTTCTCACCACGCCCTCTGACGCCACGCCGCCGCCACCACCCTCGAGCTCTGATTGGCAGCTCGTGCTTACCGTCATCGCTTCTGCTGCTCCGCCTTGACTCCACCGTGATCCTTCCTAGGCCTACCTCGTGTTAACTCGGCCAATGATCACCCAATGCTTAACAAACTGGATCGAGGCTAGGGTGGCTGGGAAATCGGTGGCAAGTAGGGCCTATCCTCCTGGCTCCTACTCAACGCAGAATTAACACTGGAAGGGAACTAAGCTCACAAATACTAAGACATAACTATACTATTGCGAGGCTACATGTTGCTCGTGTGACTAACTATGGGGGGCAGACTTTAACCTTTATTACACTCACTTGACAGACTCACAACCGCAACAATATCAAAGAAAATATAAAGGAAAGACATGGAAAAGGCAATCCGACTCAGAAAGCCTGCACCAGGTCTCCACCCAAACACCAACATGGCCACACGTCTCCACGGTAGATCAAGGAATGAAAACACCATGGCGAGACGGTGGCTCGGACTGATCATCGGCCTTGAAAATTACAATAAATTAGCCACAGAGAGCGAAGCAGCTTTAGGAGGGAGGAGGGAGGAGGCGGAATCCAGACGGAACTTCTGTGTTCCGAGTCAGTTCATTTGAAAACGAGCATCCAGTAAAGAGGGACTCAGGTGCGGCATGTGGACCACGACTGGTTTCACACTCCAAGGCCTACTTCAAGAACCAGGTGCATCCATGGGGAGGCTGGTCGTTCCTACCGACTGGCTGGTACTCAACGAATGCTGCAAGGCGAGATCTTGGAGACGGCGGCAGGGATTTTCGAAGCTCCACACGGTCTCCACGTTTTTCGAAGTTAAGTCTGTTCACAATTGTATTTTGTCGAAACTGTATTTATCTTTCGGTGTGTGAAGTTATTGTGTGCAACTTTGGTTGTTTCTCGGTGTTTATCTTTCATAAATTGATCGTCTGTTTGCCGTGTCGCGAGCAAGGCCTTGTACAGTGTGCACTGTACAACCTTGAGGCTTTGTTTTTCTCTCAGTGGTCCGTCGTTTGTGATCCAATAACTTTCGTTCTCTGTATTCCCAGTCTTTTCACCCATAGCCTACTTCCTTGTGTAAATCTCAACTCAAAAAAAAAAAAAAAAAAAAAAAAAAAAAAACATTTCCTTCTCTGTTCTCATTCGTTTATTCATTCTTATTCGTTCGTTCGTTCTTCGACCACGTGTTTCTCCCCCATTTCCCCAGATAGTTTTCACTCATTAACCTTCAATGTTTACACTTTCCCCTCAAGTTATGTATTCCGTCATATTTTATAACACCTTTTTCTTCTTCTTCTTTAAAAGGCTGCTTTCGACTTGCTCACCAAATCAATTCATCCCAAAAAAAATATCCATCTCCTATAGTGCCTTTGTTCTACATTCCCTAAACTCTCCTGCACTCCATCCTCCATCCAGCGTCCTTAAACGTATTTTTAACTCGAAGGTCACAAGAAACTCATTTTGCAATAAATGTTCGTTTCCCATAAATCATACACTTTCAAAAATCCAATCTCACCCCTCCCCTCCAAATCTTCCCCATAACCCCTCCCCTCCAAATCTTCCCCATCACCCCTCCCCTCCAAATCTTCCCCATCACCCATCCCTTTCAAATCTCCCCCCTTGCCCCCTCCCTCCTAAACTACTCCCTCACCCCTCCCCGCCAAGACGCCCCCTCGCCCCTCCCCTCCTAGACTCCTGCCTCACCCCTCCCCTCCAAATCTCCCCCATATCCCATCCCTTTCAAATCCCTCCCCTTGTCCCTTCACTCCCAAACTCCCCCCTCACCCCTCCCCTTCAAATCTCCCCACCCTCATTGCTTCTCAATTTCCCCCCGCTCACTCCCCCTCCTCAAAGCGTCCTCCCCGCTTCTTCCCCCTTCAAACTCTCACCTCCATCTCCCCCAACCTTCTGCCTCGCTCTTCCCCCTCCTCAAATAACACCTCATTGTGGCTCACCCAATCACCATCAAACCTTTTGTCCGCCCCATCCTTCCCTTTCTCCGAGCTATTCTGAAATCTCTGACACACCTTCAACAGCTCTCCCTACCTCTTCCACCTCTTCCACATCTTACCCTACCCCTCCTCCCCCCTGTTCTGTATCTGATGCTCCCCCTTCCTCTTCATTAACGGTATGGACCTCAAACATCCGGGGCCTTCGTTCAAACTTAACTGATCTCTCCATACAGGTTGCTTCTGTCAAACCAGACGTGATCTGCTTAACAGAAACTTTCCTCCTTTATGATGTCTCTGATTCCATAGTATCTCTCCCGGGCTACTCCCTCCTCCGGTATGATAGACCTGAGCCTCGTCCTGGAGGCGGGGTTGCTATCTTTATCAAAAACTCTCTTCCTCACTCGCCCTGCACTGCACTCTCTCCACCTCACCCCCAGGAATACCTCTGGCTACGGCTTCCCCTTCGCTCCCACCTCTTGTTCATATGTGTGTTGTACCGTCCACCAAACAGTGATGACTCCATCTACATCTCGCTGTCTGATGATATGGACCAACTTCTATCTACTCATCCCAACTCTCTCTTCCTCATATGTGGTGATTTCAACTGTCATCATGCCAGTTGGCTGGGTGTGGGTACCTCTCTCACCAGCCATGGCTCCTCAGCAAAGGACTTCTGCGACTCACTGGGACTGACACAATCTGTCAATTTCCCGACCCGGATCTCAGTCAACGGAACATCTTCTCTTCTGGACTTGGTTATGACTAACTTCCCTGAAAATGTCTGCTGCTCTTCTTCTGCTCCGATCGGATCATCTGATCATGTCCTTGTTAAAGTGGACATCTCTCTGACCATCCTCAGGGAGCCTGCTCAGCGTCGACGAGTCTGGCATTTCACTCAGGCCAACTGGCACGGTCTTCAAGCAGCCATCAATCATCTGGACTGGTCTCCCATCTCTACCACCTCTGACATCAACTCATCCTGGGAATTCTTCCAAAGTAAATTGCTCTCTCTCATGCACAGATTTATCCCATCTCGTCTTCAGTTGTCATACCCTTCCTCCCGTCCATGGTACACGGAATCTTGTGGTGAGGCTGTTGCCCAGAAACAACTTGCCTTCGTCTCCTGGAAAGCAAATCCAACGGAAGGAAATCTCATTTCCTTTCACAAAGCCCGAAACAAGTGTGTGTCCACCCTCAGGAGAGCCAGGAAACAATATCTCTCCGTTCTCAAGACCGAACTCTCTTATCTGTCTCCCTCTTCCAAATCCTGGTGGCGTCTGGTCAAATCCGTTTCTGGTGTTTGTTCCCCCTCCATCCCCTCCCTTACCTCAAATGGCTACACAGCTGACTCCGCACGTGAAAAAGCTGAATGCCTCAACTCTGTGTTTGCCTCTAAATCTTGTGTCCCAAACCCATCCCTCTCTGTACCCACCATACCCAGTCGTACCCTGCTGCTCCTGGACTCCGTGTCCTTTCCTCCTGACAAGGTGGAAAAGTTTCTGTCAACCCTCGACTCTGATTCTGCAACTGGACCCGACGGCATCAGCCCACGGGTCCTAAAATCCTGCTCTGCTGCTCTATCTCACCCTCTCTCTGTTCTCTTCACCCTCTCTTTTGCTCAAGGTCAACTGCCATCTGCTTGGAAATCAGCCAACATCACCGCTTTGCACAAAAAAGGTGCAAAAACAGATCCTAGCAACTACAGACCAATCAGCCTTCTCCCAATTATCAGCAAAGTCATGGAATCCATCATTGCTTCTGATATTAAATCTTTCCTCTTCTCCAATGGCTTGATCTCTGATCATCAATTTGGTTTCAGACCAGGTCACTCTACTCTGGACATGCTGCTTCTGCTGTCTCAACAATGGATGGAGGTCCTCAATGCCAAACAGGAAATTAGAGCTGTCTCCCTCGACATATCACGTGCCTTCGACACGGTCTGGCACCCCGCTCTGCTCACCAAACTCTCCTCCTTTGGTATCCATGGAAATCTCCACGCATGGCTGGCGGACTTCCTCTCTAGTCGTCGTCAACGTGTGGCCCTGAATGGGTTTCTCTCATCTCCTCTTCCTGTTCAGGCTGGAGTTCCCCAAGGCAGTGTTCTGGGCCCCGTGCTTTTTCTGGTCTTCATCAATGATCTCTCTGACTCTCTCGAAAATCCTCTTTATCTCTTTGCTGATGACTCCACTCTCTGCCGCTCCATTCCTCTTCCCTCAGATCGGCAGTCTGCTGCCTCCTCACTCTCTGAAGACCTGGACAAAATCACAGACTGGTCAAACAAGTGGAACATGTCTTTCAATCCTGACAAATCTCACACTCTTACTATGTCTCTCCGAAAAGATCGACTGGACAACCCTCCCATCTACTTTCTCAACAATCCTCTCCAAGAAGTTCTGTCGCTCAAGATTTTGGGTCTCACTATCTGCCATGATCTTTCTTGGGAAAACCACATTTCCAAGCTGGCCTCCAAAGCCAGTCGCCGACTGGGCATCCTCCGTCGTGCGAAGTCCTTCCTCGGCACACCTGAGCTCCTCACCACATACAAGGCTTTCATCCGCAGCTCAATGGAATACTGTTCTCCCCTATGGGCCGGTGCTCCTGCCTCACACCTAGCTCGGCTTCACGCTGTTGAAACCAAAGCTTTCAGAATTATTGGAATCTCCCGCGATGAAGCTATCTCTGAGGGCCTTTCACTCACTCACCGCAGGCAGGTAGGTGGTCTTTCTGTCTTCTACCGACTCCTCTCCGGCCTTGCTCCCCCAGCTCTCTCTGTGCTCTGTCCCCCAAATATTCCTACAGGTCGCACAAGATCTGCCAGCAACCCTCTGATGGTTAAACTGCCGAAATCTCGGCTCTCCGCTCACCTTCACTCTTTCATTCCTCTTTTCTCCCGCCTCTGGAACAAACTCCCTCACTCCCTTCAATCCCACTCCTCCCTCCAGGTCTTTAAAACAGCTGTTCACCACCATCTCTTATCTTCCCCCATCCAAAACCTTGATCTTTTCTACCCCCGCTAATTCACCCCAGATCCACCTTGTTTGAAATTCCAACTTCTTTCCTGGAAGTCCTGGCAGTGTCCATATGTTTTATACCTCTCCCACTGCCCCCTTCCCACGCCCCCCCCCCCCAAAGCCCTCGCCCTCTCTCAGATCTCTCGATGTCTCCATGTCTCTCGGTCCCTGCTCTCAAATGTTGTGTTTGTGTCCTTCCCCCTCTCTCCCCATCTTGTCTACCGCTCCCTTTGTTATATGTTTTATGTGTCGGTTTGTCTTTCTGTGTGTTCATGTGATTAATGTTCGCTCTTTCACGAGCCTCGATATTGTATACAAAAAAAAAAAAAAAAAAAAAAAAAAAAAAAAAAAAAAAAATGCTGGTGTCCCAGAGACTACATCAAAACAGGTATCTCCCCTCAGGTCGCATCGAGATGGACAAAGAGCTTGTCCATCTACCCTCTCCTCACTTCAACAGCCAGGTGGGCAAAGAGCTAGACCATCCACCCTCTCCTCACTTCAGCAGTCAGGTAGGCAAAGAGCTTGTCCATCCACCTCTCCTCACTTCAGCAGTCAGGTGGGCAAAGAGCTTGTCCATCCACACTCTCTCGCCACACTTCAGCAGCCGAGTGGGCAAAGAGCTTGTCCATCCACACTCGCCTCACTTCAGCAGCCAGGTGGGCATTGTGTTCTTTAATAACAGCGTGCAGTTTCTGAATTCAACGTTGATCAGCTTGATTTGTGGACTCAGATTTCACCGGCTTGCTTGGGTGATACCAAGCTCACTGGGAGGACTTTCAACGTGACTGGCACGGTCGGACTTCAACCTGTACAATCCAGGTGGACAAGATCGTTTGAGTGCGTGAACCACCGACCTTTCCATCCAATTGATAACCTGTGAAAGTTTGAGTTAACTCACAACTGCATTGAGATCTGTGGTGCGTGTGCTTTATAATCTTTATAATTTGTCACTCAGTGTTTCGTTTAATTAGCATTACTGTCATTAGAATAGGTATTTTAAAGGTAGACAGTTCGGATCAATAAATTATTAAATCACCTTCTGCCTCGTGTCGTACGTTGGAGATATTATTGTCTGAAAATCTTTTCTACCGTGCTACCCTTGGGGAAAATTGAGCATCAGGACCTTGTGCGTCCTGCAGGAATAATTGGGGGACAGAGCACAGACAGAGCATGAGGAGCAAGGCCGGAGAGGAGTCGGTAGAAGATAGAGGATTCCCAGATTCCCAGTCAGTGACTGGATTTGGAGGCAAACTTGGATATGTAGTTAGCCCAAGAAAGATAACGGCTGATCCTGAATCCGAAACAATTGAGTGACTGAACTTCTTCAAGAGGACTGTTAAGGAAGTAGATGGCAGGGTTCTCAGATGGTCTTTTCAGAGAGACTGTGTGAGATCTGTCAGGTGCCTTGAACCACAAGCAAGGGGTTAGGTTCTCTCTGGCTAACTCTCAAGACGTTGACCCAACCAAGCATCCAGGCTAGATGTCTAAATAGTCTTCCTATGGTATTCAGGAGCCCCTGCCCAATAGTTGTCTGATTTCCTCTATGATTGGAAATTGCAGGTGGCCCTGAATGGTGACCTTTCCTGTGAGGGTTCTGCTCAGGCCGGAATTCTACAAGGCAGCGTGTTGTCATTTTTCCGTGAACTGCATCACAACTAGAATGATTGTTCTGTGAAAGGCCAGGTGCTGCAGAATCCCTTCCATCAGACCTGGACAAGATCATCTACTGGACAGATACTTGGAACATGATGTTCGATGCCCGTGAATCAGACGCTCTTTCGCTGTCTCTCTACAAGGATCGGAAATCAGACTATCCAATTAACTTTCCTGGTCACTGGAAGACCAGAAGACCAAGAAAGACCGAGAAAGACTTGGCTAAACGTGGTGGAAGAAGAAATGTGGGCAAGGGAGTTAAAAAGGTGAGATACAGAAAATATGGCAAAATGGAGAAGATTGTCATGGGGCCAGCAAGACAAACCCCCACTCTTGCAGGGAAAATGGCCTTAAAATGCCTGTTGTTGTTGTTTGTTGGTCACTGGAAGTGCAGTCCCTGGGGCCCCTTGGCCTGACTATAGGCCATAACCTTACATGGGAGGATCCAATCACCAAGCTGGCATTGTCTTTAAGTTTTTAAGGATGTCACAAAGGACACAAACAACAGGCACGAATAACTAATGTAATGTGTTAGATGAGTAGATGTAATAGACATTGCGTCAACGGCGGTAAAACCCAGAATGATTTTATTTATACGACTTTTACAATCTTTATCTAAATTCAATTATATACTTGGACACTAGGACACAAATCGCTTAATTAAAACTTCCAAGAGCCTCCAGTTTTGCACTACTTGGACATGTTTTATAGGGTGGTGTATAAGGATGGTGTAAATGACTGCTTCAATGGTGCTATAGCAATAGGTTCCAGGGAATGCACCTTGTGCAAGTATATACTTTAACATTGCATGGGGTACCTTATTATATGAACTCTATTTACCTCTGCCTTTACTCTATTCCAAAATCCTCTCTATCTCTTTGCTGATGTGTCCACTCTCTGTCGCTCCATTCCTCAACCCTCAGATCGGCAGTCTGCAGCCTCCTCACTCTCTGCAGACCTGGACAAAATCACAGACTGGGCAAACAAGTGGAACATGTCTTTCTTTCCTAAACAAATCTCACACTCTTACGATATCTCTCCGAAAAGACCAACTGGACAACCCTCCCATCCACTTTCTGAATAATCCTCTCCAATAAGTTCTGTCACTCAAGCTTTTGGGTCTTACTATCTGCCATGATCTTTCCTGGGAAAACCACATTTCAAATCTGGCCTCCAAAGCCAGTCGCCGACTGGGCATCCTCCGTCGTGCGAAGTCCTTCCTTGGCACACCTGAGCTCCTCACCACATACAAGGCTTTCATCCGCAGCTCAATGGATACTGCTCTCCCCTCTGGGCTGGTGCTCCTGCCTCACACCGAGCTCGTCTTCACGCTGTTGAAGCCAAAGCTTTCAGAATCATTGGAATCTCCCGCGATGAAGCTATCTCCGAGGGCCTTTCACTTACTCACCGCAGGCAGGTTGGTGGTCTTTCCGTCTTCTACCGACTCATCTCCGGCCTTGGTCCTCCAGCTCTCTCTGGGCTCTGTCCCGCAAATATTCCTAAAGGTCGCACAAGATCTGCCTGCAACCCTCTTATGGTTAAACTGCCAAAATCAAGACTCTCTGCTCACCTTCACTCCTTCATTCCTCTTTTCTCCCGCCTCTGGAACAAACTCCCTCACTCTCTTCAATCCCACTCCTCCCTCCAGGTCTTTAAAACAGCTGTTCACCACCATCTCTTATCTTCCCCCATCCAAAATCTTGATCTTTTCTACCCCCACTAATTTCACCCCAATTCCACCTTTTTGAAATACCAACTTCTTTGCTGGAAGTCCTTGGTGTCCTTGTGTTTTATACTTCTCCCACCCCCCCCCCCCTTCCCACGCCTCCTCTCCCCAAGCCCTCTCCCTCCCACAGATTTCCCGATGTCCCTGCTCTCAAATGTTGTGTTTGTGTGCTTCCCCTTCTCTCCCCATCTTGTCTACCGCTCCCTCTTTTTATATATTTTGTTTGTCTGTTTGATTTGTTTCTGTGATAAATGTTAGCTCTTTCATGAGCCTCGATTCAGCGTACAAAAAAAAAAAAAAGGTGGATGGAGGTTATGTTTTAACCCCTGTCTGTCTGTCTGTTTGTTTGTTTGTTAACAAGATATGTCAAACAGTTGTACAGGGATTCCGACGAAATTTGGCAGAGAGGTCGTGTATGTGACAAGGACGAAATTATTCGATTTTGGTGAAGACTCGGATCCAGCTACTAGAATTTATGTGATTCTTCACCATTGGGAGTTGGGGCCAAAAACTATACATAGCAGGATATCTCAAACGGCACTAAGTAGAGAGCATACCTACGCCAGGCTGAACAGTTTACGGTTTGTATCCCAAGGATAGGCCAAATCTGGATCTGGACCTGAACCTGAACCAAAATCTAATCGGCTTGTTCGTGTTGCCTAATCAAGTCATCCACCAAGTTTGGTCAGAACTCATCCATAACTTTTTGAAATATCGTGATAATGTATATATACATGTATATATATATATATATATATATATATATATATATATATATATATATATATATATATATATATATATATATATATATATAGTCTGATCCCAATGGGTTTTAGCCTGATCTTCACTCAAAAAATTATAGTATCCGGATCCGGATCTTCACCAAAATGAAATAATTTTGTCCTTTTCACACACACACAGCTTGGGATCCTGGGTTCGAATCCCGGTCGATCGCTGAACACCAGGGGGGTTGACCCAGCCTGTTATCCTTCCGAGGTCGGCAAATTGAGTACCAGTTCACTGGTAATTCCCTGTGTGTCGCAAGAGGCGACTAACAGGGTTGGCGGCAGGAAGGGCATCCGGCCATAAAACATTGCTTCAAAAAGGGGACCAGGGTACCCGAAAAAGGCCAATACCTGCTCTGCGGGGAAAATGACCTCTAAAGGTGGTTCTATTTAATGTTCATATTTATCATCCCAGGTACAAGTTAAAGTTCCTATTAGCTGGTAACGTGCAACGAAACCCGGCGAATATGCAGCAAGCACCACCTGTTGGTCAGTACCCTTCAAGCAAGTGTTGGTGGCACAATAGTTCAAGGTCACCATTCCAGTTAAAGAGTTATGTCCAACAAGATGGTGCAGAGGTGGTCTGGTTTGATTCCTGACGACGCAGTAAACGGCCGGATTAGGGCTTCACAAACGGAATGTCGCATCAAACGTACGTCATCCTTCAACCGAACATCGAAACTGCATGTTCTGCCGACAAGTACGAGTTGGTGAACGTTAAAGATCCCACGGTGTCATTCACGAAGAGTAGGTGAACCATCGCGGGCGCCATTAACTAATTACAAATTCCTGCCAAAATCACGCCAGCCGGTTCGTGAAAGACAGGAAATAAAATTATATATACTAGGGCATGCCCGTACTATATCTATATCTAAAATTATATCCCCCCCCCTCTATTTACATGAAATGGTTTGGTCCAAAGCGAACGGCTTGCGAGTACGGTGACAATCCCCCCCCCTCTATTTACATGAAATGGTTTGGTCCATTCGCAAAGCCAAAGCGAACGGCAGTTACGAATCGCAGTTACGATGAATCGCAAAGTAGTTTTAATTAGTTTTAAAACATAGTTTAACGCCAACATAGTTTGCCAACGTGAAATAAATGAATACGCTCTCAAATGTGCCGTCCGAGGCAGAGTCTGTTCGGCACGTTCGGCACACGTGATAGCTCGCTGCTCTCTGATTGGTTGAATCGTTTTTTGGACATAGCTCGGTAACTACTTGTCCGATTAATATGAAACCTTGAAAAGGCACATCCTCGGGTCCCCAGCAATATACCTGGCAAGTTTCAAGTATATCGGACCGGTAGTTGTCGAGAAACAGCGGTCGCATACACACACACACAGACAGAGATTAGTGGAATTATAGATAGATATATACATAATACAGCACATACACATATGTATATGTAGGAGCACACTGACCCTATGACATGACACTGACATCATGTGCAGAAATTATTCCGACACATTACCTCCAAACTAGGATGGCGTCCGTGGCACTCAAGTATTTGCAGGCTGGGATTGAGGCCCGTGGTCACGAAAAAATGAAAGCAGAGCTGCCGACCCAGATTTCGCCCTCGTTATGGGCTCATCAGGACAACATGCAGCGAAATCGTTCATTCGTGACCATACTAAGCTCGTTATTAAACACAAACAATAACAATCACATGGTCTCTGCCCTGCTGATGAGCAGTTAGGAGGTTTGCAGTCAGGAATTTTTTTTTTTTTTTACAAAAACAGCACATTGACTGGATGACATGACACTGATGTCATGGACATAAATTATGCTATCATGCAGCATGTTGTCGTCATGTGGATAAATTAAGTTCACCAATTTCATGCGGTGTCACCACCACACTGCTGTTAACGCCTCTGAGGAAAAGAACCACCTTGTTCTCAAAACGTCAGGCTTTAATAAATAATTTACTATTTTACCGCTCAGTGTGCTACCATTTTACCAATATGAATCCTTAAGGTGGGTTTTCACGGGACACGCGAACGGTTCGCGAAGGATGCGAATGTCGAAAAAATGGCAAAGTCCAACATTCGTATTTTAGGCTCCAAAAGTTCGCCAAACATGCGCGGGGGTTCGGAAGCGTTGTCAATTGTTCACAGGAGTCGTTTTTTGTTCGGCGGGTATTTCAAAAATGTTTCAAAAATGTTGTTCTCAAAACGTCAGGCTTTAATAAATAATTTAATTATTTATTTATTATTTTATTTTATTTTATTATTATTATTATTATTTTTTATTATTTAATAAATAATTTACTTATTTATTTATAATTTATTAATAAAAATTTTCAAACAAAAATGTTTGAAATACCCACAGAACAAAAAACGACTCCTGCGAACAATTGACGACGCTTCCGAACCCCCGCGTATGTTTGGCGAACTTTTTGAGCCTAAAATACGAATGTTGGACTTTGCCATTTTTTCGACATTCGCATTCTTCGCGAACCGTTCGCGTGTCCCGTGAAAACCACCTTAAGCTGCAAATCTTCCGACGTGTGTACGCGCACGCATGCACGCGCATGCGCACACACACACACCTTATCCGGATCTTGTCTGACTCAATGCAGCCCGCTTTGGAAACCAGGTGCGAGACAAGGGCCAGTGACGAGTAGTTCCCAAGATGAAGGAAAACAAAACAGAGAACGAAGATCAGTCACGAGGAAGGCCAGTAACGATCAGCCTCCACCAGGCCCCGTGGACCCCTTTTGTCCTTTAAGCAATGCCTCCTGGTCTGCCTTCTTCCTGCAGGCCCTCTAAAAACACAGTCCCATCTTGTTTCTATCCCAAAACTCCAGAGAGGACCACGTGTTTGTGCTGTTTTTGCACCAAGCTTTTTGATCTCCACTCTAACACATGAGACCCCTTCTTATTCCTCGTCTCCAGGTCTCTTTCTCTTCTTCCTCCTCCAAGCAAGGTGTAGCATAGCATATTCTCCTCTTCTTCTTCTTCCTCCTCGTGGATGGAGTTTTCTCCTGGCAGTCCCGCCCATGGGGCAGCTCCAATATAAAATAAATGCACATTGATACTTCTGGCTCCACTGCACATCAAGCTGCCATGGCTGACACACACTGGTCCGACACAGATAGTGATGGCCTTTCGCACACATGCCACACGTGTGCCTCATGAGAAATCTTCACCGAGCCCTGCCTAAAAACATGGTGTTTATGCCCACAAAATTAATGTCTAACCTGTCTATAAAGTACATACAATGCCACCTCAGAGGTACAAGGAACAAACGACTTACTCCGACAGGTCCCTGTTACATGGCAATCTCACCAATAGTAGAGGACCTGGCTTAGACATGTATGCACATAATTTAGGAGAGGATAACTCAACTGTTATAGGCTAATATGACCCCAAGGAACAACTTGGGATGTGTGCCAAAATCTCTATCCGGGACGAAAAGCCGGAAAATGACCACGCCCTTTTATAAATGACCACGCCCTTTTTCATCAAAAGTGCTACTTCCGACATAGCTGTATCTTCGAAACCGTTGAAGCTACAGATTTTCTGAGGTGCTCAAAATGTTCAGAATGGCCATGTTTAGGGGGATCATAGAAGAGTGTAAAATTTCTAATTTGATATTTTACGAGAAAATGGCTAAAAACCGTAAGGTCAACTTATTACCATACAACTACCTACATACTGGAATTGCCATATATTTATAACAGTTCAGTCATCCTCTCCTAATTATGTGCATACATGTCTAAGCCATGTCTAAGCTAATTAATATAATCATTCAATTATAAACTAACAAGACTGCTTCATAGCACCAGTGCTACAAGATCCGGAGAGAGTGAAACAGTGAGAGAACGACTTATCCATCCAGTGTCGCAGAGATAATATCTCACTGAAGTTCAGCGAAATGGTAAGACAAGCTTTAATTTATTCACCTAGTCTTATATCTGTGGCTTCTGTGGGTTAGAAAAGTAGAAAGGCACCACGCCACGGTAAAGGGAGGATGCAGTTAACGGAGACGCATTTTGCAGTTTGCGCATGTTACAGTACACCCAGTACAGTACAGTTGTGGTTCCACCTCTACCGCGGATTAGAGGCCAAGAGGGGGCTTTTGTTTGAGGTGGAAAATATTTGATGGTAGAGCAAACTTTAGTCTTAGCTTTGCCTAGCAATCTAATAGTAGTATAATTGTATTGCTGATAGTGATATCCCATGCCGATCGAGAATTTGAAACATGTTTATTTTATATTCAGGATGAGGTACCTCTCGCTGCTCCTTGTACTACACCGAAGCCGATCAATCTCGAGGAGTGCATCCTATGCCAGAAGAAGAAGCGATCTGAGTACCTCTCTAGTGGTGAAATCGGCTATGGAGAGGGCAACATCACTGTTCTTTTTTGGGGGAACAAACTACTGTCGATGGACACCACTATTCCTGCAGGACTGCTATCAACTGAAGGATAAGTTCCCACTCCTCTACGACTCCTACATGAACGGTGGATTTGGCGTGAACACCACCAAGAAAGGTAGTGGAGTGCCCTTTGACCAGGCGCTAGAGCAGTGCTACAACCGGCCTGCCAAAGTGAGTGGGGGGATAATTGGGGTCACCAGGAAGAAGGAAGCAGTAGCTCTGTGGGGAATCATCAAGCATAAAAAAAGACCAGTACGTTGACCTCCTGAAGATGAAGGAGGATGTCGAAGGAGAACTCTCACTTCACCATGACTTCAACCCGAGTGCTGCAACGAAGATAGTTGGGATGGTGCAAGACATAGAGGTGTATCTCCTGAAGGTATGCAGTCCTCCACAAGACCAGGTAGCGCTGAAGAATGTTCTCACTGGAGAAATTGTGACCAACGTAAACGTAGACAAGTTGTTGTGCTGTATCAATGAGGGCAGCGCTGCTTGTGCTAAATTTATCGATGATCGACTCAGAAATAGCTCAATATCGATACACTCAACTATTAGCAAAATCAAGTTTACGTCGCCTAAGATCACCTTGAATTTGGCTCCCACAGCAGACATCAAAGATGAGACAATCAAAGCTCTCATGTTTATTGAGTATGGGTGTCACCGGGGGTTCACTGTTGAGGAGCTACTCCAGCATGAGATGACCAACTCTGCGTTCTTCTTGATTGACAAAGATGGTTACTGGAGGAAGAGTGCCAAATCACAACTTGGGACTGAGCTGCTGAAGTTGTGCCCATTAATAGATTTTTAAAAGGGCCAGAATCCTCCCCACAAACCCACGCCATCGTTATCGACTTCATGGCCTTGGTGAGAAAGGTCCCCTTAAAGATGCTTGATCTGCCCGTCAAGACATTCCATGACTTTGCTATTGCCTTGACATCTATGGTCACCAAAGCTGGGCACAACTGTGATGAGATCCACATCGTTTTTGACACTTACAGAGAGGACAGCATAAAGAATGGAGAGAGGGGGAGAAGAGGAAAGTCAAAAGAAATGGTTGTCCTTAATGTGATGTCACCGAACCAAAATGTTCCAGTGGTATTAGAGAACTTTTGGTCGTCTTCCATCAGCAAAACTGCTTTCCAGGCATTCTATGTTGAGTGGCTCACCACCAATTACCAAGGCACCAAACCTCTATACCTTGGTATATCACCACAGGCATGGATGGTGTCAGCTGGGTGTGCTTCTCCATTCCCTCGGCTCAACTGCACACACGAGGAAGCTGATGACAGGATGATGTTCCATGTGCAGGACATTCTAAGTCACCGGTCAGGACCCACATCCATGACGCTGTCATCAGGTGACACAGATGTCTTTGTGTGCCTGTTATACCACATCACAGTCAATTGGAGACATCTTGGCCTTCAAGAGCTCTGGCTCGTCCGCAACTCAGGAGTGAAAAGATCAATATTGCCACTCCACGATGTCTGCACAGCGCTGGGAGACGAGCTCACAAAGTGTCTCCCAGCACTCCATGCACTGACTGGGTGCGATACAACCAGCAAGATATCAACTAAACGTGCAGCCCTGAACGCTGTCCGCAAACCAGGAAATTCCTCTCTGATCCTGAATTTCGACTGTCCACAGCTAACAGAAAGCGCAATACAGATGGCGGAGACATTCTTGGTCAAGTGCCTCAAACCATCAACAGAAATGAAGACATTTGACGACCTGCGTCTCGCTGCATTTGATAGCAATGCCCTCAAGATGGACTTTGAGAGAACCACTTGCACCTCAACTAATGCAAGGAAACATATCCATAGAGGCTATCACCAACAGCAGCTGTGGGGTCCAAGCCCCATTTAGAGATGCCACCTTGATTATGAATGCCGAGTCTTATGGTTTTGTAAGAAGGGGCAGTTTATTAGTCCCTGAGATTGTGATCTCAAAACCCGAAGGCCTGCCAGATCCCTGCACGTGTGGCAAATGTGCTCGCAAGAATGGGTGTCCCTGCAGGGTAGCTGGGATCAAGTGTTGCAAGTACTGCAAATGCAAGGGAGGTGTTTGTTGTAAAAACCCTATCACTGAATGAACGCTGCTCATCATCCTCATACCTGGACTCTGTTGTGTTACTCTTCATGTTCCTGACCCTGGTTTACATGACATAAACAGTACTAATGTGGTGTTAAAAGTTGTATTGTTCGCTGTTGGACAATTTCCCTGCTGATCTTTGAAACATTTAAGCTCTCTAGATACTGCTGCCTACTAAAGTAATAAGTTTTGTTTTTTATTTTTTATTTTAAGTTCACATTCCATTGATAATAATAGTATGTAATGATTGAAAATAGTATTTCTTTATATTAACCAAATGCTCGCTTTCTTTCTTTTAAAAAAATCCCTTGTATTGTTCAAATTCCAAATTGTCAGTTCAACTCCAGTAGATGACACAAATGTTCTAACTTTGCTCTAAGTCCGGAAAGTTTAAGTTAATAAATATATGGCAATTCCAGTATGTAGGTAGTTGTATGGTAATAAGTTGACCTAACGGTTTTTAGCCATTTTCTCGTAAAATATCAAATTAGAAATTTTACACTCTTCTATGATCCCCCTAAACATGGCCATTCTGAACATTTTGAGCACCTCAGAAAATCTGTAGCTCCAACGGTTTCGAAGATACAGCTCTGTCGGAAGTAGCACTTCTGATGAAAAAGGGCGTGGTCATTTTAAAAAGGGCATGGTCATTTTTAAAAGGGCGTGGTCATTTTCGGGCTTTTCGTCCCGGATAGAGATTTTGGCACACATCCCAAGTTGTTCCTTGGGGTCATATTAGCCTATAACAGTTGAGTTATCCTCTCCTAAATTATGTGCATACATATCTAAGCCAGGTCCTAGACTACAATCTAAATAGCACAATTTTCGATGTCTTGTGGGCCCTGCATCAGAAACAACAACATAGAACAAACAATCCAAAAGAGTAAACAAAAACAGATATTGAAGGAGCTGTGCTCCCACGTAATCGGAAGAATGGACGCGACAAAAAGCTGGAATTCGTCCGAGTTTCTTTATTGTCACAAAACAACTCGGGTACTCTGAAAAGCCCGTTTATCGGGCAGCAATATATATACACACATTATCCCGGAGCGTTTGCCCGGGAAAGGCGAGAGGGGGCGTGGCCGGGCGTCCTGGCCGCGGCCTGGCAAGTCGAGGGCGGGCATGCCCGGGCATGCCCGGGCGTCCCGGACGCGGCCTGGCAAGTTGAGTGCGGGCCTGCCCGGGCGTCCTGGACGAGCCCGGCATGGTGATCGCTCCGTGTCCTTGGTAGGTGCAAGGCCATTGTGTAAACCCAACGGTAGCCGCTACACACGTCCCCCCCAGAACCGACTTGCACCGGCAGGGTCAATTTGAGGGGGGTCCTGATGACCCGGCCGAAGCGACCCCTGGCGGGTCGTGGGGGGGGGGGGTCCGGTGTGGTGGTGGGCGGTCGAGTGGGGGGCACCGTGGACGGGGGGCGGCCTCGCCGCGGTGGAAGGGCCAACCGTGGCGGTTGGTCGATGTCTACGTGCGCCGGCTTGAGGCGGTCCACCGCAATCCGGTCCGACCTGCCGCCGATGTCGATGACGAAGGACTTGTCGTCCCGTCGCAGGACCCGGAAGGGCCCGTCGTACGGCGGCCGGAGTGGCCCCCGATGTGCGTCATGACGCACAAAAACGTACTCCGCTGTGCGAAGCGCTGGGGGGACGTAGGACTGGGGGTCACCGTGGTGGGATGTTGGCACGGGGGCAAACCGTCGGGCGGCCTCCTGGAGGTCCGAGCGCTGGTGAGCTGCGGACCAGGGACTGGTAGCGTCGGGCACGAATTCGCCCGGGACGCGTAGCGCCTGGCCGTAGACAAGCTCGGCGGTGGATGCCCGGAGGTCCTCCTTGGGGGCCGTGCGGAGGCCCAAAAGGACCCACGGCAGCCGGTCGGCCCAACCGCCGTCTTGAAGGCCGGCCATGAGCGCGGCCTTCATGGAGCGGTGGAATTGCTCGCACAACCCGTTGGCTTGGGGGTGGTAGGCCGTAATACGGTGGAGCTTGACCCCCAGGTTGCGGGCGACCGTGCCCCACAGCTCGGAGGTGAACTGTGGTCCGCGGTCCGACGAGATGTCTGCCGGTGCGCCAAAGCGGGCGACCCAGGTGGCGATGAAAGCCTGCGCCACGTCGGCGGTGGTGGTGGAGACGAGGGGAACGGCCTCCGGCCACCTGGTGGTCCTGTCCACCATGGTGAGCAGGTGTGTGAACCACCGTGATGGGGGGAGGGGGCCCACCAGATCCACGTTGACGTGGTCGAAACGTCGTTCGGGCACGGTGAAAGGTGCCAGCGGGGCCTGGGTGTGTCGGTGGACCTTGGCCTGTTGGCAGGCTGTGCAGGTGCTGGTCCAATCGCGGATGTCCCGTCGAAGGCTGTGCCAGACGAATCACACCGACACCAGCTTCTGGGAAGCTTTCCGGCCCGGGTGGGAAAGATGCGGCGTTGCCAGGTAACGGGCACGATGGGGCGAGGCTGGCCTTGGGAGACGTCGCAGAGCAGGACAGTGTCCGCGAAGGGGATGTCGGCCAGGCGGAGGCCCATGTCCGCTGCCTGGAGGGCTTGCACCGTGGTGTCAGTGGTTTGGTCCGCCGCCATAAGCGCGAAGTCCACGCCGAGGTGGACCGCGTTCGCGCTGGCCCGAGAAAGACAGTCGGCCACGGCATTGTTTTTGCCGGCGACGTGCCGGATGTCCGTGGTAAACTCCGACATGGCGGAGAGGTGGCG
The DNA here is from genome assembly GCF_964187855.1 of Myxine glutinosa. Taxonomy (NCBI): domain Eukaryota; kingdom Metazoa; phylum Chordata; class Myxini; order Myxiniformes; family Myxinidae; genus Myxine; species Myxine glutinosa. The sequence goes on from NC_136266.1 coordinate 11,077,365, forward strand.
CTGTTGGCGGGCCGACCACGGCTCCGTGACCTTGGCCATTGCGTAAACCAACGGCTTGTGGTCGACGAACGCCGTGAAGGGTCGGCCCTCCAGGAGGTGGCGGAAATGGCGAACGGCCAGGTGTAGACCGAGGAGCTCACGGTCAAACGTGCTATATTTGAGCTTGTTCGGCCGGAGCTGCCGGCTGAAAAAAGCGAGTGGCTGCCAAACCCCATTCACTCATTGCTCATGTACGGCGCCCACCGCGTAGTCGGAGGCATCCGTGGTGAGGGCGATGGGAGCGTTGAGCACCGGGTGAGCGAGCAGTGTTGCGTCGGCGAGGGCCCGCTTTGAGCTTTGGAAGGCCGCGTCCATTGCTGCAGACCAGACGATGTCGTGCTTGGCCGGCTTGCCCCGGAGGGCTTCGTAGAGGGGCCGCATGAGTTGAGCAGCGCGGGGCACGAAGCGGTGATAGAAATTCACCATTCCCAGGAATTCCTGCAGGGCCTTTATGGAGCGGGGACGCGGAAATGTGGTGATGGCCTCGACCTTGGCTGGCAGCGGCACGGCCCCGTTCTTGGTGATGTGGTGGCCCAAAAAATCAACGGCCGTCGTGCCGAAGTGGCATTTGGCCGGGTTGACGATGAGGCCGTGCTCGCTGAGGCGCCCGAACAGTGTTCGGAGGTGGAGGAGGTGCTCGGCCCGGGACATGCTGGCGACGAGGATGTCGTCCAGGTAAACGAAGAGGAACGGCAGGTCACGCAGCACGCCGTCCATCAAGCGCTGGAACGCCTGAGCCGCGTTCTTGAGGCCAAACGGCATCCATAGGAATTCGAATAAGCCGAACGGCGTGATGACGGCCGTTTTAGGGACGTCGGCCGCCCTGACAGGTACCTGGTGATATCCCCGTATGAGATCGATTTTTGAAAAAATGACCCGTCCTGCCAGACGGGCAGAGTGCGGGATGTGTGGCATCCAGATGTGCGGGATCGGATACCTGTCGGGGTTGGTAGCGTCGTTAAGGCGGCGGTAGTCGCCACATGGGCGCCAGCCGCCCCCTGGTTTTGGGACGATGTGTAGTGGCGAAGCCCACGCGCTATCGGAGCGCCGCACGATGCCGAGGTGTTCCAAAGCGTTGAACTCGGCTTTGGCCATGGCGAGCTTGGCCTGGTCGAGGCGGCGGGCTCTGGCGTAGACCGGCGGGCCCATGGTTGGTATGTGGTGCTCGATCCCATGTCGTACTGCGACGGCCGAAAACGTCGGCCGCGTGAGGGCCGCGAACTCCGTGAGCAGGCGAGCAAACTCGTTCGCCGCCGGGAGGGCGCATGCCAGCTCGGTCGGAGCGGAGCTGCTCAATGTGCATACCAGGGAGCTGAAGGTCTCGGCGTTGATGAGGCGACGCCGTTGGACGTCCACCAGCAGTCCGTGTGCGCAGAGGAAGTCGGCGCCTAGCAGAGCCATGGGCACGCTGGCGGTTACAAAAGTCCAAGTAAAGCGTTGGCCGCCGAAGCAGAGGGTGACGTTGCGCGGGCCGAAGGTGCGGATGGCCGATCCGTTCGCCGCAACCAAGGAGGGGCCGCAAACCGCGGACTGCCTGTCCTGATCGGAGGCGGGTATGACGCTCAGTTGGGTGCCGGTGTCGCACAGGAAGCGCCGTCCGGATGCTTTGTCCGTGATGAAAAGTAAGTTGCCCGTGTGGCCGGCGCTCATGGCTGGTAATGAACGCCGGCCCGGCCGCTCCCCGGCCTGCCGAAGGTGCACGGGGGTCGGCATGTCCGGGCCTTCTGTCCGAACCTGGCATGATAGTAACACCACGCTTGGTCAGGTGGAGGCCCCAGTCGTCGTGCTGGAGGTGGTCGGCTCGGCGTTGCGGCCGCCAATTGCGTCGGCAGTTCGGTCGTCGACTGTGCCGGGTGCTCGGGCGCCATGGGCGTTGCGTCGGATGGCGGTGGGCCCCAGGTCGCTGCTGCAATGCGTTGGCCTGCCGCGGAGATCTTGTCGGCTTCCCTGGCGAGGGCGCGGGGATCCGTGATCGTCGTGCTCACCAGGGTGAGGCGTACCGGGCTAGGCAGCTGACGGAGGAACAGCTCCCGGAACAGGAATGCCGGAGAGTGCTCGCCGAGCAGCGAAAGCATGTAGTCCATTCGCTCGGACGGACGTGTGTCGCCGAGCTCGGGCAGGTCGAGCAGGCGCCGTGCGCGTTCCGCCGATGGGAGGGCGAAAGCGTCGAGGAGGAGCTTTTTAATCGCGCCGTATTTGTCAGCGGCTGGCGGGCTCTCGAGGAGGCTCAGGGCGCGGGCCGCGGTGGCTGAACCGAGTGCTGCTACCACATCGTGGAAGCGGGTGTCGTCGGCCGTGATGCCTCGCAGGGCGAACAGGGAGGCCGCCTGGGCGAACCAAACCGCCGCGTGAGCCTCCCAGAAGGTAGGCAGTTTAAGGGCAACTGCCGTGTCCATGTCGGTAGGTCACCAATGAAGGAGCTGTGCTCCCACGTAATCGGAAGAATGGACGCGACAAAAAGCTGGAATTCGTCCGAGTTTCTTTATTGTCACAAAACAACTCGGGTACTCTGAAAAGCCCGTTTATCGGGCAGCAATATATATACACACATTATCCCGGAGCGTTTGCCCGGGAAAGGCGAGAGGGGGCATGGCCGGGCGGCCTGGCAAGTCGAGAGCGGGCGTGGCCGGGCGTGCCCGGGCATGCCCGGGCGTCCCGGCCGAGGCCTGGCAAGTTGAGTGCGGGCCTGCCCGGGCGTCCTGGACGAGCCCGGCATGGTGATCGCTCCGCGTCCTTGGTAGGTGCAAGGCGATTGTGTAAACCCAGCGGTAGCCGCTACAATATTACATTTACCATTTGTTGCATCACACAGCAGGTGTTTCTTCGTCTACAAATGAGTAAAACTACAAACAATGAGCAAACAACTACATCACTACATGTCAGTACCATTACATGATCGGAGTCAACAGAGCAGGAAATGAGTTTGTGATGCAAGAAGGAAATTGCACCTTCAAGTTCTCGAGGGGATTCTCGGTGAAAACAATCATGAAAACCTTATCGATTTCCCTGCTCTTGGCTCGGAAAATGATCTCTGATGGCCTAGAGTCGTGCGCTCCAGTTTTGAGATGACAAACGGTCCATAACAGGCCGTCTACCTGGTATTTAGTTTAGTACAAGGCTCGAGGAACTTGGAGGAGCTACATGATATGGACAGAAGGTTCACAAACGATACCAAGGGGTATGGGGGAGGATGAACATGTGAAAGGAGGAATAACACTAAAACTAGTAACAACGGCTCAAAGAGGAAGAGACTGGGAAAGAATCAGTGTGTTAGAGGTCATGGATTTGCATTGGAGAGGGCACGAGGTAGTGATTGGCAGGAAATTTGAAAAAATGCAGCGAGGACGACAAAACAACGAACACAGGGAGACAATCCCACACTTGGGACAATCATGTGGTGAACGATTGCAGGTGGAAAACCTGTGTGGACGTTGGGAAGGTGAGTAGGTGAGGGTGTTTTGCAGAGTGCATCCGATCTGGAGTGGCTTGCAAGAGGGTGGAGGTATTGGAGACGGCAGGAGGAGCAAGGTCAGACGTAAGCTTGTATAAAATAGAGAGCCCACCATGTTTCCACCAGCTGGGAGCGCGGTAGTCGTTGGGAATCTGTCTCTAGGTGTTTTTGAGATTCCATTGGTGTGGAGGGCCTTGTTTTTCGACCACCTCAGGAGGAGCAAGGTGAGAAGCAGGAGCACCAACACAGACTTGAGAATAACATTCCATGGGGCTCCGTATGAAAGTCTTGTACTGTATGTACACCATGATGAGCTTGATACGGCTCAATAATTCCTTACAACTTTACAGAGAATACCCAGACACTGACCGATCGTTGATGCTAGCTCGGTCACATGATCTTCCCATGAAATCATCCATGAAAAAGTTTATAGTAGATCGTGAGGCCAATGAGTTTCCAGGTACTGCATCTCTTCCAGTGGATCTCCAAAGAAATGGATTGGACAGTTCGATTGCCGAGAGAGCGAACATGTGACTTCACAACATCGAGTTTGGGGGTGGTGGTGATGGAGTTTTGGGGTGGTGGTGATGGAGTTTTGGGGTGGTGGTGATGGAGTGTTCAGGGATGGTGGTGATGGAGCGTTTGGGGATAGTGGTGATGGAGTGTTCGGGGATGGTGGTAATGGAGTGTTCGGGGATGGTGGTAATGGAGTGTTCGGGGATAGTGGTGATGGAGAGTTCGGGGATGGTGGTGATGGAGCGTTCGGGGATAGTGGTGATGGAGTGTTCGGGGATGGTGGTAATGGAGTGTTCGGGGGTGGTGGTGATGGAGTGTTCGGGGGTGGTGGTGATGGAGTGTTCGGGGGTGGTGGTGATGGAGTGTTCGGAGGTGGTGGTGATGGAGTGTTCGGGGGTGGTGGTGATGGAGTGTTCAGGGATGGTGGTGATGGAGTTCGGGGGTGGTGGATGGAGTTCGGGGGTGGTGGTGATGGAATTTGGGGGTGGTGGTGATGGCGTTTGGGGGTGGTGGTGATGGAGTTTATGGGTGGTGGTGATGGGGTTTGGGGGTGGTGGTGATAGAGTTTGGGGGTGGTGGTAATGGAGCTTGGGGGGGGGTGATGGAGTTTGGGGGTGGTGGATGGAGTTTGGGGGTGGTGGTGATGGAGTTTGGGGGTGGTGGTGATGGAGTTTGGGGGTGGTGGTGATGGAGTTTGGGGGTGGTGGTGATGGAGTTTTTTTTTTGGGGGGGGGGGGGGTTGGATGGAGTTTGGGGGTGGTGATTAAGTTTGGGGGTGGTGGATGGAGTTTGGGGGTGGTGGATGGAGTTTGGGGGTGGTGGTGATAGAGTTTGGGGGTGGTGGTAATGGAGCTTGGGGGGGGTGATGGAGTTTGGGGGTGGTGGATGGAGTTTGGGGGTGGTGGTGATGGAGTTTGGGGGTGGTAGTGATGGAGTTTGGGGGTGGTGGTGATGGAGTTTGGGGGTGGTGGTGATGGAGTTTGGGGGTGGTGGTGATGGAGTTTGGGGGTGGTGGTGATGGAGTTTGGGGGTGGTGGTGATGGAGTTTGGGGGTGGTGGTGATGGAGTTTGGGGGTGGTGGTGATGGAGTTTGGGGGTGGTGGTGATGGAGTTGGGGGGTGGTGGTGTAAGATTTGGTGGGTAAAGCTCAAGATAACTATTCGGCTTTACCGATTGACCAATGTGCACTCCACCACCCCCAAGGGAAATAGATATTACTATTTTCAAAAGGTAAAAAATTAATGTTTTCAATGAAACTGGAACCGAATGACGAGGAAGAGGAGGAAGAGGAGAAAAAAGAAGGCAGAGCGAGTGAGTTGGGGAAGAAGCATAGTTGCTTTGCGGTCTGGAGCGAACGTTGGCGAGCAAGAGTCATGAGTGAACTTTGGGTTTCCCAGGAAAGGGATTCCTGTGACAGAGTTGTTATCGCTGTGACAGATCAACCTGCGTGTCAGGTTTTGCGGTGGATTCAGAAGAGAATCATCGTCGTCATCGTCGTGCCGTTACGCCACGAGACCGGGCCGTCGGCCATTTTCACTAGCACGCTTTGCGCATTGCGCAAGATCTTTGCCTCGCTTCAGCCATTTTCACCGCATTCAGATGTTTATCTGGTGTGTGTGAAACGTGGCTTTTGAAGGTTAATTTGCGGTTCGCCGACTGTGAGCCATGAAACGTCCATACCCGAGGGTGTGATTTCCAAGTCGCCTGGAGTGTGCCTTTGGATTTCCCAGTCGCCTTGAGGGCGCCTTTGCGCAGCTTTGGTCACGTGACTGTGACTGTCATCCGAACTGGATTCTGGTCTCGATTGGACATTGTTCTGACAATCGCTGAAGCGGCTCAACTTTGGCTTGAAGCAGTCCGAGCTCATATGAAGAAAGCAGAGATGCAGACATTGGTGGTAGAATCTCTGGTGGGACAAGGAACATGGACAGAGGTAGCCTTGGATTGGTTACCCGAGGAAAAAGGAAATGTGGAGCTCCGGAAAATGGAGATGCAACTGTTGAGCCAGGAAAGGTTGAAAGAGTTGGAATGTAAAGCCGAGGAGAGAAGAGCAGAGGAAAGGAGAGCTGAACGAGAACTTGAGGAAAGAAGAGGAGAACAGGAACGAGAACTCGAGGAGAGAAGAACAGAGGAAAGGAGAGCTGAAAGGGAACTCGAAGAAAGAAGAGCAGGGGAAAGAGCAGAGGAAAGGAGAGCCGAAAGGGAGTTAAAGGAACGTGACATGGAGTATCAGAAGGAACTTAAACTCAAGGAGCTGGAATTAATGGGAGAACGGAGAGAAGTAGTATCCATGCCAGCTAGTTAGACAACTAGTCAGAACACTTGGGATGTTGGTAGGCATGTGAGGCTGGTTCCACCCTTCAATGAAAATGATGGAGCCAAATTTTTTTTTTACACTTTGAGAAAGTGGCTCAAATGCTAAAATGGCCTGTGGGGTCCTGGACTATGATAGTGCAAAGTGTTTTGGTGGGTAAAGCTCAAGATAACTATTCGGCTTTACCGATTGACCAATGTGCAGATTATGAGATAGTGCAGAAAACCATTCTCAAAGCCTATGAATTGGTCCCTGAAGCTTACCGGCAAAAATTCAGGAATGCCAGGAAGAGGGAGAGTGAGACCCATGTGGAGTTTGCCAGAATGAAGGAAACCATGTTTGATAGGTGGTGTGACTCGAAGGAGATTGGGAAAGACTTCAACCTGTTACGACAATTGATCTTGGTGGAGGAATTCAAACAGTGTGTCCACGCGGACATTAAAGTACATCTGGATGAAAAGAAAGTACCAGAGTTGTATGAGGCAGCAACCGTGGCAGATGACTATGCCTTGACACACAGGATGGGGTTCCACAAACCTAACTTCCCGCCTAGAGTTAGCCAGGGGAGTTATGGTAAATCAGGTGCGGAGAAAAAATATTCATGGAGGTGGCCTAGAGATGACTATGGGGACAAATCTGATACCGTGACTTTTAGGGATCAGAAGACTGCAGTTCCAAGACATACCTATCTTCTGGGGGGCCCGAGGCAGACCAAGAGTTTTTCCTCCGGGCCTACTTGCGCTTTTTGCAAGAAACCTGGGCATTTGATGTCCCAACGTTATGCCCTCAAAAGGAAAAATCAGGAGCGGAGTCAGACTAGTACAACTCCGAATGCATTGGCCAATGCGAGAAATCGTCCTTGGAGGACAGTGCCTTGTGAAGGTTCCCATGCCAAAGTTATGGCATCACAGAACGACCTTGTTCAAGAGGGTTACAAACCTTTTATTTCAGAGGGGTTTGTGTCACGGGATGGAGACTTGACTCACCACAGACCTGTTAGGCTTAGCGTATTGAGGGACACAGGGGCACATCAATCTTTAAATGCTTGAAGGCATTTTGCCATTGTCAGAGAAGACAGCAACTGGTGTTAGTGTTCTTTTACAGGGGGTTGGTGGCTATGTTAAAGCTCCACTTCATGTCATCCATTTGAAGTCTGATTTGGTGTCAGGACCGGTCACTGTGGGGTAACAAGCCACTCTACCTGGAGAGGGAATCTCTTTTGTTATCGGGAATGATTTGGCCGGTGGTCGAGTTTCTGGTAATCCGATGTTTGTTGAAAAGCCTAGTATGGAAAATAACACCGCACAGTTGGAGCGGGAGAATCCGGTTATCTTTCCATCCTGTGCCGCGACTCGTGCTATGGGTAGGAAGCACTCTGAAGAGAAGAAGAAGGTACGGACGTCACACTTTGCACAGGCACTTCTTGTCGAGTGCCCTGAAACTAAGTGTCAGCACACACAAGTCAGGGATGGAGGCAATGTTGGCAAGCTCTTTGGAGGTGGACTGAACTTTGACACAAGTGAAGATGTTCTGGACTCTATCTTTGGCAAATATGGACCACTCTTGGAAGTGCTGCTGATAAAAGACAGGGAGACGCAAAAGTCGAGAGGGTTTGGCTTTGTCACGTTTGAAAACCCAAAGGACGCCAAGGATGCAGAAAAGGCTTTGAATGGCAAGGATTTGGATGGTCGGACCATAACAGTAGAGAAGGCAGGCCATGGGCGTCGAGGGGGCTACAGAGGAGGAAAACGTGGAGGTAGTTTCAGGGGTGGCTATGGCTCCCGGGGTGGGAGTAGTAGTTTTGGTGGTAGCCACAGTCGTGATTACTACGGAGGCTCCCAGCAGCAGCAGCGCAGTTTTGGCAGCTCCCGAAGGGATGATTATCAGGGTCGTGGCCGAGAATGAGACCGCTATTCACGTGACTACAGCGACGAGCGCTCCAACCATGATTATTATGAAACTTAGGAAGAATTTGAAGCACTGAATGCTGCGGAGTAGCTGAGTCAAGATTTCTACCTGGATTAACCTGTGAACTCAACATTCTTAAATGCGTCCACACAGCGAATACTTCCAGGCCTCACCAACTACCATGAAACATGGCTCCCAGCTCAGCCTCCTTCAAAAAGTGCTATAGATTTGCTTTGCTTTGGATTTTTGATCACAACCCCTTAACCTTCATTCAAAAAATGAAAAATAAAAACCAGAGATTGATGGGATGGAGTTTGGCTTTGCAGAAGTTCAACTTGGAAATTGAGCATGTAAAGGGCAGGGACAATGTCGTTGCTGATGCTTTGTCCAGAGGGAACTAACTTTGGAAATTTCTGTAGGTTGTTTGGAAGTTTTGTTGCTTTATTTTGGGAAATATTAATTATCGTTGCTCATGGGAATTGGTGATTTGGGTGTGAGTTTTACTTTTGTTTGTTAAAAGAGTTTTTGCATGCAAAGAAGGTGTGGTGAAGAATGAAGGTGTGGAGGTTGAAAGAGGTGACAGTAAGGGAGGCATTAAAAGAGATGCTGAGTAGGGTAGAGGATGATGTGGTTGAGCTTGAAAGTGGTTGGATGTCAATGAAAGCTAGTCTGTTGGGAGCCGTTGGTGAGGTATGTGGATGGACAAAAGGACCACCGAGGCACTCGGAAACATGGTGGTGGGATGTTGAGGTTGGAAAGAGGATTGACGAGAAGAGGAAGAAGTTCAAAGAGTGGCAGAAGGCGTAAGGGTACGGGAGCAGAAACAGCAGAGCATGAAAGTTATAAGGCAGCCAGGAAGTCTGCAAAGAAGGAGGTAGCAAAGGCACAGGAGGCATGTAGGAAAATGTTCGGAGAACGCTTGGATTCGGAAGAGGGTCAGAAAGCAGTATTCAGGATTACAAAGCACATAGCGAAAGAGAGGTGTGATGTGATGGGGGTGAGTTGCTTGAAGGATGAAGTGGGACAAATCGTTGTCGACCCAGATGGAATTAAAGGAAGATGGAAAAGATATATGGAAATGCTGTTGAATACAGAGAATGAATGGGATGGCAACATAGAGAGTAACCCAGTTTTAGGACCGGCAGAGAAGATAACTGAGAAGGAAGTTGAGGAATCGATAAAAGCAATGAAGAGTGGAAAAGCGGGAGGGCCGACGGGAGTTGTGGGAGATATGTTGAAGGCAGCAGGAAGTTGGGGTGTGAAGAGAATGACAGAGATCTGTAATCTGGTGGTGAAAGAAGGCCGCATTCCAGTGGTTGGGAACTGAGTACCCTCGTCCCTCTATACAAGGGGAAAGGTGACCCTCTGGAGTGTGGCTCGTACCGAGCGATAAAGTTATTGGAGCATGGAATGAAGGTATTGGAAAGGGTGTTGGAGAGGAGGATAAGGAAGAAAGTGAAGATCGACGAAATGCAGTTTGGATTTATGCCAGGAAGAGGAACGACAGATGCGCTTTTCATTGTGAGGCAGTTGCAGGAGAAGTACATGGATAAGAGGAAGAAGTTGTTTTTGGGGTTTGTTGATCTGGAGAAAGCATTCGATAGGGTTCCAGGCAAAGTATTGACATGGGCATTGAGGAAGTTAGGAGTGGAGGAATGGTTGATCAGAGTAGTGATGGCAATGTACAAAAGAGCACGCACAGCTGTAAGGACGAAGGACGGGAACAGTGGTGAGTTTGAGGTGAAGGTGGGAGTGCATCAGGGGTCGGTACTAAGTCCACTACTATTTGTAGCTGTGATGGAGGTGCTGGCTCAGACCGTAAAGGAGGGTTTACCGTGGGAGTTGTTGTATGCAGATGATCTGGTGTTGATTGCGGAAAGTATGGATGGACTGAAGGAAAAGATGAACAAGTGGAAGGAATGTATGGAGACAAAAGGTCTGAAGGTGAATATCGGAAAGACAAAGGTGATGGCAAGTGGTAAAGCATGTGGTGAGGTGGAAAGAACTGGGAAGTGGCCGTGTGCTGTGTGCAGGAAGGGTGTCGGAGTGAACTCCATTCAATGTACAATGTGTGCTGAGTGGGTTCATCAAAAATGTAGTGGTCTGAGAGGGTCATTAACCAATGTGGCAGCTACATTCAAATGTAAGGTGTGCACAGAGGGAGCTGCAGATGGAGGAAATGTTGAGTTGGATCTTGGAGACGGCGTGAAGCTGGAAGGTGTGAAAACATTTTGCTACCTCGGAGACATGCTGAATGGAGAAGGTGGATCAGACTCGGCAACGGTTGCTCGAGTGAGATGTGCATGGAAGAAGTTTCGGGAACTGAGTGGCGTGCTGATGAGGAGGAGAGCGTCGCTGAAGCTGAAGGGAAAGGTGTATGCTGCATGTGTGAGAAGTGTTATGATTTATGGGAGCGAGACATGGGTAATGAACGTAGAGCAGCAACGAAGGCTGGAAAGGGTGGAAATGCGAATGGTTCGATGGATGTGCGGAGTATCGTTGAGAGAGAGGAAGACAAATGATGAATTGCGAAAGATGATGGGAATATTGCCTGTGATTGATGCTGTGAAGAGGAACAGGTTGAGATGGTTTGGTCATGTATTGAGGAAGGATGAAAGTGACTGGTTGAGAAGAGTGATGGAAGTTAATGTAGAAGGAAGTAGAGGACGGGGAAGACCGAGAAAGACTTGGCTAAAGATGGTGGAAGAAGAAATGCGGGCAAGGGGGTTAACAAGGAGAGATGCAGAAAATAGGGCAAAATGGAGAAGATTGTCATGGGGACCGCAAGGCTAACCCCCGCTCTAGCAGGGAACATGGCCTTAAAATGCATGTTGTTGTTGTTGTACTATTATTGTTGTCGTTTAAGGGAAATAGATATTACTATTTTCAAAAGGTAAAAAATTTATGTTTTAAATGAAGCTGGAACCGAACGACGAGGAGGAAGGGGAGAAAAACGAAGGCGGAGTGAGTGAGTCGGGGAAGAAGCATAGTTGCTTTGCGGTCTGGAGCGAACTTTGGCGAGCAAGAGTCACGAGTGAACTTTGGTTTTCCCAGGAAAAGGATTCCTGCGACAGAGTTGTTATCGCTGTGACAGATCAACCTGCGTGTCAGGTTTTGCGGTGGATTCAGAAGAGAATAATCGTCATCATCGTCGTGCCGTTACGCCACGAGACCGGGCCGTCGGCCATTTTGACTCACGCGCTTTGCGCATTGCGCAAGGTCTTTGCTTCGCTTCAGCCGTTTTCACCGCATTCAGGCGTTTATCTGGTGTGTGTGTGCAACGTGGCGTTTGAAGGTTAATTTGCGGTTCGCCGACTGTGAGCCGTGAAACGTCCATACCCGAGGGTGTGATTTCCCAGTCGCCTGGAGGGCGCCTTTGGATTTCCCAGTCGCCTTGAGGGTGCCTTTGCGCAGCTTTGGTCACGTGACTGTGACTGTCATCCAAATGGGATTCTGGTCTCGATTGGACATTGTTCTGACGATCGCTGGAGCGGATCGACTTTGGCTTGAAACCGTAATCAACTTTGGTTTGAAGCTGGGAAAGAGACATTGGGAATGTTCTTGGTTCACTCACTTGGAGCACAGTGAGTTATATGTTACGAAACTGATGGTACCATCATAGGATTTATATTGATTGTACTTTTGATTACAATTATTGTTGTACTGTTATTCTTGTGTGATCTTAATACAATATTTGTTTGTTGGTAACAATTGGTGTGGCTTCACCATTGATCGTTGACATACAGAATAACACATTTTTCTGCCGTGACTCCTCTCGGGGCTCGGAGGTACACCTTGACCAAGGGGTTTGGGGAGGAGCACGTAACACCAGTGAAGACCTATAAAACAAAACAGGAATACATTTTATCCTCTGGCAAACTTCTCCGCACATTATGACAAGTAGGTCTCCTAAGTAGCAATAAGTGCACTCAGGTTGAGAAGAGCCAGAAGGAAATAATGAGGGCAATGGACACTAATGTGCTTTAAAAATGCAAGAGGAGGTGAGCTCTCCACCACTTGCTCATAGAGTTTGTAATTTTAAACTTCCATGCAGGAATTCACTGATTTACAGATGGTGCAGAACAAGCAAACTCTGGAAGGTGGTCTTGGTATGATAGACTGAGACACTTATTGAGAACCTGATGGAGGACATCCACCTGCAGATGGTGAGAAAGCAGAAACAAACTCCAATGTCCCAATCAATAACTACAAGTACAATCGCATACCTGCACCGCATCACGTGGCCTGCGCCGCACCACGATCGGTTGTTATGACGTCAGGGATTTCTGACGAGCTCGAAGCAAAGTTTAAACGCAACGAACGGGGGAGTTCAAGTTCAGGCGCAAAAGTTTCTCAAAAAAAAAGCTTCTCGTGGCCTCAATTTAAAGCTTACCGCGGAAATCTTCATTCCATGGTTCCGAGGAGACGGTCTCGGACGGAGCGTGTCCCGCACGGGCACCGGAAAAGAGAACTATGGCTCCCTCGGGCAGATTCGACAATTTACAACACAAAGGCTCCGATAGCTGAAGCTGCTCCTTAAGGTTGGCTTTGTGCGTTTCCATGGGAACGTCATGGGTGGGAGCGCGGCAAACAAGGGCGTGCATTGAGGCCTGGACACAATGGGTCAGCTCGGGCCATTCTCCGAGTGGGGACGGCCCGAGGGATGGAAAGATCCCGAACGCCGTGATGGAGCACGCGTGGGTTCCACGTCGACCGAGCGAGGCGAGTGCAACGCTGAACGCACGCATGCGTGTGGTACACGCTGGGGGGCGGGGCTAGCTCGAGCGGTGAGAGTGACGCGCGCACCGTCGCAATATCAATCAGGGGCGGGGCCAGCAAACGCCCAGTGACCAGTGTGTTCCTTATTGCCGGGCTGCGTGCGTGCGTGTGCGTGCGTAATAGCGTCATAGCATTTACGTTTTTAGAGTCCAATACGCGGCCTTACTGCTTTTTACAATTGTACAAACCCATGATATATTATTTCCAATATCGTACTGAAGCTCTTGATTCATGGTTAAGGTGAATTACTCCATTTGGAATGTCGTTTTCTTATTTTAATCTTGTTTTCCTTCTACTTGTACATTTTGCTCCATAAATCAGAATGATTTTAAACGAAATAAAGTAGGCGGTGTATAAATCAAGCGAGTTGTTTTTACTATCCATATAATTTATCTGTGCTTTGAATCATCACGTATTAGAGTTAACATCTTGAACTTAAACCCTGAACACACGACTCTCGGAAATATAGAGCACTATTTCTCTTTGAAGAAAATATAGATTTTTTTTTTTTTATCTCCTCATGGACGACGCTCGAAATGCTGCGCCGCTCGACATTGTCCTGATGTGTTTCCCGTCCAGTGCAGGAGTTCTCGCATGACCTTTGACATGAGTCATCACGCATATGCTAATGCCACGTAGATGGTGGGCGGGGTCGCGTTTTACTTTTGGTTTCCTTGCGGATGTTGGGTAATCACCTCCTCCCACCTCCTTCGCTCAACGAGAGAACGAATGGGGGGATTGCACAGCTCGGAGAATCCCGGCTTGGGGACTGAGGGTTACCATGTGCTAAAGGTGAGTGATTGGGTGGTGTTACCTGCCTCACTTCCTGTCCTGCATTGACGTTCAGAATATTCAAACCTTTGCCACGTGCACCTGCGAGGATGAGACCACTCCCCCTCCTCCGACTAACAGCAACACCTCCTCTTTCATCCTTTCGACACGACGATCCCGATCCCTCACGATGGCATGAACGAGTCACACCTTTGGAGGTCGATTTCGATTTTATAGAAAATACCGAATAAAGTTACACGGAAAGTGGTGGATGGAGTTTGGGGGGTGGTGGATGGAGCAGGGTGGTGGTGGATGGAGCGGGGTGGGGGTGGTGGAGTTGGGTGGGGGTGGATGGAGCAGGGTGGTGGTGGTGGAGTTAGGTTGGGGTGGCGGAGTTAGGTGGGGGTGGCGGAGTTAGGTGGGGGTGGCGGAGTTAGGTGGGGGTGGCGGAGTTAGGTGGGGGTGGCGGAGTTATGTGGGGGTGGCGGAGTTATGTGGGGGTGGCGGAGTTATGTGGGGGTGGTGGAGTTATGTGGGGGTGGTGGAGTTATGTGGGGGTGGTGGAGTTATGTGGGGGTGGTGGAGTTATGTGGGGGTGGTGGAGTTATGTGGGGGTGGTGGAGTTATGTGGGGGTGGTGGAGTTATGTGGGGGTGGTGGGGATGGGGGTGGTGGAGTTAGGTGGGGATGGGGGTGGTGGAGTTAGGTGGGGATGGGGGTGGTGGAGTTAGGTGGGGATGGGGGTGGTGGAGTTAGGTGGGGATGGGGGGTGGTGGAGTTAGGTGGGGATGGGGGTGGTGGAGTTAGGTGGGGATGGGGGTGGTGGAGTTAGGTGGGGATGGGGGTGGTGGAGTTAGGTGGGGATGGGGGTGGTGGAGTTAGGTGGGGATGGGGGTGGTGGAGTTAGGTGGGGATGGGGGTGGTGGAGTTAGGTGGGGATGGGGTGGTGGAGTTAGGTGCGGATGGGGGTGGTGGAGTTAGGTGCCGATGGGGGTGGTGGAGTTAGGTGCGGATGGGGGTGGTGGAGTTGGGTGCGGATGGGGGTGGATGGAGTTGGGTGGGGGTGGATGGAGTTGGGTGGGGGTGGATGGAGTTGGGTGGGGGTGGATGGAGTTGGGTGGGGGTGGATGGAGTTGGGTGGGGGTGGATGGAGCAGGGTAGCGGTGGATGGAGCAGGGTAGCGGTGGATGGAGCAGGGTAGCGGTGGATGGAGCAGGGTAGCGGTGGATGGAGCAGGGTAGCGGTGGATGGAGCAGGGTAGCGGTGGATGGAGCAGGGTAGCGGTGAATGGAGCAGGGTGGTGGTGCTGGAGTTGGATGGAACAGGGTGGTGCTGGATGGAGCAGGGTGGTGGTGCTGGATGGAGAGGGGTGGTGGTGCTGGATGGAGTGGGGTGGTGGTGCTGGATGGAGTGGGGTGGTGGTGGTGGATTTGGGTGGTGGTGGTGATGAATTTGGGTGGTGGTGATGAATTTGGGTGGTGGTGGATGGAGCAGGGTGGTGGTGATGAATTTGGGTGGTGGTGGATGGAGCAGGGTGGTGGTGGATGGAGCAGGGTGGTGGTGGATGGAGCAGGGTGGTGGTGGTTGTGGAGTTTGGTGGTGGTGGTTGTGGAGTTTGGTGGTGGTGGTTGTGGAGTTCGGTGGTGGATGGAGCGGGGTGGTGGTGGTGGATGGAGTTTGGGGGAGGTGGATGGAGTTTGGGGGTGGGAGATGGAGTTTGGGGGTGGTAGATGGAGTTTGGGGGTGGTAGATGGAGTTTGGGGGTGGTAGATTGAGTTTGGGAGTGGTAGATGGAGTTTCGGGGTGGTCGATGGACTGTGGTGGTTTTTGGAGCAGTGTTGTGGTGGATAAAGTGGGGTGGTGGTAATGGAATTGGGGGGTGGTGATGGAGTTGGGTGGTGGTGATGGAGGTGGGTGGTGGTGGATGAAACAGGGTGTTGGTAGATGGAGCTTGGGGGTGGTAGATGGAGTTTGGGAGTGGTAGATGGAGTTTGGGGGTGGTCGATGGACTGTGGTGGTTTTTGGAGCAGTGTGGTGGTGGATAAAGCAGGGTGGTGGTAATGGAATTGGTGGGTGGTGATGGAGTTGGGTGGTGGTGATGGAGGTGGGTGGTGGTGATGGAGGTGGGTGGTGGTGATGGAGGTGGGTGGTGGTGATGGAGGTGGATGGTGGTGATGGAGGTGGGTGGTGGTGATGGAGGTGGGTGATGGTGGATGGAACACGGTTGTGGTGGTGAATGGAATTGGGTGGTGGTGGTGGTGACGGAGTGTGGTGGTGGTGGTGGTGGTGGATGGATGGATGGATTTGGGGGGTGGTGATGGAGTGGGGTTGTGCTGTCGAAAAGTATTGCCCAACGTCATGTTGGTGGAATTCTTTGATGTCATTTATTTTTACCCTCGTGCCTCGAGGACTATCGAATGGTCATGGCTGTGTGCCCCTGGTCGTTTTGATCCTTCATTCCGTGCCTTCTACAATCTCCCCTCCCCAATCCACAATCGCCCCCCTACCTACTTTATCCACCCCCCCCCCCCCAATCTACACTCCACCCCCCCCCCAAAAACCTACAATCTCACCCCCCCGGTCCACAATATCCACCCACCCACAACCCACACTCTCCCCCCCCCCCCGCACACTCTCCCCCCCCCCCCCCCCGCAATCTACACTCTCCCCTCCCCCCCCCCCGCAACCTACACTCTCCCCCGCCCCCCTCCAACCTACACTCTCCCCCCTCCCAAACCTATAATCTCCTGCCCCCCCCCAACTCACAACCGCGCAGCCCCCAACCTACAATCTCCCCCCCCCCCCCCCCCCACAAACATACACTCTCCCCCCTTTCCCCAACCTACAACCTCCCCTCACGAGTGTAATGCACGAGTAAAGGTTCACACTGAGTGTTTAATTTGAAGTGTATTGAGCGAGTGAGTGGATGAAACACACATGTCGTGACGATGCAGAAATGGATATAAAATGGCGCCTGTGACTACAAAGTTTTGCGAAGAGTTGTGTCGCTACTCCTATTATATACGGACTCTAACATACGCAATCCCCACACCACGTACCTCCACACCGCGTACCTCCACACCGCGTACCTCCGCACCAAGTGCCTCCACACCGCGTGCCTCCACACCGCGTCCCTCCACACGGCGTACCTCCGCACCGCGTACCTCCGCACCGCGTGCCTCCGCACCGCGTCCCTCCACACCACCCTCTCCCCTCCCACCTATCAAACCCCCCACTCCCGTGCATGATTGACAATTGACCATGTCCTGTGTCAAAGTTCCATGTAACTGGCTCGAGCTGGTTATTTGGTGCTACCTTCAGCTTCAACAACATCATTTCGTCTAAACAAGGTATAATTTCATCTGTGTACAACTGTCTGCCACAGGTGCATGAGAACTCACCTGGTCACAAAGCTGGCCTCGAGGTCTGCTTTGATTTCATCCTTTCCATCGGAGAAACGCGACTGGTAATGAAATCTGGCCTTGTGTGCGGTCACATTGGTGTTGAGATGAAAAACGGCTCGATACGGCAGAGCATGTCCATTGAATGTCTGCCCACCTCGCCCACTTTCCTTCTGTAGAACGGTGACAAGTACAAGCTGCAGGAAGTTCTGCTTGAACATGTGGAGAAGCCTGTACCGATGGTCGTTTACAACACCAAGACTCAAGATGTCCGGGAAGTCACCATCACACCGAGCACGCTCTGGGATGGTCCGGGCCTGCTCGGTGTGAACATCTGTTACTCGAGTTTCGATAAAGCCGATGAGAAAGTCTGGCACATTCTGGTGAGATTGGGTTGTTAGACTTGAGGTAAGGCTGGTACCTGTGTGGTATAAATCATAACGGGTTCATATGGCTGATGTATTAGCCATGTCTGCATTTAGTCCGTCCGATTACCTCCAACACTGAAGGTGGACGAAAGTTATGTTTTCATCCTTGTCTGTCTGTGAACAGGATATCTCGAAAGGTTGTGGGTTTCAGACGAAACTCGGTAGACAGGTTGGGTGTGCGACGACGATTAATTGATTCGATTTTGGTGAAGATCCAGATCCGAGAATCTTTTAAAGTGATTCTTGATCACCATTGAGTACAACAACAACAACATGCATTTTAAGGCCATTTTCTCTGAGAAATCCATGACATTCTTCTCCATTTTGCCCTATTTCTGCATCTCTCCTTGTTAACCCCCTTGCCCGCATTTCTTCTTCCACCATCTTTAGCCAAGTCTTTCTCGGTCTTCCCCGTCCTCTACTTCCTTCTACATTCATTTCCATCACTCTTCTCAACCAGTCACTTTCATCCTTCCTCAACACATGACCAAACCATCTCAACCTGTTCCTCTTCACAGCATCCATCACAGGCTGTATTCCCATCATCTTTTGCAATTCATCATTTGTCTTCCTCTCTCTCAACGATACTCCGCACATCCACCGAACCATTCGCATTTCCACGCTTTCCAGCCTTCGTTGCTGCTCTACGTTCATTACCCATGTCTCGCTCCCATAAATCATAACACTTCTCACACCTGCAGCATACACCTTTCCCTTTAGCTTCAACGACACTGCCCTCCTCCTCAGCACGCCACTCAGTTCCCGAAACTTCTTCCATGCACATCTCACTCTAGCAACCGTTGCCGAGTCTGATCCACCTTCTCCATTCAGCACGTCTCCTCGGTAGCAAAATGTTTTCACACCTTCCAGCTTCACGCCGTCTCCAAGATCCAACTCAACATTTCCTCCATCTGCAGCTCCCTCTATGCACACGTTACACTTGAATGTAGCTGCCACACTGGTTAATGACCCTCTCAGACCACTACATTTTTGATGAACCCACTCAGCGCACATTGTACATTGAATGGAGTTCACTCCGACACCCTTCCTGCACATAGCACATGGCCACTTCCCAGTTCTTTCCACCTCACCACGTGCTTTACCACTTGCCATCACCTTCGTCTTTCCGATATTCACCTTCCAACCTTTTGCCTCCATACATTCCTTCCACTTGTTAATCTTCTCCTTCAGTCCATCCATACTTTCCGCAATCAACACCAGATCATCTGCATACAACAACTCCCACGGTAAACCCTCCTTTACGTTCCGAGCCAGCCCCTCCATCATGGCTACAAATAATAGTGGACTTGGTACCGACCCCTGATGCACTCCCACCTTCACCTCAAACTCACCACTGTTCCCGTCCTTCATCCTTACAGCTGTGCGCGCTCTTCTGTACATTGCCATCACGACTCTGATCAACCATTCCTCCACTCCTAACTTCCTCAATGCCCATGTCACTACTTCACGTGGAACCCTATCGAATGCTTTCTCCAGATCAACAAACCCAAGAAACAACTTCTTCCTCTTCTCCATGTACTTCTCCTGCAACTGCCTTACAATAAAAAGTGCGTCTATCGTTCCTCTTCCTGGCATAAATCCAAACTGCATCTCGTCGATCTTCACTTTCTTCTTTATCCTCCTCTCCAACACCCTTTCCAATACCTTCATTCCATGCTCCAATAACTTTATCGCTCGATATGAGCCACCGTCCAGAGGGTCACCTTTCCCCTTGTATAGGAGGACGAGGGTACTCAGTTCCAAATTCACTGGAATGCGGCCTTCTTTCACCACCAGATTACAGATCTCTGTCATTCTCTTCACACCCCAACTTCCTGCTGCCTTCAACATATCTCCCACAACTCCCTTCGGCCCTCCTGCTTTTCTACTCTTCATTGCTTTTATCACTTCCTCAACTTCCTTCTCAGTTATCTTCTCTGCCGGTCCTAAAACTGGGTTACTCTCTATGTTGCCATCCCATTCATTCTCTGCATTCAACAGCATTTCCATATATCTCTTCCATCTTCCTTTAATTCCGTCTGGGTCCACAACGATTTGGTCCACTTCATCCTTCAAGCAACTCACCCCCATCACATCGCACCTCTCTTTCGCTATTTGCTTTGCAATCCTGAATACCGCTCTCTGACTCTCTTCCGAATCCAAGCGTTCTCCAAACATTTTCCTACATGCCTCCTGCGGCTTTGCTACCTCTTTCTTTGCAGCCTTCTTGGCTGCCTTATAACTTTCATGCCCTGCCTTTTCTGCCCCCGTACCCTTTGCCTTCTGCCACTCCTTGAACTTCTTCCTCTTCTCATCAGTCCTCTTTCCAAATTCATCATCCCACCACCATGTTTCCGAGTGCCTCGGTGGTCCTTTTGTCCATCTACATACCTCACCAACGGCTCCCAACAGACTATCTTTCATTGACATCCAACCACTTTCAAGCTCAACCACATCATCCTCTACCCTACTCAGCCTCTCTTTTAATGCCTCCCTCACTGTCTCCTCTTTCAACCTCCACACCTTCATTCTCGGTTTCTACTTCACCCGCCGAGCTCTCCTCGCACCTTTCACCCTTATGTCGCAGACAACCAAGTGGTGTTGTGAAACAGCCTCCTCCCCCGGGATCACCTTTGTGTCCCGGAGGTTCCTCCTATCCCGCCTACGCACCATCAGGTAGTTAACGGTTGTCGTCGACCCACCTGACGTGTATGTAACAAACTTATTATCCTCTTTCTGGTACAACTTCCTCATCTTTCACGTTTTCCATCAGCTTCGCTATTGCACACCAGAACTTGTCGGTCTCTTCATCGCTCCGACCGACCTGCGGAGCATATCCCGAGATGACGTTCACCAAGAGCTTTCCAATCATCATTTTCACCATCATCAACCTATCACTCACTCTAATCATACTCACCACACTGTCTATAAACTCCTCAGAAAACAGGACACCAACACCATTCACGCCCTCCGGGCACCCTTGCCACACGAACTTGTATTTCTGTCCCTGCCTACCCTTCACCATTCTCACACCACTTCCCTTCCATCTCGTCTCCTGCACAATGCACACAACAAATGTCCACTCTTCTTCTGATCAATACTTCCACCACTTCTGATCTCCCTGTCATTGTCCCTACATTCCATGTCCGAAACCTCAGAAACCGATCTCCACGTCGGGCATCAAATGTTTCGTTGTCATAAATGGAGTGTTTTCCACCCTTGCTTCGATCGGGTTCCCGCCCCACCCCCCCCCCCCCCCCCCACCTTGAGTTTTGACCAAGAGGGAGTGAGGTCCCCCACGGGGTACTTCTGGCTGTACCCTGCCCATATGTCGTTGTAATTGTCATGGTTCCCTTTTTGAAGCAATGTTTTATGGCCGGATGCCCTTCCTGACGCCAATCCTTTTCGTCGCCTCTTACGACACGCAGGGATATGGTGTACCTATTCTAAACCGGGGTACACACCGGTATTGATCATCATTGAGTGATGCGGGTAAAACCGATATAAAGCAGGATATCAAACAATTATGGACGGATTCGGCCAAAACTCGGTGGACAGGTTGGGTGTGTGACAAGGATGAATGGATTCGATTTTAATGAAGATTCGAATCTGGATCCGGATCAATTAAAATTTTTGTTTTTAATTTTCTAAGTGATTCTTCACCATTGAGTGATGGCCAAAATGATATATGGGATGATATTTCAAAAAGTTGTGGACAACTTGTGGCAAAACGAGGTGGCTGACTGAGTTGGTTAGGCATGGAATACAATGGGATACATGGGATACCATGGGATACAAAACATAAACCATTCGGCCTGCTGGAGGTATGCTCTCTACCAGGTGTCATTCTAGTTTGATTATTTGTTTATCTGTGTGTTGTCCTCATTCCTCAGAGTGAGATTCTGTTTGAAGTTTGTCGAGTATTTAATTGGTTAAATAATATAATCGTATTGTCCAATCACCGACCTTCTTTCTGTCTTATTGACAGGATGTGGAAGACAATTCTCCAGCCTCCCTTGCCGGCCTACAGCCTTTCACAGATTATATAATGGGGATCGAGGAGGTATGGAATACCAATTATTTTGTGGAGCGCTTCGTGCCCGAGGAGGGGACATTTCGAATGTGAAGTTTTTCTTCCTTCCGTGTGCTATTTTCAGTCAGAGGATCTGTTTCCTGTTGTTGAGGCCCATGTGGGAAAGCAGTTGCAGCTGTACATGTACAACTCGAGCACCGATAGTTGTCGAGAGGTGATGATAACTCCTAGCCGCACCTGGGGAGGTGAGGGCAGGTGAGAGATACCAAGTGGAATGGCACCTTACATCTATATTTTGCTTTATTTATCAAAGATCATCAGTTATTTTATATGTTACGTTTAAGTGTAGGACTCAAGTCCTTTGCACTCATTTTTGTTCATTGTTCATCTTCATACATTAAATAAGACTTGGAAGTGCTCAAGGAAGTGCAAGTACAGTATAACCTTGAGCTGTGTCCAGGGATCACACATGGTCAATATCGTTTTGGTTTAAGGGAGTGTTTTTATTCAGGAGTGTCTTGTCGTGCCAGCATTCCCTAGGTTGTCTCCACTGTACCCTTTACTTTTGGGTTATCTCCTGAAAAAACTTCCAAGAGTAGATCACTGGGTAAGTGGCCGAGCGCATATCTATTATATCATCCGAACCATGAGGTCTGTCCGTGCGTTTGTCTGTCTCCCCTTTCCGGCGGCCGCTTCCGGCACTGCTTTTGAAAATCTTGCACAAGGCAAAGCTCAACATTGAACCAGAAGAAGAGCATGGTACCGAACAAGATACATTTTAAAAGTATAAACTATAACTAAAACATAGAATCGGTGTGTTTAACAGTGCGTTAAGATATGACCTGAAGATTAATACAAAGTTGAACAAACGGCTACGGCTTCCCCTTCGCTCCCACCTTTTGTTCATATGTGTGTTGTACCGTCCACCAAACAGTGATGACTCAATCTACATCTCGCTGTCTGATAATATGGACCAACTTCTATCTACCCATCCCAACTCTCTCTTCCTCATATGTGGTGACTTCAATTGTCACCATGCCAGTTGGCTGGGTGTGGGTACCCCTCTCACCAGCCATGGCTCTTCAGCAAAGGACTTCTGCGACTCACTGGGACTGACACAATCTGTCAATTTCCCGACCCGGATCTCAGTCAACGGAGCATCTTCTCTTCTGGACTTGGTTATGACTAACTTCCCTGAAAATGTCTGCTGCTCTTCTTCTGCTCCAATCGGCTCATCTGATCATGTGCTTGTCAAAGTGGACATCTCTCTGACCATTCTCAGAGAGCCTCCTCAGCGTCGACGAGTCTGGCATTTCACTCAGGCCAACTGGCACGGTCTTCAAGCAGCCATCAATCATCTGGACTGGTCTCCCATCTCTACCGCCTCTGACATCAACTCATCCTGGGAATTCTTTCAAAGTAAATTGCTCTCTCTCATGCACAGATTTATACCATCTCGTCTTCAGTTGTCATACCCTTCCTCCCGTCCATGGTACACGGAATCTTGTGGTGAGGCTGTTGCCCTGAAACAACTTGCTTTCGTCTCCTGGAAAGCAAATCCAACGGAAGGAAATCTCATTTCCTTTCACAAAGCCTGAAACAAGTGTGTGTCCACCCTCAGGAGAGCCAGGAAACAATATCTCACCGTTCTCAAGACTGAACTCTCTTATCTCCAACTCTCTTATCTCTTATCTTATCTCTCTTAGTATCTCTCTTATGTGTGTCCACCCTCAGGAGAGCCAGGAAACAATATCTCTCCATTCTCAAGACCGAACTCTCTTATCTGTCTCCCTCTTCCAAATCCTGGTGGCGTCTGGTCAAATCCGTTTCTGGTGTTTGTTCCCCCTCCATCCCCTCCCTTACCTCAAATGGCTACACAGCTGACTCCGCACGTGAAAAAGCTGAATGCCTCAACTCTGTGTTTGCCTCTAAATCTTGTGTCCCAAACCCATCCCTCTCTGTACCCACCATACCCAGTCGTACCCTGCTGCTCCTGGACTCCGTGTCCTTTCCTCCTGACAAGGTGGAAAAGTTTCTGTCAACCCTCGTCTCTGATTCTGCAACTGGACCCGACGGCATCAGCCCACGGGTCCTAAAATCCTGCTCTGCTGCTCTATCTCACCCTCTCTCTGTTCTCTTCACCCTCTCTTTTGCTCAAGGTCAACTGCCATCTGCTTGGAAATCAGCCAACATCACCGCTTTGCACAAAAAAGGTGCAAAAACAGATCCTAGCAACTACAGACCAATCAGCCTTCTCCCAATTATCAGCAAAGTCATGGAATCCATCATTGCTTCGGATATGAAATCTTTCCTCTTCTCCAATGGCTTGATCTCTGATCATCAATTTGGTTTCAGACCAGGTCACTCTACTCTGGACATGCTGCTTCTGCTGTCTCAACAATGGATGGAGGTCCTCAATGCCAAACAGGAAATTAGAGCTGTCTCCCTCGACATATCACGTGCCTTCGACACGGTATGGCACCCCGCTCTGCTCACCAAACTCTCCTCCTTTGGTATCCATGGAAATCTCCACGCATGGCTGGCGGACTTCCTCTCTAGTCGTCGTCAACGTGTGGCCCTGAATGGGTTTCTCTCATCTCCTCTTCCTGTTCAGGCTGGAGTTCCCCAAGGCAGTGTTCTGGGCCCCGTGCTTTTTCTGGTCTTCATCAATGATCTCTCTGACTCTCTCGAAAATCCTCTCTATCTCTTTGCTGATGACTCCACTCTCTGCCGCTCCATTCCTCTTCCCTCAGATCGGCAGTCTGCTGCCTCCTCACTCTCTGAAGACCTGGACAAAATCACAGACTGGTCAAACAAGTGGAACATGTCTTTCAATCCTGACAAATCTCACACTCTTACTATGTCTCTCCGAAAAGATCGACTGGACAACCCTCCCATCTACTTTCTCAACAATCCTCTCCAAGAAGTTCTGTCGCTCAAGATTTTGGGTCTCACTATCTGCCATGATCTTTCTTGGGAAAACCACATTTCCAAGCTGGCCTCCAAAGCCAGTCGCCGACTGGGCATCCTCTGTCGTGCAAAGTCCTTCCTCGGCACACCTGAGCTCCTCACCACATACAAGGCTTTCATCCGCAGCTCAATAGAATACTGTTCTCCCCTATGGGCCGGTGCTCCTGCCTCACACCTAGCTCGGCTTCACGCCGTTGAAACCAAAGCTTTCAGAATTATTGGAATCTCCCACGATGAAGCTATCTCTGAGGGCCTTTCACTCACTCACCGCAGGCAGGTAGGTGGTCTTTCTGTCTTCTACCGACTCCTCTCCGGCCTTGCACCCCCAGCTCTCTCTGTGCTCTGTCCCCCAAATATTCCTACAGGTCGCACAAGATCTGCCAGCAACCCTCTGATGGTTAAACTGCCGAAATCTCGGCTCTCTGCTCACCTTCACTCTTTCATTCCTCTTTTCTCCCGCCTCTGGAACAAACTCCCTCACTCCCTTCAATCCCACTCCTCCCTCCAGGTCTTTAAAACAGCTGTTCACCACCATCTCTTATCTTCCCCCATCCAAAACCTTGATCTTTTCAACCCCGCTAATTCACCCCAGATCCACCTTGTTTGAAATTCCAACTTCTTTCCTGGAAGTCCTGGCAGTGTCCATATGTTTTATACCTCTCCCACCGCCCCCTTCCCATGCCCCCCCCCCCCCCCCCAAAGCCCTCGCCCTCTCTCAGATCTCTCGATGTCTCCATGTCTCTCGGTCCCTGCTCTCAAATGTTGTGTTTGTGTCCTTCCCCCTCTCTCCCCATCTTGTCTACCGCTCCCGATGTTATATGTTTTATGTGTCGGTTTGTCTTTCTGTGTGATTAATGTTCGCTCTTTCACGAGCCTCGATCTTGCATACAAAAAAAAAAAAAAAAAAAAAAAAAAAAAAAATCTGTCTCCCTCTTCCAAATCCTGGTGGCGTCTGGTCAAATCTGTTTCTGGTGTTTGTTCCCCCTCCATCCCCTCCCTCACCTCAAACGGCTTAACGGCTGACTCCGCACGTGAAAAAGCTGAATGCCTCAACTTTGTGTTTGCCTCTAAATCTTGTGTCCCAAACCCATCCCTCTCTGTACCCACCGTACCCAGTCGTACCCAGCTGCTCCTGGACTCTGTGTCCTTTCCTCCTGACAAGGTGGAAAAGTTTCTGTCAACCCTCGACTCTGATTCTGCAACTGGTCCTGACGGCATCAGCCCACGAGTCCTAAAATCATGTTCTTCCGCTCTTTTACTCCCTCTTTCTGTTCTCTTCACCCTCTCTTTTGCTCAAGGTCATCTGCCATCTGCTTGGAAATCAGCCAACATCACCGCTTTGCACAAAAAAGGTGCAAAAACAGATCCTAGCAACTACAGACCAATCAGCCTTCTCCAAATTATCAGCAAAGTCATGGAATCCATCATTGCTTCAGATATGAAATCTTTCCTCTTCTCCAATGGCTTGATCTCTGATCATCAATTTGGTTTCAGACCTGGTCACTCTACTCTGGACATGCTGCTTCTGCTTTCTCAACAATGGATGGAGGTCCTCAACGCCAAACAGGAAATTAGAGCTGTCTCCCTTGACATTTCACGTGCCTTCGATATGGTCTGGCACCCTGCTCTGCTCACCAAACTCTCCTCCTTTGGTATCCATGGAAATCTCCACGCATGGCTGGCGGACTTCCTCTCTGGTCGTAGTCAACGTGTGGCCCTGAATGGGTTTCTCTCATCTCCTCTTCCTGTTCAGGCTGGAGTTCCCCAAGGTAGTGTTCTGGGCCCTGTGCTTTTTCTGGTCTTCATCAATGATCTCTCTGACTCTCTTGAAAATCCTCTCTATCTCCTTGCTGACGACTATACTCTCTGTCGCTCCATTCCTCATCCCTCAGATCGGCAGTCTGCAGCCTCCTCACTCTCTGCAGACCTGGACAAAATCACAGACTGGGCAAACAAATGGAACATGTATTTCAATCCTGATAAATCTCACACTCTTACGATGTCTCTCCGAAAAGACCGACTGGACAACCCTCCCATCCACTTTCTGAATAATCCTCTCCAAGAAGTTCCGTCACTCAAGCTTTTGGGTCTCACTATTTGCCATGATCTTTCCTGGGAAAACCACATTTCAAATCTGGCCTCCAAAGCCAGTCGCCGACTGGGCATCCTCCGTCGTGCGAAGTCCTTCCTTGGCACACCTGAGCTCCTCACCACATACAAGGCTTTCATCCGCAGCTCTATGGAATACTGCTCTCCCCTCTGGTCTGGTGCTCCTGCCTCACACCTAGCTCGTCTTCACGCTGTTGAAACCAAAGCGTTCAGAATCATTGGAATCTCCCGCGATAAAGCTAACTCCAAGGGCCTTTCACTCACTCACCGCAGGCAGGTTGGTGGTCTTTCTGTCTTCTACCGACTCCTCTCTGGCCTTGCCCCCCCAGCTCTCTCTGGGCTCTGTCCCCCAAATATTCCTACACGTCGCACAAGATCTGCCTGCAACCCTCTTATGGTTAAACTGCCAAAATCAAGACTTTCTGCTCACCTTCACTCCTTCATTCCTCTTTTCTCCCGCCTCTGGAACAAACTCCCTCACTCTCTTCAATCCCACTCCACCCTCCAGGTCTTTAAAACAGCTGTTCACCACCATCTCTTATCCTCCCCCATCCAAAACCTTGATCTTTTCTACCCCCGCTAATTTCGGTCCCCTTGTGTTTTTTACCTCTCCCTCCCCCCCCCCACCCTCCCCACGCCTCCTCCCCCCAAGCCCTCTCCCTCCCACACTTCTCCCTGCTCTCAAATGTTGTGGTTGTGTGCTTCCCCTTCTCTCCCCATCTTGTCTTCCGCTCCCTCTTTTTGTATATCTTGTTTGTCTGGTTGATTTGTTTGTGAAATAAATGTTAGCTCTTTCACGAGCCTCGATTCAGTATACAAAAAAAACAAAAAAAGAACATGTCAGTGTTGTTAACAACAGTTACCTATGGTGAAAGTCTTTGAACAAAAGTTGTGGTGCAAGGTGACCTTGTAATTTAAAAAAAAACCACTTTGCATTGTAACCTAAAAATAACATTTCATAATAAACTTGAGATGTCCAAAATAAACTTGAATTTAATACTCGGACTTTGATGAAATCCATTAGGGTTCCAGTGTACGCCCTGGGTCGAGGAGTTTGGCGTTTTAAACCTTGGCCAAGTAATGATTTATATGAATGACTAAAAATGGTGCGTTTTGCTTCCTTGCTTGCTGCTTAACATTTATAAAGGATAGAGCATCGACAGAGACAGAGAGAGAACGAGAGAGAGAGAGAAGCTCAACATTCACTTTTGAAATGATGGAAGAACAGGCATGAATATTGGTAATGCCAACTTTTTTAGCAAGTTGGACTTTTTTTTTTTTTTTTTTTTTTTTTTTTGGACGAATCCCACCTCCACTACCCGATGTTGCACCGCCATTTTACGGTGGGTGGTATAAGTAGGTTAGAGCTTTGGCCCTGAGTGAAGCCAAGAGTACAACACAATTAACATTTTAAAAATCTATAAATAATTTAAGTTGATAGATGAACTTTAATCTTTTCCATCACTGGGAATGGGTACTTTTTCTGGTAATAAAATAATGCCACCCTGACCGTCAGGACAAACTCGATGGCGTTTTGTAAATATGCAATTTTTCAACTCTGGTGCCCTTTTCTCTTTTTTGGACCTGGAGAGAACACGATCAACAATGTTATGGTCCTTGAATTGCAAAAATAAAGAAAAAATAGGAAAGGTGTCCCAAAAAAATGGACTGGATGGAGCAAGTGTCCAATCTGCTTTTCCTCCCATCCTTCCACTTATTAAAACTTATTAAAAATAACTTATTAAACTTATTAAAAATAAAAGGCGTGGTGTTGGCTTAGCGGTTAGGGTGCCGGCTTGGGATTCTAGGATCCTGGGTTTGAATCCTGGTCGATCGCTGAATTAACGCCAGGGCGGTTGACTCAGCCTGTCATCCTTGCGCGGTCGGCAAATTGAGTGCCAGTTGACTGGTAATTCCCTGTGTGTCGCAAGAGGCGACTAACAGGGTTGGTGGCAGGGAGGGCATCCGTCCATAAAACATTGCTTCAAAAAGGGGACCACGGTGCCGATAAAGGACCACGGTGCCCGATAAAGGACAACCACTGCTCTGTGGGGAAAATGGCCTTTCAAGGTGGTTCTTTTTTTTTCTTTTTCTTCCACTTACTAGCCTCAAAAGGTTGCACGTTAGTTCATGTGAAATTATTTGAAGTTTCAATCGATGTTCCACTTTGAAGTGCAAAGTTGTGGTTAGTAGTTGTGCAGTAATTTCACTGCACCTCTGGTAGCTGAGCAGACCAAAACATCGTGGAAGATGCAGAAGTAAAGGTGTTTGCCTCCAAATTGAATGCATCAACTCGCATGTTTTGTTGTTCGGTTTGATAACAATCCCAAAACTATCACAATTATATTAACACCATTGTTGTTCCCTTTTCTTTTATTCACAGCCTCGGTTGTAAAGTTGGCTACGGTTACCTTCATCGGATTCCAAGAACTGCAGTGCAGCATCCAAAGAGGCAAAACCTTTCGGATAACGCGACTTCTTCACAAGGTCTTGCTCCGCAGGTGAGAAGGAACAAGTACCTTTGATCCTAACGTTTGAGTTGTACTCTTCAACTTTGGAGCTGATATAGAGGATAACACTGAAACACCTGTTTAGGCTCTCGCAGATAAACCAGTCACAGTTCCTGCTCCACCAACATCCTCCGTCGTGGACTTACCAACCGCCATTGCGGCCCCAACGACCACCTTCCATGAAGAAGTGCTCTGTTCGGGAATGGGACTGCATCCAGGTGCGATCATCCCGAACCTGACAAATGATGCGGCATCCATTGACTTGCCAATCAACCCCATTGTCCATTTGGCTGCAGGTTTGTGAGTTTGCCCTTTGTGTTGATACAAACTGGTTATAAAATTAACAAGTTGGAAAAGATGGTGAGGTGTTTATCTGAAACGGTATGTTTGAATTTTCATTCTCGGATTGTTTATTTATAAACAGGCATGGATCTTGGTAATCATGGGGCGAAAGCTTCCCTCCCCCCCCCCCCAACCTAGTGTATATATATATATATTGTTACGTGCTCCTCCCCAACCCCCTGGTCACGGTGTACCTCCGAGCCCCGAGAGGAGTCACGGCAGAAAAATGTGTTATTCTGTATGTCAAAGATCAATGGTGAAGCCACACCAATTGTTACCAACAAACAAATATTGTATTAAGATCACACAAGAATAACAGTACAACAATAATTGTAATCAAAAGTACAATCAATATATATCCTATGATGGTACCATCAGTTTCGTAATATATAACTCACTGTGCTCCAACTGAGTGAAACAAGAACATTCCCCAATGTCTCTATTCCCGGCTTCAAGCCAAAGTTGATTCCGGCTTCAAGCCAAAGTCGATCCGCTCCAGCGATCGTCAGAACGATGTCCAATCGAGACCAGAATCCCGTTCGGATGACAAATACAGTCCCGCTGCCAAAGCTGCGCAAAGGCGCTCTCAAGGCGACTGGGAAATCCAAAGGCGCCCTCCAGGCGACTGGGAAATCACACCCTCGGGTATGGACGTTTCATGGCTCACAGTCGGCGAACCGCAAATTAACCTTCAAAATCCACGTTGCACACACACACGCCAGATAAACGTCTGAATGCGGTGAAAACGGCTGAAGCGAAGCAAAGAACTTGCGCGACGCGCAAAGCGCGCGAGTCAAGATGGCCGACGGCCCGTACTCGAGACGTAACGGCAGTCCAACGATTCTCTTCAGAATCGACCGCAAAACCTGACACGCAGGTTGATCTGTCACAGCGATAACAACTCTGTCGCAGGAATCCCTTTCCCGGGAAACCCAAAAGTTCGCTGGTGACCTCCGTTCGCTAGCGTTGGCTCAAACCCTCAACGCCACTCGGCTTCTTCCCCGATTCACTCGCGCCGCCTTTTTTTTCTCCTCTTCCTCTTCGTCGTCGTCCGGTTCCGGTTTCATTTAAAACTAACTTTTTTTACCTTTTGAAAATAATAATTGTACATGGAATCAAAAATGTTTCCAGTGGATGAAAACCACAACGGAAGTGACGAATACGTACCTATATACATATATATATATATATATATATATATACATATATATATATATATATATATACATATATATATATATATATATATATATATATATATATATATATATATATATATATATATATACAGTGGTACCTCGGCTTACGAGTGCCCCAACGTACGAGTTTTTCGGGATACGAGCCGTCGCTCGGGCGGTTTGTTGCTTTGGGATACGAGCCGAGATCCGATGTACGAGCTCAAAAAATTTATTTTTTTGAATTTTCCGGTTGTGGCTTCCGGTTCCGGTCACGTGGTTATCTTGCCGTGAAAGCATCTCTGCTTGGATATAAAACACGCAATCGTCGAAATACATGAGCGAGGAATCTCCTTGCTCCAGCCGGTGACGTCATCGGCGGGGATCCCCGCC
Source organism: Myxine glutinosa (assembly GCF_964187855.1). Taxonomy (NCBI): domain Eukaryota; kingdom Metazoa; phylum Chordata; class Myxini; order Myxiniformes; family Myxinidae; genus Myxine; species Myxine glutinosa. The sequence continues at coordinate 11,108,503 of NC_136266.1, forward strand.
TCCAGAGTGGCTGGTCACGTGACCGCCAAAGCGTGTCGCGCGTGCGGGTATAATGAGCTACACCTGTGGATCACGTGACCACGGAAGCACGCCTCGCTTGAGAGGCATGGCTTTCGGTTTGCGTTTTGCTTTATAAGGCGCGATAAATGGGCTTTTGAGTGTTAGCGGTTCATGGCGTTGACGGTTCATGACGGTTCATGACGGTTCATGACGGTTCATGGCGTTGACGGTCAAAAACCCATTACATCAATTTTACCAGGCACTGTACAGTAAGTACAGTGGACACCAAATGCACGGTGGAAGGCTAGAAGTAGAAGATCGTCCAAGACAAGTGAGAATAAGCCATACTTTGGAGATGACGTCATTCGCTGGTCCGATAACCAAAGATGTGGTATAAAAAACCAGGTGAGCTAACAATGCAGCAATGAAGGAATTCGGCCAAGGCACCGGCACACAACGACCTACCTACATCGAAAGACTCAATGCCAATGGTGACAGAAGCCAAGACGGCCGGCTTAAACACCGCCGAAAGACCACGGTGTACCAACTTACGATGCAGAACATCTTGCACTTAATATGATGACAACAGGTGCCATCCTCTGACGTACCATTACAGGTACAGGTACAGTACACGTGAGCACAGAGCAAAAGTTCACTGAAACCGAGATTAAGAAAAAAGAAAAAACACCTCGTGGTCCGTGCTCGATATCCGAGTTTCAATCTTTTCAAACACATGATGCTCTCGGTCACGGTATCTCCTGCGAGCTGCTTCTCCTTCAACCACACAAACAACAACTTCTCCATATCTTCATGGATAGAGGTCCGGAGCTTTGAAATAATCGTAACGCCCTTGGCTGGCGTTATAGCCTTTATGGACTCCTTCTGCTTCAAAATCGTACATATCGTAGAAGGAGTACGATCGTACTGCCTCGCCAAGTCGACAACACGCACACCTCACCTGGCATGCTCTTCTCCTCTGCTTAATAAAACCAGTTTATTTCTTTACATTCTCTTGTATTATGTACAGTATATACGAGGTCGTGCTTGTTTATACATTATTTGTTATTTATAAAGTACATTTTTGTTATTTAAAAGCACCTAACAAAAAAAATTGGTGTTTTTTTTTTGAGGCTGGAACGGATTAATAGCATTTCAATGCATTTGAATGGGAAAATTTGCTTTGACTTACGAGCGATTTGGCTTACGAGCTCCGTCACGGAACGGATTAAACTCGTAAGCCGAGGTACCACTGTATATATATATATATATATATATATATATATATATATATATATATATATATATATATATATATATATATATATCAGTCACTATGCGACCTTCATATCATCAGTGGAGAACCGCCAGCAAGGTGTCCCATACAGCTGCTGCTGCACCTTGCTGGAGCGATACGCACCGCCTGCCACGCGGTGACGTTATCTCTGGTATCCACTCATCATATGGAGTCGACCTGGTTGCGGTTGGGAGTTACTAATAATGGTATCTGTAATCTGGTTCTCCAACCTAATGAGCGGACAACATGACGTCATCGCCATGCACGTCCGCCTTGCCTGCAAAGTTCCAGAGGAACCATCTAGCAGTGCGTCATTACGGATTATAAATACAGATACTGTCACAAGTGCATGCAAAACTCACAGTTACCGACCTGGTTTCGCCCTTGTTGGGGCTTCATCAGGGCAACGCAGTGAGGCTTTCCATACACTTGTAACTCTGTGACCCTTTCGGTTTTTATATCAGTCACTATGCGACCTTCATATCATCAGTGGAGAACCGCCAGCAAGGTGTCCCATACAGCTGCTGCTGCACCTTGCTGGGAGCGATACGCACCGCCTGCCACGCGGTGACGTTATCTCTGGTATCCACTCATCATATGGAGTCGACCTGGTTGCGGTTGGAAGTTACTTTATAATCCGTAATGACGCACTGCTAGATGGTTCCTCTGGAACTTTGCAGGCAAGGCGGACGTGCATGGCGATGACGTCATGTTGTCCGCTCATTAGGTTGGAGAACCAGATTACAGATACCATTATATATATATATATATATACACATATATATATATATATATATATATATATATATATATATATATATATCCAGTGGTTAAGGGAGGCAGGGGAGGTGTCGAGGGATGCAGACAAGACTGTTCTTTGAACTTTTGAGTAGCAAAGATTGGAACTTTATTCACTTCCTCAATGTATTAACTTTAAAAAAAATAAATTGTTAAATGCATTATTTATGGGCCAAACTGCTTTTTCATAAAATCGGTCTCTGGTGATGTACCACTACAAATAAATCTGTTGTCAACTACAAATAAATATGATTTATGAGGTGATTTTTCTTCTTCTGGCAATTGGCCTTTTTATTCCACAAGTATCAAAACGTATCCCCCTCCATCCACCCAGCCCCATAATTATCCACCTCTACCGATTGTTTTTTCAGCCACCCAGCTTTTGTGGATCTATGCCTGTTTGGAACATTAATTTGGCTCATTGTAAGTTAACTAATCTGTGTCCTGCCAGGAGGTTATTCCATGATTATACATACTGTCCATTATTTTCAGATGCTCCTGCCATCCTGCAGTTCTGTGATCCCAAACCAAGCTTGCAGCCACCTCAATCGAACGTCTTGCACTATCCTTGCCTCGCTCCAGATTCCTCTGCTCTGCCCGAGCTGCAGAGCGTCCACGATCATCCTACCGCAAAGATATCCGCCACACCCGAAGGCTGCACCACGCCGATCCCCATCGTGGTTGGTGCAGAGATGCAAATAAAGGGCGAGACCATCGTTCCAAGTTCCAACAATTCCGATCTACCAGGAATAGAGACGAACATTGATAACCAGGAAGTAGCAACACCATTTTATGAACAAGGTCGATGTGAGAAAACAGAGGAAAAGGTCAATGAATTGTTAGAAGAGGAAACTAACACACAGAAAATTGTGAAATCATTTGAGGAAGATACGAGTGAGAATTGTGTTTTCTCCTCGGAGGTTATGAGTAAAGTGGGAGAGAGAGAAGAGGGGGGAGACATTTTGGCAGTGGAATCATTACGGGAAGAAGAATTGGAAAATAACTGCACGGTTAAGGATGCACAAAAGGCACAAGAGGAAGAACAGCAATACCAAATGGAAGATGCTCTCGCTGTTGATGAGGGAGAAAAGGTATTTGTTGGGTTCACAACAAAATGTCAGGAAAAGGAGGAAATTCAGTTGCAGGTCCAGGAAGTGATAGAAGGGCAGAACTTTGATGGCAATACTGATGAGCTGGAAAACCAAGAGCCAGAGAAACCTTTGTCAAGAGAGAAGTATGGAAATAATTTTGTGGCAGAAGAAACAAAGTTTTCAAAAGAACAAGGGTCAGGTAAATTAGAGGTGACTGATAATAGGTCGGAGGAAGATGATTTGGATAAAGCAGCGGATGATCAGGAAGCAGAGAGGACACTGGAGAAACCTGAAGTGGAGCAGCACTTTGAAGAAGAAAAAGAAGAAAATTTAATTTTGAAAGATCAGCAATCTTATGCATTGGATGAAGAAACTTTAGACGACGACGAAGAAGTAACGCCAAGAGCTGAAGATGAAGCGAGAAAGATGTTCGAAGATCTGCAGATGAAGGGTAATTCGGTTGAACAGGAAGTCGCAAATAAAGAATTTTGAGGAAAAGCAAAGTAGGTTTGAACAAAGGTTGGTTGTGACTTTTGAACAAAGTTATTCGTTCAATCCCACCTGCTGTGTTCGCTTGTGACATTCATGGGAATAACACTCGACAACAATGCTGTCTTATCAACCGTGCGTCGCTACACCTGTGTCCATCTTGTAGGCCTCGCGTGTTAAACATGAGGTGTACATTTGATCTCTGACAATCCCGAGGTGTAATCGCAACAGCACTTATTTACGTGTAAATGAACTTTTTGGCACTACACTTGCTAAGAGACCAAAGGTCGGTATCGGTTAATACTTTTACGAGGTATGCAAGTCTATCTATCCTATGCACAAGAGATGGCTGCCTATGCAAAGCAAACCTCACGTCCGTTACAAAGAGGCCCCTTTGAGGTTCAGTTCTCATGCTCAAAGATAGAAAGTTTACCTTGTTTGGTACAACTCGTGCGATCTGTTGGATTTTTTTTTAAACCCAATCTGTGTTGGAACCACAGTTATAATTACCGTGGACATATCTCGTTGGAATAGCAAATCTGGGTTAAGGATCATCGATTGTTGGTGCGCGAGCACCGCATCGGCAGAAAACCTGCAGTCACTGTCTTTTGATATAATGGACATCGTTTTTGTACAATATGAAGGTATACCGTTAAATGATTGTTCTTATTAAAGAAAACTTTCTGAAGATGCAGCGTCACAGCTGCGCCGAATAACCTTGGGACAAAACGGTCACATCTTTATCATTTACACCTTTAGCAGAATGGTTTTGGTGCTTTCATGGATTTATATTGTTTTGCATTTCCTTTTATTGTTTTAAAGGTTTTTTTTGACATTTGGAATTTCTTGATCCACCAACCCCCACCTCCCCATATAATGTTTTCATGCCTGTAATTTTCATCAGCACGTACACTGGACAGAAAAAAGTTTAACCAAGCATGTTTGTCTGTAGAATGTCTTTATAATGTCATGTTTGCATTGTGTTTAAAACCATTTTTTATCTCAAAATCCATCTCTGCTCTCATGTGAAAACGTTTTTTTTTTTTTTTCATGTTTCAGTTCTCATGTGAAAACTTTTTTCCCCTGTTTCAGTTCTCATGTGAAAACGTTTTTTTTTTTTCATGTTTCAGTTCTCATGTGAAAACTTTTTTCCCCTGTTTCAGTTCTCATGTGAAAACTTTTTTTCCCCTGTTTCAGTTCTCATGTGAAAATTTAAAAAGTTTGCCTGGAAATGATCGCACAGTTCAGCCTTTTTGCCGTGGAATTATCCGCAACACAAAAAAGATTAACAGGAGTGGAGCTTCGACTGTGCGTGCACATTGCCCCAGGTTTGCTGTGCAAAATTATTTTCACATGACGAATGTCAGTGGCATAATGAAAACTTTAAATTGTTCATCAAATTGACATAAAAAGATCAAATACAGCCACTTTCGGCAATCTGAGCAAGTACCGTGATGTATGATGCACACGTCACGTGGAACAGAGAGGTCCTGATGTAAATCCATCTTTCAATGGCGCACTATGTTTCATCCATGAACATGTAACTATGACCGCTTATTTATAATCAGAGACCCAACTTGATATTTATCTTCTTTAAAAAAAATCCTGCTCCATGCCATGTCGCTACGTCAGCATCCGTTAAGGTGTGCAAACAAATGATTCGATGTAACTTCCTGAGCGCTAACCTTTCAACAAATATTCCGATGAGAAAAAAAAACCTTTTGACGTTCGTTCCATTGTGGGTTCATTTCGCCAACGATGAAAACAATCTGAGCTTCCAATTCTACACACCAATCAGAAACCCCCCCCCCCCCCCCCCCCCAATCAGAAATCAACAATTCCATCTTCTAACGGTCACGTCAACATCAACATTGATCTCTTCACGACATTGATAAACCCAAACTTCCATCCAAGATGCACAACAATATCAGTAAAATGTCAACATCAAACACCTTGTGTGAATCAACAAATGATCACGTTCGATATTTATCGGTCGCCATTTACCTGCGTCTCTTCACGACTTCATTTGATTGTTCCAGTTTATTCTCCAAGACTTTTAAATATGATGGTTTTTAATATTATAACAAGTTCGTTTCCCAATAATGGTACAATTTGATTACTTTTCTTCCCATTGTTTCCTTTTGTGCATTCACTGTTTTATGCTTTTTTGGAACTTGATTTTGTTTGTTCAAAAATATAAATGTTTGCATGAACGAAACATGAGCTTCATGGTTTATTTATTTATTTGTATTTAAAAATGCTTTTGGTATTGGAGATTATTTGATCACTTGTGCACCAATATTGAGTTCCTCTCCTCTGTCACCTTTTCCTCTCCTCTACCCCCCTTTACTCTACTCCACCCCCTTTCCTCGACTCCACCACCGTTCCTCTCCTCTGCCCCCCTTTTCCTCTCCTCTGCTCCCCTTTCCTCTCCTCTGCCCCCCTTTCCTCTCCTCTGCTCCCCTTTCCTCTCCTCTGCTCCCCTTTCCTCTCCTCTGCTCCCCTTTCCTCTCCTCTACCCCCCTTTACTCTACTCCACCCCCTTTCCTCGACTCCACCACCGTTCCTCTCCTCTGCCCCCCTTTTCCTCTCCTCTGCTCCCCTTTCCTCTCCTCTGCTCCCCTTTCCTCTCCTCTGCTCCCCTTTCCTCTCCTCTGCCCCCCTTTCCTCTCCTCTGCTCCCCTTTCCTCTCCTCTGCTCCCCTTTCCTCTCCTCTGCTCCCCTTTCCTCTCCTCTTCCCCCCCTTTCCTCTCCTCTGCACCCCCTTTCCTCTCCTCTGCACCCCATTTCCTCTGCTCTTCCTCCCTTTCCTCTCCTCTGCCCCCCTTTCCTCTCCTCTGCTCCCCTTTCCTCTCCTCTGCCCCCCTTTCCTCTCCTCTGCTCCCCTTTCCTCTCATCTGCTCCCCTTTCCTCTCCTCTTCCCCCCCTTTCCTCTCCTCTGCACCCCCTTTCCTCTCCTCTGCACCCCATTTCCTCTGCTCTTCCTCCCTTTCCTCTCCTCTGCCCCCCTTTCCTCTCCTCTGCTCCCCTTTCCTCCCCTCTGCCCCCCTTTCCTCTCCTCTGCTCCCCTTTCCTCCCCTCTGCCCCCCCTTTCCTCTCCTCTGCCCCCCTTTTCCTCTCCTCTGCTCCCCTTTCCTCTCCTCTGCCCCCCTTTCCTCTCCTCTGCTCCCCTTTCCTCTCCTCTGCTCCCCTTTCCTCTCCTCTGCTCCCCTTTCCTCTCCTCTACCCCCCTTTACTCTACTCCACCCCCTTTCCTCGACTCCACCACCGTTCCTCTCCTCTGCCCCCCTTTTCCTCTCCTCTGCTCCCCTTTCCTCTCCTCTGCTCCCCTTTCCTCTCCTCTGCTCCCCTTTCCTCTCCTCTGCCCCCCTTTCCTCTCCTCTGCTCCCCTTTCCTCTCCTCTGCTCCCCTTTCCTCTCCTCTGCTCCCCTTTCCTCTCCTCTTCCCCCCCTTTCCTCTCCTCTGCACCCCCTTTCCTCTCCTCTGCACCCCATTTCCTCTGCTCTTCCTCCCTTTCCTCTCCTCTGCCCCCCTTTCCTCTCCTCTGCTCCCCTTTCCTCTCCTCTGCCCCCCTTTCCTCTCCTCTGCTCCCCTTTCCTCTCATCTGCTCCCCTTTCCTCTCCTCTTCCCCCCCTTTCCTCTCCTCTGCACCCCCTTTCCTCTCCTCTGCACCCCATTTCCTCTGCTCTTCCTCCCTTTCCTCTCCTCTGCCCCCCTTTCCTCTCCTCTGCTCCCCTTTCCTCCCCTCTGCCCCCCCTTTCCTCTCCTCTGCCCCCCTTCCTCTCCTCTGCCCCCTTCTTCTCCTCTGCCCCCTTCCTCTCCTCTGCCCCCTTCCTCTCCTCTGCCCCCTTCCTCTCCTCTGTCCCCCTTTCCTCTCCTCTGCCCCCCTTTCCTCTACTCCACCACCTTTCCTCAATTCCATCGCCTCTCCTCTAAACCACCGCCTCTCCTCTCTCCTCCTCCACCCCTCTCCTCCACCCCCATTCCTCTTCTCTGCACCCCTTTCTCTTCTCTGCACCCATTTCTCTTCTCTGCACCCATTTCTCTTCTCTGCACCTAATTTCTCTTATCAGCACCCCTTTCTCTTCTCTGCATCTTCCCTTTCCTCTCCTCTCCTTTCCTTTCCTTCCTCCTCCTCCTCTCCTTTCCTTCCGCCCTCATCCTGTCCTTTTCTTCCTCTTCGTCCTCTGCTTTTCTTCCCCCTCGTCCTCTTCTTTTCTTCCCCCTCGTCCTCTCCTTTTCTTCCCCCTCGTCCTCTCCTTTTCTTCCCCCTCGTCCTCTCCTTTTCTTCCCCCTCGTCCTCTCCTTTTCTTCCCCCTCGTCCTCTCCTTTTCTTCCCCCTCGTCCTCTCCTTTTCTTCCCCCTCGTCCTCTCCTTTTCTCCCTCCTCCTCCTCTTTCCTCCCCCATCCTCCTCTCTTTTCTCCTCACCCCCCCCCCCCTCTTACCCTCTTCTCTTTCCCCTTCCTCCTTTCTTCCTCACTTTTTATGATCAAAGCATGCGATGACATAAGGATCGTTATATATTAATGTACTAGTTAATGTGGTGTGTCGTACACAATAGATGCATTCATGGCTGTGTGTATGTGTCCTCAGCATATGTGAGTATTGTTACATCTGAACCAAGCAAAACCTTAAAATGAAGAAACCTGTGAATAATTGAAAATGAGTCAGCTGTCAGGCTTACCTTGGATGTTGTGGTTTGTTTATTTATATTACAAGCGTGACTCGGCGCGCTCCACGCACCTCAACCCCACATCGTTTCAGAGGGGTGGACATCTTTGACCATTTCGGTGTCTTTTGGGTCTTCATGATCTTTTGTGTCTTTTTTTTATTTTTATTTTTTTATTATACAAGATCGAGGCTCGTGAAAGCAAACATTAATCACACAAAAAGTCAAACCGACACATAAAACACAAAATAAGGGGAGCGGTAGACAAGATGGGGAGAGAGGGGGAAGGACACAAACACAACATTTGAGAGCAGGGACATCGAGAGAAATGTGGGAGGGAGAGGTCTTGGGGGGGAGGTGGGAGAGGTATAATACATATGGACACTGCAAGGACTTCCAGCAAAGAAGTTGGAATTTCGAAAAAGTGTATCTGGGGTGAATTAGCGGGGGTAGAAAAGATTAAGGTTTTGGATGGGGGAAGATGAGAGATGGTGGTGAACAGCTGTTTTAAAGACCTGGAGGGAGGAGTGGGATTGAAGGGAGTGGGGGAGTTTGTTCCAGACGCAGGAGAAAAGGGAAATGAAAGAGTGAAGGTGAGCAGAGAGCCTAGATTTTGGCAGTTTAACCATAATAAAAGAGTTGCTGGCAGATCTTGTGCGACCTGTAGGAATATTTGAGGGACAGAGCACAGAGAGAGCTGGGGGAGCAATGCCGGAGAGTAGTCGGTAGAAGACAGAGACCACCAACCTGCCTGCGGTGAGTGAGTGAAAGGCCCTTGGAGTTAGCTTCATCGCAGGAGATTCCAATGATTCTGAAAGCTTTGGTTTCAACAGCGTGAAGCCGAGCCAGGTGTGAGGCAGGAGCACCGGCCCGGAGGGGGGAACAGTATTCCATTGAGCTGCGGATGAAAGCCATGTATGTGGTGAGGAGCTCAAGTGTGCCAAGGAAGGACTTCGCACGTCGGAGGATGCCCAGTCGGCGACTGGCTCTGGAGGCCAGCTTGGAAATGTGGTTTTCCCAAGAAAAAAAATGCCAGATAGTGAGACCCAAAAGCTTGAGCGACAGAACTTCTTGGAGAGGATTGTTGAGAAAGTAGATGGGAGGGTTTTCCAGTCGGTCTTTTCGGAGAGACATCGTAAGAGTGTGAGATTTGTCAGGATTGAAAGACATGTTCCACTTGTTTGACCAGTCTGTGTTTTTATCCAGGTCTGCAGAGAGTAAGGAGGCTGCAGACTGCCGATCTGAGGGATGGGGAATGGAGCGGCAGAGAGTGGAGCAATCAGCAAAGAGATAGAGAGGATTTTCCAGACATTCGGAGCGATCATTGATTAAGACCAGAAATAGCACAGGGCCCAGAACACTACATTGGGGAACTCCAGCCAGAACAGGAAGGGAAGATGAGAGAAATCCATTCAGGGCCACATGTTGACGACAACCAGAGAGGAAGTCCGCAAGCCATGAGTGGAGATTTCCATGGATACCATAGGAAGAGAGTTTGGTGAGCAGAGCTGGGTGTCAGACCGTATCGAAGGCACATGATATGTCAAGGGAGATGGCTCTGATTTCCTGTTTGGCATTGAGGACCTCCATCCATTGTTGAGACAGCAGAAGCAACATGTCCAGAGCAGAATGACCTGGTCTGAATCCAAATTGATGATCAGAGATCAAGCCATTGGAGAAGAGGAAGGATTTGATATCTGAAGCAATGATGGATTCCATGACTTTGCTGATAATTGGAAGCAGGCTGATTGGTCTGTAGTTGCAAGGATCTGTTTTTGCACCTTTGTGTAAAGCGGTAATGTTTGCTGATTTCCAAGATGCTGGCAGATGACCTTGAGTAAAAGAGAGGGTGAAAAGAACAGAGAGAGGGTGAGATAGAGCGGCAGAGCAGGATTTTAGGACACGTGGGCTGATGCCGTCTGGTCCAGTTGCAGAATCAGAGTCGAGGTTTGACAAAAACTTCTCCACCTTGTCAGTAGAGAAGGACACAGAGTCCAGGAGCAGTTGGGTTTGACTGGGTAAGGTGGGAACAGAGAGAGATGGGTTTGGGACACAAGATTTTGAGGCAAACACAGAGTTGAGGCATTCGGTTTTGTCACTTGCGGTGTCAACTGTGTAGCCATTTGAGGTAATGGAGGGGATGGAGGGGGAACAAACACCAGAAACGGATTTGACCAGACGCCACCAGCATTTGGAGGAAGGAGACAGGTTTGAGAGTTCAATCTTGAGTGTGGAGAGATAGTGCTTCCTGGCACTCCTGAGGGTAGACACACTTGTTCTGAGCTTGGTGGAAGGAACTGAGATTGCCTTCAGTTGGATTTGCCTTCCAAGAGGCAAAGGCAAGTTGTTTCAAGGCAACTGCCTCATCACAAGATTCAGTGTGCCATGGACGGGAGGAAGGGTAAGACAACTGAAGATGAGATGGGATAAATCTGTGCATGAGAGAGAGCAGTTTGCTTTGGAAGAATTCCCAGGAAGAAAATGATGTCAGAGGCAGTAGAGATCAGAGTGATCAGAGTGACCAGTCCAGATGATTGATGGCTGCTTGCAGACCGTGCCAGTCAGCCTGAGTGAAATGCCAGACTCATCGGCGCTGATGAGGCTCTCTGAAAATGGCCAGAGAGATGTCCACTTTAACAAGCACATGATTAGAAGACCCGATTGGAGCAGAAGAAGAGCAGCAGACATTTGCAGGGAAGTTTGTCATAACCAAGTCTAGAAGAGAAGATACTCCATTGACTGAGATCCGGGTCGGGAAATTGACAGATTGTGTAAGTCCCAATGAGTCGCAGATGTCCTTTGCTGAGGTGCCATGGCTGGTGAGAGAGGAACCCGCACCCAGCCAGCTGGCATGATGACAGTTGAAGTGGCCACATATGGGGAAGAGAGAGTTTGGATGAGTTGATAGAAGTTGGTCCATGTTGTCCGACAGCGAAATGTAAATGGAGTCATCACTGTTTGGAGGACGGTACAGAACACATATGAACAAAAGGTGGGAGCGGAGAGGAAGCCGTAGCCAGATGTACTTCTGGGGGTGGGGTGGAGAGAGGGCAGTGCAGGGAGTGTGAGGAAGAGAGTTTTTATGAAGATAGCCACCCCACCACCAGGACGAGGCTCAGGTCTATCATACCGGAGGAGGGAGTAACCAGGAAGCGATATTAAGGAATCAGAGACATCTTGAAGAAGGAAAGTTTCTGTTAAGCAGATCAAGTCTGGATTGTCAGAAGCAACCTGAATGGAGAGATCAATCAGGTTTGAGCGAAGGCCTCGGATGTTTGAGGTCCATACCGTTAATGAGGAGAGAGGGGGAGCATCGGGTGCAGGACAGGGGAGGGGAGGGGTCGGGTCAGATGAAGGATGAGAGGGGGATGTAGGGAGAGCAGTTGATAGTGTCAGAGATTACAGTAGAGTTACAAGAAAGGGAAGGATTAGGAGGATGAAAGGTTTGATGGTGATGGGATGAGGCACAGTGAGGAGTTGTTTGAGGGGGGGAAGAGGAAAGTAGAAGGTTGGGGGAGGTCGAGGTATGAGATAGAAGGGAGACGAAGTGGGGAGGAGGCAGCTTTGAGGAGGAGGGGGGAGGGGGGAGAATTGGAGATTGTTGGGGGAGGGGGGATTTGGAGGGGGGGGGCGCAAGTTTAGAAAGTGGATAATTAATGAAAGACGAACATTTATAACAAATTGGGTTGATTGTGATGTTCAAGTTAGCAATCCGTTTAAGAATGATGGAGGAGGGGTGGAATGAATGTGAATTTAGAGCATGTAGTGAGGAAGAGTTGTAAAAGATTGAATATTTTTTTGAAGTGGAATGAGTTGAAGAGGAAATTGAAAAGAGCCTTTTAAATAGGAAGAAAAACAGCATGTTGTTATATACCACTGAATAAAACACTGCAGGGGAAAGTTTAAACATTTAAACAGAACCGTGAAGAACAATCTAATATTAAACAAAAATACCAACGGGGAGAGGTCTAAGAGGGACAACCACGAGTCACGTGAACAGGGTAAAAGTTGGAAGGCAAGGAGATAATGGGGGTGGGGCGAGACAGCGCACGTGGACAGAAGCACACGATGGGACAACAGCACACGTGGAGAAAGGGAAATAAATGTTGTTTTTTGGTTTTGTGTATTGGGGGCCTGGGTCTTTTGGGTCTGTTGGGTCTGTTGGGTCTTCGGTGTCTTCAGAGGCTTTTGGGTCTTCAGGGTATTTTGTTTCCTCTGGGTGTTTAAGAGTCTTCGGAGTGTTTTGCGTCTTCGGGGTGTTTTGCGTCTTCGGGGTGTTTTGCGTCTTCGGGGTGTTTTGCGTCTTCGGGGTGTTTTGCGTCTTCGGGGTGTTTTGCGTCTTCGGGGTGTTTTGCGTCTTCGGGGTGTTTTGCGTCTTTGGGGTGTTTTGCGTCTTTGGGGTGTTTTGCGTCTTCGGGGTGTTTTGCGTCTTCGGGGTGTTTTGCGTCTTCGGGGTGTTTTGCGTCTTCGGGGTGTTTTGCGTCTTCGGGGTGTTTTGCGTCTTCGGGGTGTTTTGCGTCTTCGGGGTGTTTTGCGTCTTCGGGGTGTTTTGCGTCTTCGGGGTGTTTTGCGTCTTCGGGGTGTTTTGCGTCTTCGGGGTGTTTTGCGTCTTCGGGGTGTTTTGCGTCTTCGGGGTGTTTTGCGTCTTCGGGGTGTTTTGCGTCTTCGGGGTGTTTTGCGTCTTCGGGGTGTTTTGCGTCTTCGGGGTGTTTTGCGTCTTCGGGGTGTTTTGCGTCTTCGGGGTGTTTTGCGTCTTCGGGGTGTTTTGCGTCTTCGGGGTGTTTTGCGTCTTCGGGGTGTTTTGCGTCTTCGGGGTGTTTTGCGTCTTCGGGGTGTTTTGCGTCTTCGGGGTGTTTTGCGTCTTCGGGGTGTTTTGCGTCTTCGGGGTGTTTTGCGTCTTCGGGGTGTTTTGCGTCTTCGGGGTGTTTTGCGTCTTCGGGGTGTTTTGCGTCTTCGGGGTGTTTTGCGTCTTCGGGGTGTTTTGCGTCTTCGGGGTGTTTTGCGTCTTCGGGGTGTTTTGGGTCTTCGGGGTGTTTTGGGTCTTCGGGGTGTTTTGGGTCTTCGGGGTGTTTTGGGTCTTCGGGGTGTTTTGGGTCTTCGGGGTGTTTTGGGTCTTCGGGGTGTTTTGCGTCTTCGGGGTGTTTTGCGTCTTCGGTGTGTTTTGCGTCTTCGGGGTGTTTTGCGTCTTCGGGGTGTTTTGCGTCTTCGGGGTGTTTTGCGTCTTCGGGGTGTTTTGCGTCTTCGGGGTGTTTTGGGTCTTCGGGGTGTTTTGGGTCTTCGAGGTGTTTTGGGTCTTCGGGGTGTTTTGGGTCTTCAAGGGTCTTGGTGGTCTGAAGGGTCTTGGGGGAATTAAAGGGTCGTCAAAGGTCTGAGGGGTCTCAGCAGTCTTAACGCAATTAACAGGGTTAATTATGAGGGTGGGGTATTTATTGAAGACGAAGAAGACGTTTTCGTCGCGTATAAACATAACGACATACATAACCATATACGTTTGCTCTATTATAATAAGATATAGAATGTTGTTTTATTGCCAACGATGGCATCCTTGCCATTTTCTGTTTGTCCGCCACAGCCAAAGAACAAAAGAGCTCTGAAGTTGATAAAATCTGCAAAGTGAAGCATTATTTTTCCATCATCTTTATCTTTTGTCAAATGCAAATTACAATCCCAGATTTTTCCTTCGATAAATCGCTCATCCTCAGTCACTCACTTTCTTCTTCATTGTTTTCATTCATGTACTTGTTTGAATCCGCCGAATCAAAATGCTGCAGGTCCTTGATTTCCACAATAGATGAAGGTGCAAGTTTCGGAATCTACGGGGCGATGTGTGAGACACCTTGGTCTGAATGATCCTGAAAGTTGGTGAGAGGAAATTTTAAATGAAAATTCTGAATTTCCATATTTTTATCCACACTTTGCTTTCCTGAATATCCATAGTCAAATAAACAACAAAAAAAGTATTTTGTACATTTTTGAAAGTTGAGAAGTTGATGAATCGGCTGAAAACATTCCTCGAACATGAATTTGGGATCAACACTGACATGGAGTTATGAGGAGAAATTCTCATTGAAAACGTCACTTCCTCTGCATGATAGGGTGACATCTGCCCCCCTTTCCCCTCCTCTACACCCCATTTCTTCTCCTCTGCACCCCATTTCCTCTCTGCACCCCATTTCATCTCCTCTGCACCCCATTTCATCTCCTCTGCACCCCATTTCCTCTCCTCTGCACCCCATTTCATCTCCTCTGCACCCCATTTCCTCTCTACACCCCATTTCCTCTCTGCACCCCATTTCATCTCCTCTGCACCCCATTTCATCTCCTCTGCACCCCATTTCATCTCCTCTGCACCCCATTTCATCTCCTCTGCACCCCATTTCATCTCCTCTGCACCCCATTTCATCTCCTCTGCACCCCATTTCCTCTCCTCTGCACCCCATTTCCTCTCCTCTGCACCCCATTTCATCTCCTCTGCACCCCATTTCATCTCCTCTGCACCCCATTTCATCTCCTCTGCACCCCATTTCATCTCCTCTGCACCCCATTCCATCTCCTCTGCACCCCATTTCATCTCTTCTGCACCCCATTTCCTCTCCTCTGCACCCCATTTCCTCTCTGCACCCCATTTCATCTCCTCTGCACCCCATTTCCTCTCCTCTGCACCCCATTTCCTCTCCTCTGCACCCCATTTCATCTCCTCTGCACCCCATTTCATCTCCTCTGCACCCCATTTCCTCTCTGCACCCCATTTCATCTCCTCTGCACCCCATTTCCTCTCCTCTACACCCCATTTCCTCTCCTCTGCACTCCATTTCCTCTCCTGTGCCCCCCTTTCCTCTCATCTGCCCCCTTTCCCATCCTCTGCACCCCATTTCCTCTCCTCTGCACCCCATTTCCTCTCCTCTGCACCCCATTTCCTGTACAGATACAACCAAACACCAGATTAGAAGTTGGTACTTCGTTTATTTTTTCAAGATATTCCGCTCACAAGGTTCAGACATACATGGCGGCGGCCATCTTGGATTTGGACGTGGGTTGCACCCATACACCAAATTAGACTTCGGTCCTTCGCTTACACACGCACGCACGGACGGACGGAAGCACGCACGCACGGGCGGATGTACACACGGACGGATGTACACACGGGCGGATGTACACACGGGCGGATGCACACACGGACGGATGCACACACGGACGGATGCACACACGGGCGGATGTACACACGGACGGATGCACACACGGACGGAGGGGAAAACCATAGTCCCCCTTTCGCTCCGCGGTGCGACGGGGGACAAAAACGGAATTTAAAGGAGGTGGATTTGGGGTGTATTAACGGGGGTAGAAAAGATCAAGGTTGTGGATGGGGGAAGACAAGAGATGGTGGTGAACAGCTGTTTTTAAGACCAATTCTCGGATTTAAAGGTCGAAGCTTTGATGATTGGTGGTTCACAGCTGATGATACAGGTGGTCATTGTATCCGGTTGGAGAGACTATTCCTTTTCCCTTCGGTAACCAATGGATTCGCTGCACCGTGGAAATTGTTCTGCTGTCTCAGAGTCGGAGCGAGTTGGTCAACAACAATGGTCAACAACAATCATCCGATTTACACAAAGAAGGACCTGGTCCTGTGTGTCACTTCCTGTATTTATATTCTGATGATTGAACCAAAACACCTGCCTCATGTTTTGAGTAAAAATGTTCTGTTTGCTGTGATTTGCAATTGGAAACATTTCATCTGAAGACCTCCCCTCCCCCCCCCCCGGGCTGGGAGGTCCTTCGCTTACAGGCGAAGGTGTGTGTTGGGGTGTTGTTACCGCGAAGTTAAGTTACCACTTCGCGGTGGTTGTTTACCCCCCCCCCCCCCCCCCCTTCGAAAGGTTCATGATTTTGGGGTATTTTAAGAAATGAATTCGCTTTTCAATAAATGCATCAAAACCACCTCGGAAGAATAGCATTGGCACGTCGGCCATTGTCCAAGGCCTGACGAATCCGGGCATCAGGGAAGAATGGGGAAGTATTGGCCCCCGACTTGCGTTTGGAGGGGGGGGGGGGGGGCGGCAAACAACCACCGCGAAGAGGCGTCTCCGATAGTTGTCACAAGATGTTATTTTGTAAAGTGAAGGTTATTGTATCCCATTAGCACTAAACATCATTGTTAAGATATCGATTTACTGTGTCATATGTGTAAAACGCACACAAGGAGGCACCACGACGCTGCAGAGTAACAAAACAATCCACTCATTTTCACAATCGATAGAAGAGGGAGGGAGGTTGCTACACACACACGCATATACACACACACACACACACACACACATACAAATATACAAACACATATACACACATATACACAGATGTACACACACACATACACACACATATACACACACATACATACAAATCTACACACACACACACACACACACACAAATATACACACACATATACACACACACACACACACACACACACACACACACACACATACAAATATACAAACACATATACACACACACACATATACACAGATGTACACACACACATACACACACATATACACACACATACATACAAATCTACACACACACACACACACACACACAAATATACACACACACACACACGCATATATATATATATACAGTTCGTATCAAAACAAGTACAAAAAGTTTTAATTAAAACAAAAGCCGCATCGATGTTACACAATGCCTAGATGCAGCTGTGCCTACAACATCGATGTTATAGGCACAGGACATTCCTATTGATTCGATTACTTGATGTTATTTTTGTGCAAAGTGAAAATATATCTCGGCAATTTCCCGTGTGTGGCGACGAATTTTTAATATATCTCGGCATTTTCCCGTCTGTTATTTCAGGCGGTGTATGACTGACCATGCCGCGATTTAAAAAAATATATATCTCGGCAATTTCCCGTGTGTGGCGACACGTGAACGAAGCTATGCTCCTCTCTCCACATTATTGTGACGACGTATAAATTAAATATTTCATCGTGACGATTGTCATCAAATGGACGAATTTTTAATATATCTCGGCATTTTCCCGTCTGTTATTTCGGGCGGTGTATGACTGAGCATGCCGCGATTTAAACAAAATATATATATCTCGGAATTTTCCCGTCTGTTATTTCGGGCGGTGTATGACTGAGCATGCCGCGATTTAAAAAAAAAATATGTCAATGGACTTGAAGTTACAGGCCTTTGAGAATTCATTTCGTTCTATAAAGGGCAACTTTCATCGGATTTTCTTCCCGTTTTTTTTCAACCGAGTCTAAAACTATGTTAGCGACTGTGAAAAATGAAATGATATATCGAATTTGATTTGAAATAAAACTGTGTGAGAGAGGAAGACACCACGGGCCTACAAAACAGGCCTCAAAGCTATGCGAGTTAATAAAATGGTGGATATTTGTTTATATGAAGCCTCTCCCAAAATGGGTGGAGCTATGGTTCCCAGAATGGGTGGAGATTCGAGGTTTTGTCTTCTCTGCAAGAACAACAAGAAGAAGAGGAACAAGAAGAAGAAGAAGAAGAAGAACAACAACAGCAGAGGGCACTCTATGAGCAGCGTCTGCGACGCGGCTAACAACAGCAGAGGGCACTCTATGACCAGCGTCTGCGACGCGGCTAAAAAAGGTGATCCGAATTAAAGGGGTTAATATGCAAAGGGTATTTATTTTGACAATTTACATGTGGTTTACTAATTAAGAGGAGATCCTCAGCTCTCCATTGATACCTTCCATGCATCATTGCTGTCACACATGACCGAGTACATGTTCATTGAAAATGACAAGTTAAAATCGCATTTTTACAAGTTTGGCTAATCGATGCAAGTCAGGATAATTGGTGCTAAATGAACGTCAGATGTGAACCTTTCTCAGGAATGATTGGCCTTTATGCACCCACACCTTCAACATGTCCACCTCCCCTTTCAACACAAAGCTCACAGCGGCGGAGCATGCCCTGAACTGCTCGTCTCACCATAGCCCGGTCATTGCGCAACGCATCCACTTCATGTCGAATATGGCCCTGCAATTCGTCAAGATCACGGGGAGGAGTTACGAACACCTTGTTCTTTAAATGTCCCCAAAATAAATAATCACATGGTGTGAGGTCAGGTGATCTTGGCGGCCATTCCACTGCATAGTTGAGGGCGATGACTCGGTCTCCAAAGAGTTCCCTCAGTCGATCTCGGACAGCGATAAGACGATGTGCTGGGGCGCCGTCTTGGGCCCACCAGAGATATCTGAAGACACCACGAACCTGTCGCTCAAAGTTCTCCTCGAGCTGCGGTAAAACTTCATCATTGATCATCTACAGATACCTGTTACCATTGACATTCCTTTGAAAGAAAAATGGTCCGATCACCTGACCACTTCCACAAAGTCCCAACCAAACAGTCCACTTTTGTCGATTCATGTTGGTGTCAAAATTAAATTCCGGGGGTTGTCCTGTCGGTGCATATTCAAGAACATTGTGGGTATTGACCTTGCCGTCCATGGCGAAAGCAGCTTCGTCGCCGATAACGAGATACCACAGGAAATTGACATCTGCTTCGCAACATGCTATCAACCATCTGGCAAGCACCAACCTCCTGGCAAAATCCCCTGGCGTAAGTTGATGCCAGATGTGAATCCGATATGGATGTTGGTGGAGGTCCAGTCTTGCGATTCGGTTGAATGTTGCCTAAGGCAATCCCGTCATATTTCGTCTTGCGCTGGTATCCCTAGGATGCTCCAAAACTTTCTGCCTTCCTGCTGCAATGTTCATTTCTGATCGCCCAGTGCGCCTCCTACCAGAATTCTCCTTGTTGCGGTTGAGGCTAGTGCCATGCTCTTGGTATTTTCTAACATTCGCCCAGATGGTTTTGGCTGCTGGAGGCTCCCGTTCTGGGAAACGTTCCCTGAACACATCACGAGTTCGCTGCAAACTTCCAGTTTGGTGAAAGGTTGTAACCACGAAGGTCCGCTGTTTAGTCGTAAGTTGAACCATCTTTTCAATGATTCAGACTGTCTCTAAACCCATACACTGTAGGCCCATCTTAAATACCCATCTTAAACAAAGGATGATGCAACCGACGATTACCAGACCAGCTGAACAATTTTACATAATCAACTTGGCAGTCGACAAGTAATGCGTCCATTTAAAACTGTCTTGCACCGATTAGCCAATCTTGTAAAAATGCGATTTGAACCTGTCATTTTCAATGAACATGTACTCGGTCATGTGTGACAGAAATGATGCATGAAAGGCATCAATGGAAAGCTGAGGATCTCCTCATAATTGGTAAACCACATGTAAATTGTCAAACTAAATAACCTTTGCATATTAACCCCTTGAATTCGGATTACCTTTTTTTTGATACGAACTGTATATATATATATATATATATATATATATTTTTTTTTTTAGCATAACACTGTGAAAATATAGAGTTTCACGAACGTGTGGTTCCTTGATATTTAAATAACTAGATGGTATTCATAGAATACTTACCCTGCGCAGTCAACTTGTTGCGAGCCAACTCTTGTTTTTGAACATTTTGTTCCTTTGATCCAATATGGCTGCCAGACCATGTGAGCGATGACATAATAAATTTATATTCTCTAATATAATTGTTGCCTAGATCATGCTCAATAAATTTCAAACTGATCCGACTAAGCGTTGTCCCTGTCGAATTATGACGTCATAATTATGGCACCAATGACGTCATCGTTAACAACACCTATTCCCCATATGGAGTTCTTTACAATGAGCCATGTTTCAATTTTTTCCATCCAGCGGTTTTGGAAATATAGCGGTGCAACATTTTTCGGTTTTTCCAAGATGGCGCCTGTACCACGTGACCTATGACGTCATGATTATCATTAAAATATTCTGCAGGAGGAGGTGCTCCTATGGTGATAACTTTGTACCCATCAGACCAACAGTTGCTGAGAAAAAAAATTCACAATTATCAGACAGGTGTTGTACTTGTCGAATTATGAAGTCATAACGAAGGCACCGATGACATCATCATTAACATATCTTATTCCCCAAGGGGACTACTTGACAATGAGCCATGTTTCAATTTTTTCCATGGAGTGGTTTCGGAGAAAAAAGGGGCGCAATGTTTTTCGATTTTTTTCCAAGATGGCGTCTGTACCTCGTGACCTATGACGTTATAATGATCATTAAAAAAAATTCTACAGGAGGAGCCACTCATATTCTGAAAATTTCGTATTCATCAGACTAACAGTTGCAGAGGAATTTTTGTTTTATTCATACTGATCAGATCAAGCGTTGTACTTGTCGAATTATGACGTCATAATTAAGGCACCGATAACATCACCGTCAACATATCTTATTCCCCATGGTGAGTACTTGACAATGAGCCATGTTTCATTTTTTTTTCCATTGAGTGGTTTGGGAGATTTCGAGGTGTTACGTTTTTCCAAGATGGCGTCCGTACCACGTGGCCTGTGACGTCATATTCATGAATAAAAAAATTCTACAGGTGGAGGCGCTTCTATGGTAAACTTTCGTGTCAATCGGACCAACGGTCGCCGAGAAAATGAATTTTTAAAATGCAGACACGTACGGCACACGTACGGCACACATACGGCACACACCCAAATTAATGCTTAACCCAGCTTTTCGCTTCGCGAGCGCAGGGTAATAATAATAAAGTGATAACGTCCAAGGAGCGCGATCCGAAGTGGGTTATACCACGTGCACCCACTTTGCAATCAATCTTATTCTATCATGAAACTCAAAGAATAATCTTTCATTTTGAATCGACCTCAAGGAATGGGCTTCATGTCAAAAAATGAATACATTCGATCAAAACGACAATTACTGCTGTTTGTACATTAAAAGGTTCACTTTGTGGCATATTTACATATATACCTGAGTTTAAACTGGATGTCTATTTATTACCTACAAATTGGTGGGTGAATAAAGGGGTGAATTTAGCTGAGTTAGATGTCTGAATCACAATATACAGAACTTTCAGATACTCATTGAATTGTCAAAAATTCGGTGCTTCCACTCAAGCTTGTTACAGTTGGTTCTACCCCTGGAAAAACCTGGAAACCTGGAAACTGGAACCTCCTGGAAAAAGTTGGGGAAAAGAGGAAAAAAACAAGAACTTGAACACAGGAGCAAAAACTTTCGAGATGCACTCACGGAACACTCACTGATCGACGAGACACTCACGGAACACTCACTGATTGGCGAGGTACTCACGGAACACTCACTGATCGGCGAGGCACTCACGGAACACTCACTGATCGGCGCGACACTCACGGAACACTCACTGATTGGCGATGCACTCACCGAATGTCCGAAACGAGTTTTTTTTTAATCAGCGAGTGGTTGCAAGTCGCAAGTAGGACACTCCACGAGTCGGTATGATAATCGACGCACTTATAATAATCTTGGGGAAAATGCCAAGGGCAAATAAAAGACCGATTTATATGGTATGTGCCATGTGGCAAACTTCAGGAAAGAAGGGACATTCTTGGGGAAAATTCCAGGGGCAAAGAAAAGACCGATTTATATGGTATGTGCCATGTGGCAAACTTCAGGAAAGAAGGGACATTCTTGGGGAAAATTCCAGGGGCAAAGAAAAGACCGATTTATATGGTATGTGCCATGTGGCAAACTATAGAAAAGAAGGAATATTCTTGGGGAAAATTCCAGGGGCAAAGAAAAGGCCGATTTATATGGTATGTGCCATGTGGCAAACTTTAGGAAAGAAGGGACATTCTTGGGGAAATTTCCAGGGGCAAAGAAAAAGGCCAATTTATAGGGTATGTGCCATGTGGCAAACTTTAGGAAAGAAGGGACATTCTTGGGGAAAATTCCAGGGGCAAAGAAAAGGCCAATTTATATGGTATGTGCCATGTGACAAACTATAGAAAAGATGGAATGTTATTGGGGAAAATTCCAGGGGCAAAGAAAAGGCCGATTTATATGGTAGGTGCCATGGGGAAAACTTTAGGAAAGAAGGGACATTCTTGGGGAAAATTCCAGGGGCAAAGAAAAAGGCCAATTTATATCGTATGTGCCATGTGGCAAAGTATAGAAAAAAAGGAATATTCTTGTGGGAAAGACCGATTTATATGGTATGTGCCATGTGGCAAACTTTAGGAAAGAAGGGACGTTCTTGGGGAAAATTCCAGGGGCAAAGAAAAGACCGATTTATATGGTATGTGCCATGTGGCAAAGTATAGAAAAGAATGAATATTCTTGGGGGAAATTCCAGGGGCAAAGAAAAGACCGATTTATATGGTATGTGCCATGTGGCAAAGTATAGAAAAGAATGAATATTCTTGGGGAAAATTCCAGGGGCAAAGAAAAGGCCGATTTATATGGTAGGTGCCATGTGGCAAACTTTAGGTAAGAAGGGACATTTTTGGGGAAAATTCCAGGGGCAAAGAAAAAGCCGATTTATATGGTACGTGCCATGGGGAAAACTTTAGGAAAGAAGGGACATTCTTGGGGAAAATTCCAGGGGCAAAGAAAAAGGCCAATTTATATCGTATGTGCCATGTGGCAAAGTATAGAAAAAAAGGAATATTCTTGTGGGAAAGACCGATTTATATGGTATGTGCCATGTGGCAAACTTTAGGAAAGAAGGGACGTTCTTGGGGAAAATTCCAGGGGCAAAGAAAAGACCGATTTATATGGTATGTGCCATGTGGCAAAGTATAGAAAAGAATGAATATTCTTGGGGGAAATTCCAGGGGCAAAGAAAAGGCCGATTTATATGGTATGTGCCATGTGGCAAAGTATAGAAAAGAATGAATATTCTTGGGGGAAATTCCAGGGGCAAAGAAAAGGCCGATTTATATGGTATGTGCCATGTGGCAAACTTTAGGAAAGAAGGGATATTCTTGGGGAAAATTCAAAGGGCAAAGAAAATGGCCAATTTATATGGTATGTGCCATGTGGCAAAGTAGAGAAAAGAAGGAATATTCTTGCAGGAAATTCCAGGGGCAAAGAAAAGGCCGATTTATATGGTATGTGCCATGTGGCAAAGTAGAGAAAAGAAGGAATATTCTTGCAGGAAATTCCAGGGGCAAAGAAAAGGCCGATTTATATGCTATGTGCCATGTGGCAAACTTTAGGAAAGAAGGAATATTCTTGGGGAAAATTCCAGGGGCAAAGAAAAGACCGATTTATATGGTATGTGCCATGTGGCAAACTTCAGGAAAGAAGGGACATTCTTGGGGAAAATTCCAGGGGCAAAGAAAAAGGCCAATTTATATGGTATGTGCCATGTGGCAAAGTATAGAAAAGAATGAATATTCTTGGGGGAAATTCCAGGGGCAAAGAAAAAGGCCAATTTATATGGTATGTGCCATGTGGCAAACTTTAGGAAAGAAGGGACATTCTTGGGGAAAATTCCAGGGGCAAAGAAAAAGGCCAATTTATATGGTATGTGCCATGTGGCAAACTTTAGGAAAGAAGGGACATTCTTGGGGAAAATTCCAGGGGCAAAGAAAAAGGCCAATTTATATGGTATGTGCCATGTGGCAAACTTTAGGAAAGAAGGAATATTCTTGGGGAAAATTCCAGGGGCAAAGAAAAGACCGATTTATATGGTATGTGCCATGTGGCAAAGTATAGAAAAGAATGAATATTCTTGGGGGAAATTCCAGGGGCAAAGAAAAAGGCCAATTTATATGGTATGTGCCATGTGGCAAACTTTAGGAAAGAAGGGACATTCTTGGGGAAAATTCCAGGGGCAAAGAAAAAGGCCAATTTATATGGTATGTGCCATGTGGCAAACTTTAGGAAAGAAGGGACATTCTTGGGGAAAATTCCAGGGGCAAAGAAAAAGGCCAATTTATATGGTATGTGCCATGTGGCAAACTATAGAAAAGAAGGAATATTCTTGGGGAAAATTCCAGGGGCAAAGAAAAAGGCCAATTTATATGGTATGTGCCATGTGGCAAACTTTAGGAAAGAAGAGCCATTCTTGGGGAAAATTCCAGGGGCAAAGAAAAAGGCCAATTTATATGGTATGTGCCATGTGGCAAACTTTAGGAAAGAAGGGACATTCTTGGGGAAAATTCCAGGGGCAAAGAAAAGGCCGATTTATATGGTATGTGCCATGTGGCAAACTTTAGGAAAGAAGGGACATTCTTGGGGAAAATTCCAGGGGCAAAGAAAAGGCCGATTTATATGGTATGTGCCATGTGGCAAACTTTAGGAAAGAAGGGACATTCTTGGGGAAAATTCCAGGGGCAAAGAAAAAGGCCAATTTATATGGTATGTGCCATGTGGCAAACTATAGAAAATAAGGAATATTATTGGGGAAAATTCCAGGGGCAAAGAAAAAGGCCAATTTATATGGTATGTGCCATGTGGCAAACTTTAGGAAAGAAGGGACATTCTTGGGGAAAATTCCAGGGGCAAAGAAAAGGCCGATTTATATGGTATGTGCCATGTGGCAAACTTTAGGAAAGAAGGGACATTCTTGGGGAAAATTCCAGGAGCAAAGAAAAGGCCGATTTATATGGTATGTGCCATGTGGCAAACTTTAGGAAAGAAGGTACATTCTTGGGGAAAATTCCAGGGGCAAAGAAAAGGCCAATTTATATGGTATGTGCCATGTGGCAAACTTTAGGAAAGAAGGTACATTCTTGGGGAAAATTCCAGGGGCAAAGAAAAGGCCGATTTATATGGTATGTGCCATGTGGCAAACTTTAGGAAAGAAGGGACATTCTTGGGGAAAATTCCAGGGGCAAAGAAAAGGCCGATTTATATGGTATGTGCCATGTGGCAAACTTTAGGAAAGAAGGTACATTCTTGGGGAAAATTCCAGGGGCAAAGAAAAGGCCAATTTATATGGTATGTGCCATGTGGCAAACTTTAGGAAAGAAGGTACATTCTTGGGGAAAATTCCAGGGGCAAAGAAAAAGCCGATTTATATGGTATGTGCCATGTGGCAAACTTTAGGAAAGAAGGGACATTCTTGGGGAAAATTCCAGGGGCAAAGAAAAAGCCGATTTATATGGTATGTGCCATGTGGCAAACTTTAGGAAAGAAGGTACATTCTTGGGGAAAATTCCAGGGGCAAAGAAAAGGCCAATTTATATGGTATGTGCCATGTGGCAAACTTTAGGAAAGAAGGTACATTCTTGGGGAAAATTCCAGGGGCAAAGAAAAGGCCAATTTATATGGTATGTGCCATGTGGCAAACTTTAGGAAAGAAGGTACATTCTTGGGGAAAATTCCAGGGGCAAAGAAAAAGCCGATTTATATGGTATGTGCCATGTGGCAAACTTTAGGAAAGAAGGGACATTCTTGGGGAAAATTCCAGGGGCAAAGAAAAGGCCGATTTATATGGTATGTGCCATGTGGCAAACTTTAGGAAAGAAGGTACATTCTTGGGGAAAATTCCAGGGGCAAAGAAAAGGCCGATTTATATGGTATGTGCCATGTGGCAAACTTTAGGAAAGAAGGTACATTCTTGGGGAAAATTCCAGGGGCAAAGAAAAGGCCGATTTATATGGTATGTGCCATGTGGCAAACTTTAGGAAAGAAGGTACATTCTTGGGGAAAATTCCAGGGGCAAAGAAAAGGCCGATTTATATGGTATGTGCCATGTGGCAAAGTATAGAAAAGAAGGAATATTCTTGCAGGAAATTCCAGGGGCAAAGAAAAGGCCGATTTATATGGTATGTGGCAAACTTTAGGAAAGAAGGGATATTCCATAGCTTGTAGAAAATGACAAACAATAGAAAATAAGGGGCATTCAAAAAAATCTCCTTTGTGTTCTTCGGAGGAACCAAGGAATGCTCTCGAAAAGTTCATATAAAGGGGGCGGAGCTGATCATTAACCAATCATAATCAATGAAAGTGAAAAAAATCAAATGTCAATGGCACCAAGGGTTTGGTTTCACTTGGATTAGGTTGAGTATTTAGAAGGTAAGCAGGGATAATGTGCTCAATATATACAAGCTCTGTTTGATTTGTGGAATATCCCATGAATGGGTGCAGGTGAAGTCAGGTACACAGCAACAGGTGTTTCCCCTTTGACAATATGAAAATTGTTTTATTTATGGTAAATGTTTTTTCTATATAACCAAATACTATGGTTTGTGGAAAAGTGGAAAATTTTGAGGATCGACAGTTAACATATTGAGATTGGAGTGCAAGGTAACAGGTGTACATTGTGTGTGTACAACGGTTATCTCGTGATCGTTGAAAGATGCAAGGGCTGAGAAAATCGACACAAGGTAACTGAGTTTACCTCTTTAAGTGCGGCATAGAAGAATAGGTAGGACTGGATTGACAAAAGGTAAATATTCCAAAGGTGAGAGAAAACAGGGTTGAAATAGAACAGCACGCGGTACGTATACCTCCACCAAACTGAACACTTTACGTTTTGTATCCACTGATGCACCGGATCTGGATTCGAGCCTTAACCGAAATGGGAATGACTCGTTATCATCTAACAAACTGATCCACCAAGTTTTGTCCGAATCCGTCCACAACTTTTTGGAATATCCTTCCTACATATTGTTTTTGGTTCCATCTCTCAATGTTGAGGAATCGCAAAACAAAATTCGGATCGTTACCAAAATCGAATCAGTTCATCCTTGACACACACCCAACCTGTCCACCATCCAAGTTTTGTCCGAATCCGTCCACAACCTTTTGAGATATCCTGTTCACAGACAGACAGGTAAAAACGTAACTTCCGTCCACCTTCGCGGTGACAGGTAGAAAGGAGTATTTTTTTTCCTTCTCTTTTGTCCTTTCTCCCATTTGTCTGAGTATATCTGCTGATATTTATTTTTGTAGTTTTCCTTTTTATTTGCGATCATCGGGCCCGTTTTTGTTTCCGTTTCCTTTTCGTGTGTAGTATCCTGCACTTGCACCTGTTTTTGGAAGTTTGCTGCTAAATGGATCCAGGATACCTTTTCTGATTTGTTGTTTTCTTGCTCCTGAACAAATCTCATTCCATGGTTCTCCATTGGATCCTCTCTCCTCGTCCCAACAAATAGTTACACTGGTGCTTTGTCCTCCCGACTGGCGAGCAAACTCTAATTCCTGTCCTGGCAGACATGTCCTGGAGAGACAAGAACTCCAGACGGTTTCCCAGGAAGCGAATTGCTCATTCTCCGCCAGTGCTCGGTTTAAAGCTTTTGGGCCGAGCATGAAGCCAAGTCTCATGGAGTTTCCTCCACCACAGCCAAGCTTTTAATGTGTTTCTGTTTGACCCTAATGCATCACCAGTCACCACTCATTAGCTATCAACTGATCTCGGTGTCAAGAATGTTTCCTGACTGATGGTGAAATATTTATAAACATAATCCCTTAAAAAGCCATCGGAGAAGCTGCCATCTTTTTCTTTGTTGTTGTGTGTTTGGACAGGAATTATGAACACTATTGTTTGGGCATATAGGATATGCCATCGCCATAAAACACTTGTTTACACACGTGTTATGAGAGATCGCAACTGTGCACTCAGTCGGTTAACTTTGGGTAAATGTTGTTATTCTCTTTATAAAAAATTTATATACGCCCTAAACAACCCTCCCAAATTCACTAAATCTTGATCTATAATTATCGAACAACCCTCCCAAATCCCATAAATCTTGATCTATAATCTAACAACCCTCCCAAATTCACTAAATCTAGATCTATAATCGAACAACCCTCCCAAATTCACTAAATCTTGATCTATAATCGAACAACCCGCCCAAATTCACTAAATCTTGATCTATAATCGAACAACCCTCCCAAATTCACTAAATCTTGATCTATAATAATCTAACAAACCTCCCAAATCCCATAAATCTTGATCTATAATCTAACAACCCTCCCAAATCCCATAAATCTTGATCTATAATCTAACAACCCTCCCAAATTCACTAAATCTTGATCTATAATCGAACAACCCGCCCAAATTCACTAAATCTTGATCTATAATCTAACAACCCTCCCAAATTCACTAAATCTTGATCTATAATTATCGAACAACCCTCCCAAATCCCATAAATCTTGATCTATAATCTAACAACCCTCCCAAATTCACTAAATCTAGATCTATAATCGAACAACCCTCCCAAATTCACTAAATCTTGATCTATAATCGAACAACCCGCCCAAATTCACTAAATCTTGATCTATAATCTAACAACCCTCCCAAATTCACTAAATCTTGATCTATAATTATCGAACAACCCTCCCAAATCCCATAAATCTTGATCTATAATCTAACAACCCTCCCAAATTCACTAAATCTAGATCTATAATCGAACAACCCTCCCAAATTCACTAAATCTTGATCTATAATCGAACAACCCGCCCAAATTCACTAAATCTTGATCTATAATCGAACAACCCTCCCAAATTCACTAAATCTTGATCTATAATCGAACAACCCTCCCAAATCCCATAAATCTTGATCTATAATCTAACAACCCTCCCAAATCCCATAAATCTTGATCTATAATCTAACAACCCTCCCAAATTCACTAAATCTTGATCTATAATCGAACAACCCGCCCAAATTCACTAAATCTTGATCTATAATCTAACAACCCTCCCAAATCCCATAAATCTTGATCTATAATCTAACAACCCTCCCAAATCCCATAAATCTTGATCTATAATCTAACAACCCTCCCAAATCCCATAAATCTTGATCTATAATCTAACAACCCTCCCAAATCCCATAAATCTTGATCTATAATCTAACAACCCTCCCAAATTCACTAAATCTTGATCTATAAATCGAACAACCCTCCCAAATTCCCTAAATCTTGATCTATAATTATCGAACAACCCTCCCAAATCCCATAAATCTTGATCTATAATCTAACAACCCTCCCAAATTCACTAAATCTAGATCTATAATCGAACAACCCGCCCAAATTCACTAAATCTTGATCTATAATCGAACAACCCTCCCAAATTCCCTAAATCTTGATCTATAATTATCGAACAACCCTCCCAAATCCCATAAATCTTGATCTATAATCTAACAACCCTCCCAAATTCACTAAATCTAGATCTATAATCGAACAACCCGCCCAAATTCACTAAATCTTGATCTATAATTATCGAACAACCCTCCCAAATCCCATAAATCTTGATCTATAATCTAACAACCCTCCCAAATTCACTAAATCTAGATCTATAATAATCGAACAACCCGCCCAAATTCACTAAATCTTGATCTATAATTATCGAACAACCCTCCCAAATCCCATAAATCTTGATCTATAATCTAACAACCCTCCCAAATTCACTAAATCTAGATCTATAATCGAACAACCCTCCCAAATTCACTAAATCTTGATCTATAATCGAACAACCCTCCCAAATTCACTAAATCTTGATCTATAATCTAACAAGCCTCCCAAATTCACTAAATCTAGATCTATAATTATCGAACAACCCTCCCAAATCCCATAAATCTTGATCTATAATCTAACAACCCTCCCAAATCCCATAAATCTTGATCTATAATAATCTAACAACCCTCCCAAATCCCATAAATCTTGATCTATAATCTAACAACCCTCCCAAATTCACTAAATCTAGATCTATAATTAATCGAACAACCCTCCCAAATTCACTAAATCTTGATCTATAATCGAACAACCCTCCCAAATTCACTAAATCTAGATCTATAATCGAACAACCCTCCCAAATTCACTAAATCTAGATCTATAATTATCGAACAACCCTCCCAAATCCCATAAATCTTGATCTATAATCTAACAACCCTCCCAAATTCACTAAATCTAGATCTATAATCGAACAACCCTCCCAAATTCACTAAATCTTGATCTATAATCGAACAACCCTCCCAAATCCCATAAATCTTGATCTATAATCTAACAACCCTCCCAAATCCCATAAATCTTGATCTATAATCTAACAACCCTCCCAAATCCCATAAATCTTGATCTATAATCTAACAACCCTCCCAAATCCCATAAATCTTGATCTATAATCTAACAACCCTCCCAAATCCCATAAATCTTGATCTATAATTATCGAACAATCCTCCCAAATCCCATAAATCTTGATCTATAATCTAACAACCCTCCCAAATCCCATAAATCTTGATCTATAATCTAACAACCCTCCCAAATCCCATAAATCTTGATCTATAATCTAACAACCCTCCCAAATCCCATAAATCCTGATCTATAATCGAACAACCCTCCCAAATTCACTAAATCTTGATCTATAATCTAACAAGCCTCCCAAATCCCATAAATCCTGATCTATAATCGAACAACCCTCCCAAATTCACTAAATCTTGATCTATAATCGAACAACCCTCCCAAATTCCCTAAATCTTGATATATAATCGAACAACCCTCCCAAATCCCATAAATCTTGATCTATAATCTAACAACCCTCCCAAATTCACTAAATCTAGATCTATAATCGAACAACCCTCCCAAAATCACTAAATCTTGATCTATAATCGAACAACCCTCCCAAATTCACTAAATCTTGATCTATAATCGAACAACCCTCCCAAATTCACTAAATCTTGATCTATAATCTAACAAGCCTCCCAAATCCCATAAATCCTGATCTATAATCGAACAACCCTCCCAAATTCACTAAATCTTGATCTATAATCGAACAACCCTCCCAAATTCACTAAATCTAGATCTATAATTATCGAACAACCCTCCCAAATCCCATAAATCTTGATCTATAATCTAACAACCCTCCCAAATCCCATAAATCTTGATCTATAATCGAACAACCCTCCCAAATCCCATAAATCTTGATCTATAATCTAACAACCCTCCCAAATCCCATAAATCTTGATCTATAATCTAACAACCCTCCCAAATCCCATAAATCTTGATCTATAATTATCGAACAATCCTCCCAAATCCCATAAATCTTGATCTATAATCTAACAACCCTCCCAAATCCCATAAATCTTGATCTATAATCTAACAACCCTCCCAAATCCCATAAATCTTGATCTATAATCTAACAACCCTCCCAAATCCCATAAATCTTGATCTATAATCTAACAACCCTCCCAAATCCCATAAATCTTGATCTATAATCTAACAACCCTCCCAAATCCCATAAATCTTGATCTGTAATCGAACAACCCTCCCAAATTCCATAAATCTTGATCTATAATCGAACAATCCTCCCAAATTCCATAAATCTTGATCTATAATCTAACAACCCTCCCAAATCCCATAAATCTTGATCTATAATCTAACAACCCTCCCAAATCCCATAAATCTTTATTTATAATCTAACAACCGCTTTCCCAGTCGAACCAAACTGCTCCTGGACTCTGTGACCTTCTCTCCTGACAAGGTGGAGGAGTTTTTGTCAAACCTCGACTCTGATTCTGCAACTGGACCAGATGGCATCAGCCCACGGGTCCTAAAATCCTGCTCTGCCGCTCTATCTCACCCTCTCTCTGTTCTTTTCACCCTATCCTTTGCTCAAGGTCATCTGCCAGCATCCTGGAAATCAGCAAACATTACCGCTTTACACAAAAAAGGTGCAAAAACAGATCCTTGCAACTACAGACCAATCAGCCTGCTCCCAATTATCAGCAAAGTCATGGAATCCATCATTGCTTCGGATATGAAATCTTTCCTCTTCTCCAATGGCTTGATCTCTGATCATCAATTTGGTTTCAGACCAGGTCACTCTACTCTGGACATGCTGCTTCTGCTGTCTCAACAATGGATGGAGGTCCTCAATGCCAAACAGGAAATCAGAGCTGTCTCCCTTGACATATCACGTGCCTTCGATACGGTCTGGCACCCAGCTCTGCTCACCAAACTCTCCTATGGTATCCATGGAAATCTCCATGCATGGCTTGCGGACTTCCTCTCTGGTCGTAGTCAACGTGTGGCCCTGAATGGATTTCTCTCATCTCCCCTTCCCGTTCAGGCTGGAGTTCCCCAAGGCAGTGTGCTGGGCCCTGTGCTTTTTCTGGTCTTTATCAATGATCTCTCCGACTCTCTGGAAAATCCTCTGTATCTCTTTGCTGATGACTCCACTCTCTGCCGCTCCATTCCTCTTCCCTCAGATCGGCAGTCTGCAGCCTCCTCACTCTCTGAAGACCTGGACAAAATCACAGACTGGTCAAACATGTGGAACATGTCTTTCAATCCTGACAAATCTCACACTCTTACTATGTCTCTCCGAAAATATCGACTGGACAACCCTCCCATCTACTTTCTCAACAATCCTCTCCAAGAAGTTCTGTCGCTCAAGCTTTTGGGTCTCACCATCTGCCATGATCTTTCTTGGGAAAACCACATTTCCAAGCTGGCCTCCAAAGCCAGTCGCCGACTGGGCATCCTCCGTCGTGCGAAGTCCTTCCTCGGCACACCTGAGCTCCTCACCACATACAAGGCTTTCATCCGCAGCTCAATGGAATACTGTTCTCCCCTATGGGCTGGTGCTCCTGCCTCACACCTGGCTCGGCTTCACGCTGTTGAATCCAAAGCTTTCAGAATCATTGGAATCTCCCGCGATGAAGCTATCTCTGAGGGCCTTTCACTCACTCACCGCAGGCAGGTAGGTGGTCTTTCTGTCTTCTACCGACTCCTCTCCGGCCTTGCTCCCCCAGCTCTCTCTGTGCTCTGTCCCCCAAATATTCCTACAGGTCGCACAAGGTCTGCCAGCCACCCTCTTATGGTTAAACTGCCGAAATCTCGGCTCTCTGCTAACCTTCACTCTTTCATTCCTCTTTTCTCCCGCCTCTGGAACAAACTCCCACACTCACTTCAATCACACTCCTCCCTCCAGGTCTTCAAAACAGCTGTTCACCACCATCTCTTATCTTCCCCCATCCAAAACCTTGATCTTTTTTACCCCCACTAATTCACCCCAGATCCACCTTGTTTGAAATTCCAACTTCTTTCCTGGAAGTCTTGGCAGTGTCCATATGTTTTATACCTCTGCCACCCCCCCCCCCCTTCCCATGCCTCCCCCCCAAGGCCCTCTCCCTCCCACAGTTCTCTCGATGTCTCCATGTCTCTCGGTCCCTGCTCTCAAATGTTGTGTTTGTGTCCTTCCCCCTCTCTCCCCATCTTGTCTACCGCTCCCGATGTTATTTGTTTTGTGTGTCTGTTTGTCTTTCTGTGTGATTAATGTTCGCTCTTTCACGAGCCTCGATCTTGTATACAAAAAAAAAAAAAAAAAAAAAATCTCCACAATCCCATAAATCTTGATCTATAAAATCGAACAATCCTCCCAAATCCCATAAATCTTGATCTATAATCTAACAACCCTCCCAAATCCCATAAATCTTGATCTATAATCTAACAACCCTCCCAAATCCCATAAATCTTGATCTATAATCTAACAACCCTCCCAAATCCCATAAATCTTGATCTATAATCGAACAACCCTCCCAAATTCACTAAATCTTGATCTATAATCGAACAACCCTCCCAAATTCACTAAATCTTGATCTATAATCGAACAACCCTCCCAAATTCACTAAATCTTGATCTATAATCGAACAACCCTCCCAAATCCCATAAATCTTGATCTGTAATCGAACAACCCTCCCAAATTCCATAAATCTTGATCTGTAATCGAACAACCCTCCCAAATTCCATAAATCTTGATCTATAATCGAACAATCCTCCCAAATTCCATAAATCTTGATCTATAATCGAACAACCCTCCCAAATTCCCTAAATCTTGATCTATAATCGAATAACCCTCCCAAATTCACTAAATCTTGATCTATAATCGAACAACCCTCCCAAATTCGCTAAATCTTGATCTATAATCGAACAACCCTCCCAAATTCCCTAAATCTTGATCTATAATCGAATAACCCTCCCAAATTCCTTAAATCTTGATCTATAATCGAATAACCCTCCCAAATTCACTAAATCTTGATCTATAATCGAACAACCCTCCCAAATTCACTAAATCTTGATCTATAATCGAACAACCCTCCCAAATTCGCTAAATCTTGATCTATAATTATCGAACAACCCTCCCAAATCCCATAAATCTTGATCTGTAATCGAAAAACCCTCCCAAATTCCATAAATCTTGATCTATAATCGAACAACCCTCCCAAATTCCCTAAATATTGATCTATAATCGAATAACCCTCCCAAATTCCATAAATCTTGATCTATAATCAAACAACCCTCCCAAATTCCCTAAATCTTGATCTATAATCGAATAACCCTCCCAAATTCACGAAATCTTGATCTATAATCGAACAACCCTCCCAAATCCCATAAATCTTGATCTATAATCGAACAACCCTCCCAAATTCCATAAATCTTGATCTATAATCGAACAACCCTCCCAAATTCCATAAATCTTGATCTATAATCGAACAACCCTCCCAAATTCCCTAAATCTTGATCTATAATCTAACAACCCTCCCAAGTTCCCCAAATCCTGCTCTGCCGCTCTATCTCACCCTCTCTCTGTTCTTTTCACCGTATCTTTCGCTCAAGGTCATCTGCCAGCATCCTGGAAATCAGCCAACATCACCGCTTTACACAAAAAAGGTGCAAAAACAGATCCTTGCAACTACAGACCAATCAGCCTGCTCCCAATTATCAGCAAAGTCATCGAATCCATCATTGCTTGGGATATGAAATCTTTCCTCTCCTCCAATGGCTTGATCTCTGATCATCAATTTGGTTTCAGACCAGGTCACTCTACTCTGGACATGCTGCTTCTGTTGTCTCAACAATGGATGGAGGTCCTCAATGCCAAACAGGAAATCAGAGCTGTCTCCCTTGACATATCACGTGCCTTCGATACGGTCTGGCACCCACCTCTGCTCACCAAACTCTCCTCCTATGGTATCCATGGAAATCTCCATGCATGGCTTGCGGACTTCCTCTCTGGTCGTAGTCAACGTGTGGCCCTGAATGGATTTCTCTCATCTTCCCCTTCCTGTTCAGGCTGGAGTTCCCCAAGGTAGTGTTCTGGGCCCTGTGCTTTTTCTGGTCTTTATCAATGATCTCTCCGACTCTCTGGAAAATCCTCTCCATCTCTTTGCTGATGACTCCACTCTCTGCCGCTCCAATTCCTTTTCCCTCAGATCGGCAGTCTGCAGCCTCCTCACTCTCTGAAGACCTGGACAAAATCACAGACTGGTCAAACAAGTGGAACATGTCTTTCAATGCTGACAAATCTCACACTCTTACTATGTCTCTCCGAAAAGATCGACTGGACAACCCTCCCATCGACTTTCTCAACAATCCTCTCCAAGAAGTTCTGTCGCTCAGGCTTTTGGGTCTCACTATCTGCCATGATCCTTCTTGGGAAAACCACATTTCCAAGCTGGCCTCCAAAGCCAGTCGCCGACTGGGCATCCTCCGTCATGCGAAGTCCTTCCGAGGCACACCTGAGCTCCTCACCACATACAAGGCTTTCATCCGCAGCTCAATGGAATACTGTTCTCCCCTATGGGCCGGTGCTCCTGCCTCACACCTAGCTCGGCTTCACGCCGTTGAAACCAAAGCTTTCAGAATCATTGGAATCTCCCATGATGAAGCTATCTCTGAGGGCCTTTCACTCACTCACCGCAGACAGGTAGGTGGTCTTTCTGTCTTCTACCGACTCCTCTCCGGCCTTGCTCCCCCAGCTCTCTCTGTGCTCTGTCCCCCAAATATTCCTACAGGTCGCACAAGATCTGCCAGAAACCCTCTGATGGTTAAACTGCCGAAATCTCGGCTCTCTGCTCACCTTCACTCTTTCATTCCTCTTTTCTCCCGCCTCTGGAACAAACTCCCTCACTCCCTTCAATCACACTCCTCCCTCCAGGTCTTTAAAACAGCTGTTCACCACCATCTCTTATCTTCCCCCATCCAAAACCTTGATCTTTTCTACCCCCGCTAATTCACCCCAGATCCACCTTGTTTAAAATTCCAACTTCTTTCCTGGAAGTCCTGGCAGTGTCCATATGTTTTATACCTCTCCCACCGCCCCCTTCCCATGCCCCCCCCCCCAAAGCCCTGTCCCTCCCACAGATCTCTCAATGTCTCCATGTCTCTCGGTCCCTGCTCTCAAATGTTGTGTTTGTGTCCTTCCCCCTCTCTCCCCACCTTGTCTACCGCTCCCGATGTTATATGTTTTATGTGTCGGTTTGTCTTTCTGTGTGATTATTGTTCGCTCTTTCACGAGCCTCGATCTTGTATACAAAAAAAAAAAGGAAAAAAAAATCTTGATCTATAAATCTAACAACCCTCCCAAATTCCCGAAATCTTGATCTATAATCTAACAAGCCTCCCAAATCCCTTAAATCTTGATCTATAATCTAACAACCCTCCCAAATTCCCTAAATCTTGATCTATAATCCAACAACCCTCCCAAATTCCCGAAATCTTGATCTATAATCTAACAACCCTCCCAAATCCCCTAAATCTTGATCTATAATCTAACAACCCTCCCAAATTCCCTAAATCTTGATCTATAATCTAACAACCCTCCCAAATCCCCTAAATCTTGATCTATAATCTAACAACCCTCCCAAATTCCCTAAATCTTGATCTATAATCTAACAACCCTCCCAAATCCCCTAAATCTTGATCTATAATCTAACAAGCCTCCCAAATCCCCTAAATCTTGATCTATAATCGAACAACCCTCCCGAATTCCCTAAATCTTGATCTATAATTAATCTAACAACCCTCCCAAATTCCCTAAATCTTGATCTATAATCGAACAACCCTCCCAAATTCCCTAAATCTTGATCTATAATCTAACAACCCTCCCAAATCCCCTAAATCTTGATCTATAATCTAACAACCCTCCCAAATCCCCTAAATCTTGATCTATAATCTAACAAGCCTCCCAAATCCCCTAAATCTTGATCTATAATCGAACAACCCTCCCGAATTCCCTAAATCTTGATCTATAATCTAACAACCCTCCCAAATTCCCTAAATCTTGATCTATAATAATCTAACAACCCTCCCAAATCCCCTAAATCTTGATCTATAATCTAACAACCCTCCCAAATTCCCTAAATCTTGATCTATAATCTAACAACCCTCCCAAATCCCCTAAATCTTGATCTATAATCTAACAAGCCTCCCAAATTCCCTAAATCTTGATCTATAATCGAACAACCCTCCCAAATTCACTAAATCTTGATCTATAATCGAACAACCCTCCCAAATTCGCTAAATCTTGATCTATAATCTAACAACCCTCCCAAATCCCCTAAATCTTGATCTATAATCTAACAAGCCTCCCAAATTCCCTAAATCTTGATCTATAATCTAACAAGCCTCCCAAATTCCCTAAATCTTGATCTATAATCTAACAACCCTCCCAAATCCCCTAAATCTTGATCTATAATCTAACAAGCCTCCCAAATCCCCTAAATCTTGATCTATAATCGAACAACCCTCCCGAATTCCCTAAATCTTGATCTATAATCTAACAACCCTCCCAAATTCCCTAAATCTTGATCTATAATCGAACAACCCTCCCAAATTCCCTAAATCTTGATCTATAATCTAACAACCCTCCCAAATCCCCTAAATCTTGATCTATAATCTAACAACCCTCCCAAATTCCCTAAATCTTGATCTATAATCTAACAACCCTCCCAAATCCCCTAAATCTTGATCTATAATCTAACAACCCTCCCAAATCCCCTAAATCTTGATCTATAATCTAACAACCCTCCCAAATTCCCTAAATCTTGATCTATAATCTAACAACCCTCCCAAATCCCCTAAATCTTGATCTATAATCTAACAAGCCTCCCAAATCCCCTAAATCTTGATCTATAATCGAACAACCCTCCCGAATTCCCTAAATCTTGATCTATAATCTAACAACCCTCCCAAATTCCCTAAATCTTGATCTATAATAATCTAACAACCCTCCCAAATCCCCTAAATCTTGATCTATAATCTAACAACCCTCCCAAATTCCCTAAATCTTGATCTATAATCTAACAACCCTCCCAAATCCCCTAAATCTTGATCTATAATCTAACAAGCCTCCCAAATTCCCTAAATCTTGATCTATAATCGAACAACCCTCCCAAATTCACTAAATCTTGATCTATAATCGAACAACCCTCCCAAATTCGCTAAATCTTGATCTATAATCTAACAACCCTCCCAAATCCCCTAAATCTTGATCTATAATCTAACAAGCCTCCCAAATTCCCTAAATCTTGATCTATAATCTAACAAGCCTCCCAAATTCCCTAAATCTTGATCTATAATCTAACAACCCTCCCAAATCCCCTAAATCTTGATCTATAATCTAACAAGCCTCCCAAATCCCCTAAATCTTGATCTATAATCGAACAACCCTCCCGAATTCCCTAAATCTTGATCTATAATCTAACAACCCTCCCAAATTCCCTAAATCTTGATCTATAATCGAACAACCCTCCCAAATTCCCTAAATCTTGATCTATAATCTAACAACCCTCCCAAATCCCCTAAATCTTGATCTATAATCTAACAACCCTCCCAAATTCCCTAAATCTTGATCTATAATCTAACAACCCTCCCAAATCCCCTAAATCTTGATCTATAATCTAACAAGCCTCCCAAATTCCCTAAATCTTGATCTATAATCGAACAACCCTCCCAAATTCACTAAATCTTGATCTATAATCGAACAACCCTCCCAAATTCGCTAAATCTTGATCTATAATCTAACAACCCTCCCAAATCCCCTAAATCTTGATCTATAATCTAACAAGCCTCCCAAATTCCCTAAATCTTGATCTATAATCTAACAACCCTCCCAAATTCCCTAAATCTTGATCTATAATCGAACAACCCTCCCAAATTCGCTAAATCTTGATCTATAATCTAACAACCCTCCCAAATTCCCTAAATCTTGATCTATAATCTAACAACCCTCCCAAATTCCCTAAATCTTGATCTATAATCGAACAACCCTCCCAAATCCCCTAAATCTTGATCTATAATTATCTAACAACCCTCCCAAATTCCCTAAATCTTGATCTATAATCTAACAACCCTCCCAAATCCCCTAAATCTTGATCTATAATCTAACAAGCCTCCCAAATTCCCTAAATCTTGATCTATAATCTAACAACCCTCCCAAATTCCCTAAATCTTGATCTATAATCGAACAACCCTCCCAAATTCCCTAAATCTTGATCTATAATCGAACAACCCTCCCAAATCCCCTAAATCTTGATCTATAATAATCTAACAAGCCTCCCAAATCCCCTAAATCTTGATCTATAATCGAACAACCCTCCCAAATTCCCTAAATCTTGATCTATAATCTAACAACCCTCCCAAATTCCCTAAATCTTGATCTATAATCGAACAACCCTCCCAAATTCCCTAAATCTTGATCTATAATCGAACAACCCTCCCAAATCCCCTAAATCTTGATCTATAATCGAACAACCCTCCCAAATTCCCTAAATCTTGATCTATAATCTAACAACCCTCCCAAATTCCCTAAATCTTGATCTATAATCGAACAACCCTCCCAAATTCCCTAAATCTTGATCTATAATCTAACAACCCTCCCAAATCCCCTAAATCTTGATCTATAATCTAACAACCCTCCCAAATTCCCTAAATCTTGATCTATAATCTAACAACCCTCCCAAATCCCCTAAATCTTGATCTATAATCTAACAAGCCTCCCAAATCCCCTAAATCTTGATCTGTAATCGAACAACCCTCCCAAATTCCCTAAATCTTGATCTATAATCTAACAACCCTCCCAAATTCCCTAAATCTTGATCTATAATCTAACAAGCCTCCCAAATTCCCTAAATCTTGATCTATAATCTAACAACCCTCCCAAATCCCCTAAATCTTGATCTATAATCTAACAAGCCTCCCAAATCCCCTAAATCTTGATCTATAATCGAACAACCCTCCCAAATTCCCTAAATCTTGATCTATAATCTAACAACCCTCCCAAATTCCCTAAATCTTGATCTATAATCTAACAAGCCTCCCAAATTCCCTAAATCTTGATCTATAATCTAACAACCCTCCCAAATTCCCTAAATCTAGATCTATAATCTAACAACCCTCCCAAATCCCCTAAATCTTGATCTATAATCGAACAACCCTCCCAAATTCCTTAAATCTTGATCTATAATCGAACAACCCTCCCAAATTCCCTAAATCTTGATCTATAATCTAACAAGCCTCCCAAATTCCCTAAATCTTGATCTATAATCTAACAACCCTCCCAAATTCCCTAAATCTTGATCTATAATCGAACAACCCTCCCAAATTCCCTAAATCTTGATCTATAATCGAACAACCCTCCCAAATCCCCTAAATCTTGATCTATAATAATCTAACAAGCCTCCCAAATCCCCTAAATCTTGATCTATAATCGAACAACCCTCCCAAATTCCCTAAATCTTGATCTATAATCTAACAAGCCTCCCAAATCCCCTAAATCTTGATCTGTAATCTCTCATCATTGGACAATACCTGTTTGTTTATTACCTGCTCTCCTCTGCTCTCTCTCTGCTCCATGACCCTCTCCAGCTCCTTCGCTACACACGCGCTCTTCCAGTAAACTCCTCGTGGTTAAACTCCCTTCCGGAGGTGGATCAAATCAATCACTCTCTACTCTCCAGGGCCTCGAGGGAACATTGGACCACCGACTCGTATCATCCGCCATCCCTCCTGCCCCCATTAACCCCCTGAACCCATAAACCTCTTTCTTACTTGCCAGTAACTGTGCTTCCGCTGTGCTATCTGTAATGTGTGTCGTGTGTTTATAATGTGTGTAGTGTGTCTGTAATGTGTGTAGTGTGTGCGTGCGTGCGTGTGTGTGTGTGTGTGTGTGTGTGTGTTGGATGTGTCTGTAATGTGTGTGTAGTGTGTGTGTGTGTGTGTGTTGGATGTGTCTGTGTGTGTGTGTAGTGTGTTTGTAGTGTGTGTGTTGGATGTGGCTGTAGTGTGTCTGTTGTGTGTGTGTGTGTGTGTGTGTGTGTGTGTGTGTGTGTGTGTGTGTGTGTGTGTGTGTGTGTGTGTGTGTGTGTGTGTGTGTGTGTGTGTGTGTGTTGTGTGTGTGTGTGTGTGTGTGTAGTGTGTGTGTGTATGTTGTGTGTGTGTGTGTGTGTGTGTGTGTGTGTGTGTGTGTGTGTGTGTGTGTGTGTGTGTGTGTGTGTGTGTGTGTGTGTGTGTGTGTGTTGGACTGCCTCCTATCTGGTTCATTAATTTTTCAGTGGTATTTATTATTCTCATCTTGGTCACCGGATCGTTGTTAAACCACACACATCGTCTCCATCATCCATATAGCAGCTCGTCATGCCGTCTCACCACAGGTTCACTAACCGCAGCACCTTCCACAACGGCTTTCTGTGAGCATTACACTAACAATGTTAAACGGTGATTTCAGCTCAATGATCATCCGTAGATGATGTGATTGATGTCGATGGATGCTGCTTGGAGGAAAACCTCCCCACAAGGCAGGACCACAAACCAACCATGCTAAATGGATAGGAGGGAATGGGAACATGGATTTTCCAAAGTTTATACCAACACCATCGTTGAACCTAACTCTTGAGAACTCCTTTTAGAACAGATCGAGGCTCATGGAAGAGCAACGTGGCAGAGGGAATGAAATGACGTGGTGTAGCGGCAGCAACTGTTGCACAGGTTCAGAAAGGGAATGAAAGAACATGAAAAGCGGAGACAGAGGGGGAAAGGAAAGGTAAGAACCTGCACAGAAGGGTGTTGGGTTTGCAAGGGTTAATGGGGGTGATGAAGATTGTGGGTAAGGGGTGGAAGATGACACGAGATGACGGTCCATCCCCTGCTTGAAGTCCTGGTTCTCAATCCCTGCTCCAAGTGTTTAGGATTTAGAAGAAGTAAAAGTTATAGCATTATGACCATGTGGTTGTAGAAGAGGTTTCTGAAAGGGGATCTGGTCCATGTTTATTACCTTGTTATTGTCAAATGGAAACAATAGTGACAATTGTTCTGCGGCTTCTGCCAGCCGGTGCTCTGCCTAAAGCGTAATCCTGGCTTGAGTTTCCAGCTCATCCGGCTGCCAGGGCCATTTGACTCCTCACACCCTTCCACTGTCACATCATCGGAAACAGGACAAACACCAATTACTACCTGCTTTTTATCATAGACATAGAGGGTGTACCACAGGTACGTGTTACATGGACGAGGTGGTTCAAGGTCAACCTGCACCTTAGTTTTTCGAGGTAAACAGCCGAAAGGATCACTGATCATTTGTTGAGTGGTAGTGGCAACCTCTGGTAGCGTAGTGAAGCATTCTGGGTATTTCTAACTCGGTGGAAACACAGCACTGATTAAATTAACTTTCTGGTTCATAAAAAAACATCAAACCAGTTACAATTTACAGATTAGCTGCACAGTTTGGTGAAACAGTCTCTGATGCAGATGTGTCAGCTCGAGCAGGACAACGGCATTTTGCAAAGGACTTTAATCCGCAATGGATGATCCACATATTCCCTAGCGATCAGGTGGTGTTACAACTGCAATATTACCAATCTCAATTGGCTTCTGTTTTTTTAACCTCCTATCCAGCTCCCTCTCTTCCCCCTGCTCCCTTCATCTTCCGACCATCCCTGACTCCACAAGGATGTACAAGGATGTCCACTGATGCCCAAGGATGTATATGTATATAAATATATATATATAAATATATATATATATATATATATATATATATATATATATATATATATATATATATATATACACATACATACATACAGTGCTTTTCAGAAAGTATTCACCCCCTTGACTTTTTTCTCATTTTGTTTTGTTGAAGCCTGAATTTAAAATGGACTAAACTGAGATTTTTTGTCACTGATCTACACGTAATACCCCGTAATGTGAAAGTGCCCCCGAATCCTCCCCCCCCCCCCTTCCCATGCCTCCTCCCCCCGGCCCTCTCCCTTCCACACATCTCCCTGCTCTCGGATGTTGTGTTTGTGTGCTTCCCCTTTTCTCCCCATCTTGTCTTCCGCTCCCTATTTTTGTGTATTTTGTTTGTCTGGTTGATTTGTTTGTGAAGTAAATGTTAGCTCTTTCACGAGCCTCGATTCAGTATACAAAAAAAAAGAAAAAAAAGTGGAATTATTTACATAATTTTTTACAAAATACTAAAAAATTTAATACAGAAATATCTAATTTACATAAGTATACAACCCCAGAGTCAATACTTCATAGAAGCAAATTTGGCAGTGATTACACCTTCGAGTCTTCTTCGGTAC
The DNA here is from genome assembly GCF_964187855.1 of Myxine glutinosa. Lineage (NCBI taxonomy): Eukaryota > Metazoa > Chordata > Myxini > Myxiniformes > Myxinidae > Myxine > Myxine glutinosa. The sequence continues at coordinate 11,152,065 of NC_136266.1, forward strand.
ATCTGTATCAGCTTTCGACATCTGGATTTGGGGTGTTTCTCCAAATCTTCCTTACGGATCTTCTCAAGCTCTGTCAAATTGGACGAGGAGCGTCGGTGAACAACAATCTTTAGGTCTTTCCACAGATTTTCAATGGAATTCAAGTCTGGGATTTGGCTGGGCCACTCAAGGACTTTCATGTACTTGTTCTGAAGCCATTCCAGTGTTGATTTGGCTTTATGCTTGGGGTCATTGTCCTGGTGGAACGTAAATCTTCACTGCAGTCCAAGGTGTTTTGCACTCTGAAGCAGGTTCTGTCAGAATGGTCATTGGGTTCTTGGTCACCTCCTTGTCCAAGGTCCTTCTTGCCTGGTTGTTCAGTTTGGTCAGACAGACAGCTGTAGGAAGAGTCTGGGTCGTTCCATATTCTCTCCATTTCCTAATGATGGAGCTCACTGTGCTCTTGGGAACTTTCAACACTCTAGAAATTATTTTATTCCCTTCCTCAGATATTTGCCTCCTCACAATTCTATCTTGGAGTTTCAGCTCTCAGATGCACTGTCAGCTGTGGGACCTTATATAGAAAGGTGTGTTTCTTTCTAAATCATGCTCAACCAATGGAATTGGCAACAGGTGGACTCCAGTCAATTTGTAGAGACATCTCAAGCATGATCAAAGGAAATGGATTGCACCTGATCTCAATTTGGAGTGTGTGGGAGAATACCAAAATATATGTGTTCATATATTTCTTTCTCCAAAAATGTGTTTTGTATAACTCTGTAGAGATGGAATCTGTAGGAGAAAGAGCTTGCATGCACAGGTCAAGGAGTGACCTACAAAGGATAGATAAAAAGGTGTATTATCACTTTAACTGTGACAGCTGTCTAAGAAATGGTCCTTAGGATTCTCCAAGATACAAACCAGAGTGTCTCTGTCTGAGCCGTGCGGAGCCTTAAATCCCATCCCATATATGGAAGTGAGCATCTATGATATAAGGAAAATGGGACTTCGAGGAGAGAGAGCTGCGCTGGCCAAGAGCGAAGGAGAAGATCTGTGGATGAGCAGATTGTGCAATGCCACGACCGGCTGAACAGAGAGGCTTCGTTAAAAGTTCCGTTCGTTTCTTAGTATAGTGTCTATCTTGAGTTAGTTCGTTTATTCCCTACCCCTTTTTGAGTTTTAATAAACCGAACAAGCAACAAAAGTGGAGTCTTCCTTTATTGTAGCTTTAGGAACTCTTCCATAAATTGGTGGCCCATACGGGGATACGGGAATATGGACCCCGGAAGATAGTGGGAGCAGGGTAAGGCAAATAATCAGATTTATGTTACATATTAAGGGATTTTTCTTTTTTCACCTTTTAGGAAGCTTGTTAGTTTGGTATATAATGTTGAATGTCATTGACATATAATTATGTTATAGGTATGAACATATACAAGGGGTAGCTTACATGTTTTACAGATGGATACAGGTGGGACAAAGGGAAAGACCTTATCAAGACAAGCTGACAAATCAGGGGAAATCAGAGACTTCTACTTCGGATACTCCTTGAAAATGGTGATATTCATCCTAGGAATGAGTTCTCTAGTAGTGGGGACTCTGTGTTGCATGCATTACTTCGGGGGTAATGAGAGAACAAAACGCAACATTGGTGGCCAACATACAGATGTATGATTATGCGGTACGACATAAACAATGGAGAAGTTTGATGGAAGATAGGAACACACCTTTAGAACCCGATGGATTACACGGGATTAATACTTTTTACATTTAGCCCACACAAGGGCTGATATAGCAAATGAAAGTAATTGTTGGATATGCACACAAATGCCACATTATTGTGAGAACGGAGTACCATTGGAGGCAGTTCCTTTTGGTTGGGATGAATTATGTAGTCGCTTCCCAAAGAGGTTGGTAGCAACAATACCTTATTTACCAATGGCGATGATGCTAGGGAATGTTGGTTGGGAAAAAGGGGGATATCAATGTGAGGAATTTGCAGACAGTTATAGGCGTAAATATGATAATGAAGTTATGCCCCCTTCGGTAACTATTCAACAACAAATGAAAGGGCTCCTATGTTTCATCTGACATCGAACCAAGGAGAATAATAAGTTTACGGGAAACTCCACCTGCCACCATTATAGTTACGAGTTGGGCTATATAAGATTGCTTGTCCCAATAAGGGACAATAGCTTAAAGATGATATCTTTGTATTGGGAAGGAACCTGGACAACAGATACTACATGGACCTATAATAATACATATTTTATATGTGGACACAAGGCGTATGTGTATCTCCCACTGACATGGTCAGGATCATGCTTTCTTGGTTTTGTACTTCCTCACATGAGCTTGTTAACAAAGTCACCAATGCGCTTTCTGCATTATAGGCAGAAAAGAACTGTTAGTATGGGAGAATGGGTTGGAATGGTAGTATTTCCATTTTATGGAACCTGGAAGGCAGGCCATGAGCTACGGCAAATGGCATTGGCTATAGAAATATTGGCAAATAAAACAGCTAGTGGATTGACAAACCTTACAAGTGAGCTGGCAGCAACAAGAACCATGGCATTACAAAATCGTATGGCATTAGATATGCTGTTAGTGGAAAAAGGAGGTACATGCGCAGTGATTGGTACAGAGTGTTGTACATACATACCTGATAATTTGGGAGACGTTTATAACATAGCCGATACAATAAGACAAGAGGGAGCAAGATATCACGATTATGTGAAAGGGGTTGCCTTTGCATGGTTGGAAAACACATTCGGAGGAGTGGTAGCTAAGATACTCCAATACTTGTTTGTTGGATTTATTTGTTATATTGGCAATAGTTTTAGTGATGGCTTGCTTGAAAGCCTTAGGGACGGTGGGTTTGAATAAGATAACAAATAACACTATGATAGTGCATGAAGCACCACATGCAGAAATAAATGAAGCAACAAATGAGGAAATACATGTGGAACCGCAAGAGGAAGACTTTTATGGCGACATAAATGTTGATATTAAAAGATTGAATCAAGTAATGTTGCAAATGAATACAGTAGAGCTAAGATAAGGGCATAACAAACCATTGTGAATTGTGTAGTGAACTCATATCACCATAAGTTACACTATTAAAAGAAAAAGTGGGGAGGACTATGCTAATAATACATTATGCATAGTTTTCTGTTTGCAAGATTTGTTGGGAATTAGATATTCCTGTTTGTGATTTTACTTATATACACTCAACTAATAATGCATTTATTTTCTTTGAGTAGTGTTGAAATAACTGCATGAGTTTAATTTTTGAATTATATTAACCTGAATGCAATTGTGGCTGTTATTCTTAGTTTAGTAGTATACAAACACATACCCGATTTGAATATTATTCATGTGAAGCTGTTATAAGATATACATGAATAGATAAAATATAGTGATTTCATGTTACAATGTACCCCATCTGATTCAATCTGTGTGGCGAGCAGATATAAATGTGGCTGAGTAAAGGAAAGACCAGGTCACATCTCAAATGGAGTGATAACGACATCTGGAAAGAAGTTCGAAAAAGAAAATTTGTGGCTAAAAAATGAAGTTAATCTTGGCATACACCCTCCTTCTCAAAGAATGATGAAGACATTCTCCTTTGTAACTTGGAGATGGATGCTTACCTTCACCAAGGGAGATTTATGTGACCATTGGCCTGGATCACACTGCAACATATGAAAGAAGGGCGATCACCTACTTTTGTTTGAATGCCTCGAACATTCAACACGTCAGCAATTGCAGGATGACGACATTTTACCTGCAACTTCCACGGGATGCGGTGACGTGTGTTTTTACTTCACCAAGTTCCGGGGAGTCAGCATGGAGCTACAAGCGAACGGCTGTGCCTTTTCTTCACAACAGCTGTGCACGATTCTGCTGGGTGCTCCTGGTATGGACCATGGACAACTTGAGTACCATGGTCCCAACATCATCATTGCGGATGCATCCGGCATCCCTGTTCCACATCTTGCTGGCCAATCAACATCACATCAACACTTGCTCCATACTCATGATGAGTGAGGAGGCAAGTCGACGACAATTGGATGAAGGCCTTGTTCAAATCTACTATGGCTCACAGCAAGAGTGGCAAGAATGTTACATGAAAAGCAGGGTCAGTTTGTGACTCTGCCCAGCTATCACAACAGCAGGAAATCCTACGCAAAATAATGTAGGTGCCATGAAGACATCAGAAGATAATGTTTCATACTTGAATTTCAAACACGACTGATCAGCTCCTTCTTTTCAATAAAAAAGTCAACATTTGTGTCAAAGCAAACGTATTGCCAAATGTTGCAGATGTTTTATTATTTTAATGGTGAACTGAAATTATTGTGTTTTGGCAAAGGTGAAGTGTTGTATGCTTTATGCAAATGAAGTGAATTGCATTATCAATATGGAAAGAGAAATGTTTTGTGATCATATTCTTCCAGAATGACGGTGTATGCCTTATGAATGGGAAATTGGATTACCAAATTTAGGGTTCGAATACTAAATAGGTTGATGTTTAGATTAATGATTAATATAAACAACAAAAGAAAAAATGAGGGATTGTGGGAGAATACCAAAGTATATGTGTTCATATATTTCTTTCTCCAAAAATGTGTTTTGTATAACTCTGTAGAGATGGAATCTGTAGGAGAAAGAGCTTGCATGCACAGGTCAAGGAGTGACCTACAAAGGATCGATAAAAAGGTGTTTTATCACTTTAACTGTGACAGCTGTCTAAGAAATGGTCCTTAGGATTCTCCAAGATACAAACCAGAGTGTCTCTGTCTGAGCCGTGCGGAGCCTTAAATCCCATCCCATATATGGAAGTGAGCATCTATGATATAAGGAAAATGGGACTTCGAGGAGAGAGAGCTGCACTGGCCAAGAGCGAAGGAGAAGATCTGTGGAGGAGCAGATTGTGCCATGCCACGACCGGCTGAACAGAGAGGCTTCGTTAAAAGTTCAGTTCGTTTCTTAGTATAGTGATTATCTTGAGTTAGTTCGTTTATTCCCTACTCCTTTTTGAGTTTTAATAAACCAAACAAGGAACAAAAGTGGAGTCTTCCTTTATTGTAGCTTTAGGAACTCTTCCATAAGTGTCAAAGCAAAGGGTTGAATAATTATTGACTCAACACATTTCAGCTTTTAATTTTCAATTCATTAGTAAAAAAAATCAAAACAAAATCCACTTTGACATTATGGGATATTATATGTAGATCAGTGACAAAACATCTCAATAAATCCATTTTAAATTCAGACTGTAACAACAAAAATGTGAAAAAACAAATCAAGGAGTGTGAATACTTCCTGAAGTCATTGTATGTATATATATATATATATATATATATATATATATATATATATGTATATATATATATATATATGTATATATGTATATATATATATATATGTATATATATATATGTATATATATATATTCTGTTACGTGGTCCTCCCGGTAACTACCTGGTCTTGGTGACCCCCGGACCGTGGAGGGACCCCGCCAGAAAGATATACTGGTTTATACGCTTTCGTAACGCAATCAATTGAATTCCGGTCAAGAAGAAACCCCACACCAAGGATCCGGAATAATCAATAATATATTCCCTGAGCAATCAACAACCATCACCAATGCACAATCAATATTACAACCATGTGAACTCATCTACACAAACTCTAAGATGGCCATCTTAATCTTATACATTCCTCACGTGAGCCCCACTCCTGACTCCCTCCGTGGTCAATGTCTCTCTCTCCGCACACGGGCGGTTGAACGAGCCCCGGGCGGACGTGCTCTAAACGTGCCGTCTCGGACTGGGGCCGCGGCTGCAGCGCACCTCCTTGCCAAGCCACGGGGCAAACCCAGCGCGGCGTCCAACGTGCGCGAGGCCCCAAGTGCGACTCTTACGCGTCCTTGTAGATGGGCAAAAACCCAGCGCGGCTTCCGACGCGAGCGAGGCCCAACGTGCGGACCCGTACGCGTCTTTGTAGACGGGGCAAAACCCAGCGCGGCTTCCGACGCGAGCGAGGCCCAACGTGCGGACCCGTACGCGTCTTTGTAGACGGGGCAAACTGTCCCGGACGCTTGGTTTCGTGCACGAACTCACAGTGACTGGACGTGTCCAAAGGTATTTACCGCCCAGGTAACTCCTCTCGCCAGACGTTTCGCAACGGCGCGTTTTCCGCGCAGCGTAAGGTCGATTCCACCTTCTCGTCGTCGCGGGGCGAGGAAAAAGAAACCTCCTTCTTTTCCTCGTGTTTTTTCTCCTCCGTTTCCGGTCACTTCCGTTTCCGGCCACTTCCGTTTCCTGCCACTCTTTCAGAAGGGCTCCTGACCCTCCAACCACAACAACTACCCAACAACTTAATATACTACACCCGGAAGCAAAGACCTGCATGGTAATTCACATTCATTCACATAAATATGTAACACTCCCCCCCTTCAAGAAGAAAGTTTGAACCCAGCGAAAACTTTCTTTGCCGGCCAATTTGAAGAAACAAACCCAAATAACTCAACCCCCCCACATTATCAGTTCCCCCTGGGCACAGTTATCACTTAAAAATAAAGCCAGTTAAGCCACTCGATAGCACTTTTCCGGGAGGCCAAGCCGAGTATTCACTACATGGATGCCTTTAGGAACGCGGAGTTCACGGTTAGTCCGTGCAGGAAAGTTCTCTACATGGGCGCCTTGAGGAACGTGGAGTTCACGGTTAGTCCGTGCAGGAAAGTTCTCTACATGGGCGCCTTGAGGAACGTGGAGTTCACGGTTAGTCCGTGCAGGAAAAGTTCACTACATGGACGCCTTTAGGAACGGCGTTCACGGTTAATTCGTGTAGGAATCTTGGCTCGGTGGCTCCGCCGCCTTCAGTGCTTCAACTTCTCAGAACGTCCCTAATAATTAGGGTGGGACCACTGGTCCCTGTAGTCCCCTGAATACCGGTCTTCTTCTCGGCCACTACTTTGCCAATTCTTCCTTCGGGAGCGGCCGTAACTCAGGGAGCCTCCATAATAATATTGACTGCGGCCACCACCAAAACTACCGCCCAGTTTGTCCTCTCCTGTAGACCTCTCGACGCCTACGAAATGCCTTCCCTACTGTTATGGTCCGACCCTCCAAATCCTTGCCATTCCAATTCTTCTCTGCCTCTCTGGCGTCTTTTGTGCTGGCAAACGTGACAAAGCCGAACCCTCTTGACTGTTGCGTTTCCCAGTCTCTTACCAACCGCACTTCCACCAGCGGCCCATATCTGTTGAAGACAGAGGTCAGAACTTCTTCCTCTGTTTTGAAGTTCAGTCCCCCTACAAATAACTTGGCACTGTTGAAGACAGAGGTCAGAACTTCTTCCTCTGTTTTGAAGTTCAGTCCCCCTACAAATAACTTGGCACTTTTGTCACCATCCCGAGCTGGTGTGGTGTTATTTTCCCTGCTGGGCTCTTTATCAACCCTCAGGTTACCATAAACTTGACCCCCGGCCAAATCATTCCCGAGAACCACAGATACACCCTCTACAGGAAACGTGGCTTGTAAACCGACGGTGACCGGTCCTGACACCAAATCGGACTCCAACTGGATGACCTGAAGGGGAGCACTAACACCGCCCCCGATCCCCTGTAAACGAACACTATCCCCCGTTGCCGTCTCCTCGGACCATGGCAAAATGCCTTCAAGCATTAAAGATTGATGGGCCCCTGTGTCTCTCAATATCCTAACCGGTCTCCGGTTAGTCGAGGCTCCATCCAGTGACACAAACCCCTCGGAAATAAATGGTTGGTAACCCTCTTGATGGCGATTTCTTACGCTAGCCATCGCATTCGGAGTTGTAATAGTCGGACTCCGCTCTGGGTTGTCCCTTTTCATGAGGTAACAACTGGACATCAAGTGTCCAGGTTTTTTGCAAAACGCGCAAGTAGGCCCGGAGGAAAAACTCGGGGTCTGCCTCGGGCCCCCCGAACTATAAGTTTGTCTTGGGCCCGCATCCCTCTGATTTCGAACCGGTGGGGTATCATAGTTGTCCCCATAATCATCTCGAGGCCGCCGCCATGTATGGTCGTTCTCCGCACCTGCTGTTCCCCACCTCCCCTGTGGAGATCTAGGCGAGGAGTTAGGTTCGTGGACCCCTATTCGGTGGGTTAAGGCATAATCATCTGCCATGGTGGCTGCGTCCCACAACTTTGGTACCTTCTTTTCCTGCAGGTACACTTTGATGTCCTCGTGGTCACACTGCTGGAATTCCTCCACCAGGATCAAGTCCCGCAATGTCTCGAAGTCTTTCCCGACTCCTTTTGACTCACACCACCGATCAAACATGTTTTCTTTCACTCTGGCAAACTCCACATGGGTCTCACTCTCCCTCTTCCTGGCATTCCTGAATTTTTGCCTGTAAGCTTCCGGAACCAACTCATAGGCCTTGAGGATGTGCTTCTTCAGTACCTCATAATCTGCACATTGGTCCATTGGTAGCGCCGAATAAATTTCCTGAGCTTTCCCCACCAGCACACTTTGTACGAGTATGGTCCAGGCCTCCTCCGGCCAGTTTAATTGTCGAGCCACTTTCTCAAAGTGTGGAAAAAATTTCGCGACTTCTTTTTCACTGAACGGTGGAACCAGCCTCACATGTCTGCCCACATCCCAGGTTTTCTGGTTAGGTGTCGACCCCGTCAGCAAGGGTGGTGCCTCTCCCCGTTCTCTCATTAACTCCAGCTCCTTGAATTTGATTTCTTGCTGAAGCTGCATGTCACGTTCCTTTAATTCCCTTTCCGCTTTTCTCTCCTCTGCTTCGAGGTCCCTTGCAGCTCTCCTTTCCTCTGCTTGTTCCTTTTCTCTTCTTTCCTGGAGTTCTCTTTCCACTCTCCTTTCCTCTGCTTGTTTCTCTTCTCTCCTCTCCTCTGCTTTCCTTTCTTCTTCTGCTCTTTCCTTTTCTGCTTTCCTTTCTTCTTCTGCTCTTTCCTTTTCTGCTTTCCTTTCTTCTTCTGCTCTTTCCTTTTCTGCTTTCCTTTCTTCTTCTGCTCTTTCCTTTTCTGCTTTCCTTTCTTCTTCTGCTCTTTCCTTTTCTGCTTTCCTTTCTTCTTCTGCTAACCTTTCCTGGAGTTCTCGTTCCACTCTCCTTTCCTCTGCTTGTTTCTCTTCTCTCCTCTCTTCTGCTTTCCTTTCTTCTTCTTTTAACCTTTCCTGGAGTTCTCGTTCCACTCTCCTTTCCTCTGCTTGCTTCTCTTCTCTTCTCTCTTCTGCTTTCCTTTCTTCTTCTTTGATCCGTTCCTGGCTCCGTAACTGCAACTCCAGTTTCCGGAGCTCCACGTCTTCTGGTTCTTCGGGTAGCCACTCCCAGGCTAACTCGTCCCATGTTCCTAATCCCACCATAGATTGTATCACCGTGGCCTGCAACTCTGCCTTCCTCAAATTAGTTCGGACCTCCAAGTTAAAATGTTTGGCCAATTTCAAGAGATCCGACTTTAGCAACGCTCGGAACTGTGCCTCACTCGGGGTTACCCCAAAGTTCTGTGCCACAAACGCCATGGTGCCTATCGTTAACACCTGTTAACCTTCACCCCAAGACTTTCCCCAATTTCTCAAAAAAAAAAAAATTACCAATTAATAATTAATTAATAAATTTTAATTACCAAAAATATTATTATTTTATTATTTTATACACTTTTAGATCCCGGACGAGCCCCCAATTCTGTTACGTGGTCCTCCCGGTAACTACCTGGTCTTGGTGACCCCCGGACCGTGGGAGGGACCCCGCCAGAAAGATATATGGTTTATACGCTTTCGTAACGCAATCAATATGAATTCCGGTCAAGAAGAAACCCCACACCAAGGATCCGGAATAATCAATAATATATTCCCTGAGCAATCAACAACCATCACCAATGCACAATCAATATTACAACCATGTGAACTCATCTACACAAACTCTAAGATGGCCATCTTAATCTTATACATTCCTCACGTGAGCCCCACTCCTGACTCCCTCCGTGGTCAATGTCTCTCCTCTCCGCACACGGGCGGTTGAACGAGCCCCGGGCGGACGTGCTCTAAACGTGCCGTCTCGGACTGGGGCCGCGGCTGCAGCGCACCTCCTTGCCAAGCCACGGGGCAAACCCAGCGCGGCGTCCAACGTGCGCGAGGCCCCAAGTGCGACTCTTACGCGTCCTTGTAGATGGGCAAAAACCCAGCGCGGCTTCCGACGCGAGCGAGGCCCAACGTGCGGACCCGTACGCGTCTTTGTAGACGGGGCAAAACCCAGCGCGGCTTCCGACGCGAGCGAGGCCCAACGTGCGGACCCGTACGCGTCTTTGTAGACGGGGCAAACTGTCCCGGACGCTTGGTTTCGTGCACGAACTCACAGTGACTGGACGTGTCCAAAGGTATTTACCGCCCAGGTAACTCCTCTCGCCAGACGTTTCGCAACGGCGCGTTTTCCGCGCAGCGTAAGGTCGATTCCACCTTCTCGTCGTCGCGGGGCGAGGAAAAAGAAACCTCCTTCTTTTCCTCGTGTTTTTTTCTCCTCCGTTTCCGGTCACTTCCGTTTCCGGCCACTTCCGTTTCCTGCCACTCTTTCAGAAGGGCTCCTGACCCTCCAACCACAACAACTACCCAACAACTTAATATACTACACCCGGAAGCAAAGACCTGCATGGTAATTCACATTCATTCACATAAATATGTAACAATATATATATATATATATATATATATATATATATATATATATATATATATATAGTTCCTATAGAAAGTCTACACCCCCTTTCAGTTTTTGACCTTTTGTTACCTTATAGCCTGGAATTAAATTCCATTAAATCAGACTTTTTCCTCCTTTATTTACATATCGTAACACACAACTTCCAAGTGAAAAACAAATTCTAAAAATTTCAGAAAATTAATTAAAAATACATAACTATAATATCTTGGTTGGATTAGTGTCCACCCCCCTTATTAATAGCAATTATAAATTATCTCAGGTGTAACCAATCACCTTCAAAATCACACACCAAGTTAATTTGCCTCCACCTGTGTTAAATTGTAGTGATTCTGATTATTTCATAATAAAATCAGCTGTTCTTGCAGGTTTCCTCTGCTGGGTAGTGCATTTCACAGCAAAGACTCAACCATGAGCACCAAGGAGCTTTCAAAAGACCTCCGGAATAACGTTGTGGAAAGGCACAGATCAGGGGATGGGTATAAAAATGTTTCAAAGGCCTTGAATATCCCTTGAAGCACAGTCAAGACAATCATTAAGAAGTGGAAGCTGTGTGATCCCACCAAGACCCTGCCTAGATCAGGCCGTCCCTCCAAATTGGATGACCAAGGAAGGAGGAGACTGATCAGAGAGGCCACCACGCAGACAATGGCAACTTTGAAAGAGCTAGAGGCCTTTATGGCAAAGACTTGTCATTGTTTGCATGTAACAACAATATCCAAAGCACTCCTCAGGTCTGGCCTGTATGGGAGGGTGGCAAGAAGGAAGCCATTACTCAAAAAAGCCCACCTTGAGTGCTGTTTGATGTATGCAAAAAACCACACCGGAGATTCTGAAGCCATGTGGAAAAAGGTTTTGTTGTCTGGAAACCAAGATGGAACTTTTTGACCTAAAGGCAAAACGTTACATTTGGCGCAAACCCAACACAGCACATCACCCAAAGAACACCATCTCTACTGTAAAGCAGGGTGGTGGCAGCATCATGTTATGGGGATGTTTCTCATCGGGAGGGACTGGGGCACTTGTCAGGATTAGTGGGGGGGCCTATGTACTCAATTTAAAGTTCGTGTGCAGTTCATGTTAATTTTGGCCAAACACTATAAATGTATTCTACTGGGTCCTACTAATCGGAAAAATGATGTCGCCATTTTTTTCTGTTGACCTTTAGTGACCTTATGACCTAATTAGAGAAAAAATATGCATAATTAACATATAGTCTTCACCATACACGTAAATCCCATCACTTCGCATTGTTATTGAATGCCAATCATTAGTTACCAACTCAAATGCATTTCGCTGGATCCTAAACTGGAAAAATATGTTGCTTATTGTTTTCTGTTGACATATTCTTGATATTAACTGACCTTTGACATGTACTTGACTTTACTTACCTTGACCCAAGGTGAAATGTCATCATCTCCCTATGTTGAGTATGCATAAAAAATTGCGAAAATGTTCAATAGGAGTTTGTTTCACCCGTCTTTTTTTGATTCACAATCTTATGCACCTCTAATTTGTAATTAAAATACTTTAAGACCAACCTCGTTCCCCGGGCCCGCAGGAGCCCTGGTTATCTTCAACGAAAATCGTCACCAAACACCGAAACCAATGAGATTCGAGTATTTGAAAAAATATTTCAAAAAAGCTTATTACCACGTTTCGGAGGCTGAAAACGGCGTCAAATATTCTAAAATTGACGAATAATTATTTTTTAGAAATCTCGCGGCTGTAGGGAATAGTTTTTCACGGCCGGAAATATCCGAAGTTGAGACGGAATTCACCGAATTAATCAAGAAGGAAATTTTATATTTTTTAATCTCATCTAGAATGCAAATGGTGTCATTTTGAACTAGGTACGGTACCTACTACACCTACCTACCACCAACTACCGAACCTACTGATGCCATAGTGATGGGTAAAATAGTGGCAAGAGGCTTTGGCTTCGCCGGCTCATTGCGGCTTTGCAGTAGGGTACTAGTACAAGAGACGATTCATCGTAATGAGACTCCTTCTTTGTGCACCTTTGGTAGCCCGTACTCCCTGGGAGTCACTCCATTGCTGCTGTAGGTATAACTGTCTGTATACTCCAGCCGACAGTCTTCCAGTCGCTTTAATTCTAGCAAGCAATGAGTTCAACCTTCGTTCCTCCTTCTTAGTTGGATCCGCCAACATATTCATTTATTTCATTCATACCAGCAGATCCATGAGCAGCGTTGCACGTCCTTTGTCCGCAGGTAAGAACACCACGTCATCCTGGTCCAGATTGAAATTGCTGTATGAAAAGTGCAGAGGACGAAGTACAACAGCAGCCACAGCAGGCTTTCGCCAATAATCACAAGCAAAGATATAGAATTTGTTAACCGAAATGTTGAATCATTGGTGGTTCAATAAAGGTTGGAGATCTTAGCATGGAGTCGTTTGATATATATTGTTATGTCGGTGGGGTAGTGATATGTAGAGGCAGGTAGATTTGTGTAGGTACCATGCTCCGACTGTCGTGAAGAAGAAGAACCACCACCATATAATAAGCAAAGGACCTGTTTAGCCCTTGGTATCGGATTCTGGTGAAAGACGATTGAGCACTGACGATTCTCCCCCCTTGTTTTGACGTTCTGGACCTCGGTTCTGGCCGAAGCGGTTGTGGGCCGGCATCGTATCCTGTTCGCCTGTTCGTCTGACGTAAGGAGGAACAACCACTGATGGAGAGCTGCAGTTTTGCCAGGCAGAAACGACGTGTGGACAAACGCTCGGGAGGCCTTCATCGAGGCCTAGTGAGACCTGTTTCGCACCAATGCGCGAGCTTTTCGCGCAACGCTACCAGCGCCCCCTACCCATTCGCAGACCCTGACGAGGTTCAAGCCGAATGAGCTAGGTACAAATAACCACACGTTTTTATTTTCCAGGTTATCCTTCCCTTCGTCTGTGTTTCTAAGTCTGGTGAGGGAGCGCTCCATTTAGGAACATTATTTATTGTCACGCGTTTTATTTTGTATTACCGGCAATCGGTTTTAATAAATCCTTTTGTTATTTTCCCTGTACATTTTAAATCCGGTTTCGTTTGAGTTCTTTCTTTGCAGGTTGAAGACTGCCCGGCAGGATCACTCAGGTAAGCACTTCAGCTTCCTCCCCTCCCCTTTCTCCATCTGGCACATGTGATATAAATCCGCATTTGATCATTGCCTCCGAGTAACGCTCGATTTGCCTTTCGTGACTCTCCCGGTGTGAACTGAGGGAATCACACGACAATTGTTGTGGATTTAATTAATTAATTAAGCCTTTAAATGATTTGACCAGACTCATTAATCAAGGTCTACACTCGTCTCAGAAGAAAATTAATGATTTAATGACACATGAGAGTCCCTAATTCACTGATAATCAATTCAAATTGACACAGAAAACGAATATCACCACGCCGGCTCAGAACACCACATTCAACACACAAAAAGGAATCGAGTTCTCCCCGAGGGTGCTGTGGCATGGCTATTTATGGTCAGAGATCAAAGACGGTAGGTCAAACAAGTTTCACAGAGATAGCAAGTCTTGCGTAACTCTTCCACTCCTTGGATCAGCTCTTTTCTTTCTTCATCTCCAACTCGCCCAGCCACAAAATGTCAAGTCATCAAAAAACAGATTTCAAACATCTTACAAAATAAACAAAGCCGACTGCTTTTCCAGATATCGGTTCTGTTTCTCAATCTCCCTGTTGCAGAAAAACAGGGTTGCAAAAGTTCAGCACACATCATTGTTACAAGTTACAAGTCTTAATTAACCCAGGACAGAACAAACAAAAGACACTGACTCACGCGGGGAATTGCAGGAATGGCAGGATGTGGATGGCTGGAGGTGAACGCTTGGTGGAGCCAACGCGGAGCTTGGTGGAGCTTTGGCGGAGGTGAATGCTTGGTGGAGCCAACGCGGAGCTTGGTGGAGCCTTGGTGGAGGTGAACGCTTGGTGGAGCCAACGCGGAGCTTGGCAGAGCTTTGGTGGGGGTGAACGCTTGGTGGAGCCAACGCGGAGCTTGGTGGAGCTTTGGTGGAGGTGAACGCTTGGTGGAGCCAACGCGGAGCTTGGGGGATTGGTGTGACGGGTTCTCTCTCCTTCCTTAGTCCCACCCAGTCCAACAACTTCCTCTCTTGCTTAGTCCCACCCAGTTCAACAACTTCCTCTCTTGCTTCAGGACTCTTTCTCTCTCTTTCTTGGTCCCTCACTCTTTACCACCGACTCCTCACCGCAACCAACGCAACCACTTGACCACCACCTCTACTGACTGACTCTTCACCACTCTGCACTTGACGACCGACTCCCAACCAACTCAGACCAACTCAAAGTGCATCTCTTCTGGGAACGCCCCCGCCGTGGGTTATATAGGCCCCGCCCCTCAACCTTTGCGAACCTCCCCCAAACGTTCTCTCCCCGCCCTCTCAAGCCAAACCCCTTGTTCATGGTTGGTCGAGTGGGGCTGGATCACTCCTCCCCTCTCTGACGAGGTGGGGACCCGCCTTCCTTCCCCCAACCCTGCCTCGTGGTCAATGGCGGATGAAGGGAAAACCGCCCAACATGCAGTTGGCAATGCGAATTGCAATTGACGGAAAGGGGGGAATGGAAGTGTTGGGAGTGGGAATGAAGGGAATCTATCTCTTTCACTGGTGCAATGGAGTATTTCAATTAATGGAAGACACAGCCTTACACTAATACACATAATAAGGATATAACTGTCAAAAAAGATATATCGTGTCCTGCATGTATGTTTTATGGACTAACTACGGGAACGCCCTTTGACCTTTATACAACCACAAACGGAGGGAGGAGGGGTGATATTTTACAACAACCTTTTACAACAACATTTTACCACAACAATAAAATAAAAAAACATTCTCATATCCACAACACTGCACCCTCCTCCCCTTAGGCACGTCCCGGGCCTATAACTTTTACCTTAGTGTGGCACGTAGGTGTAGTTCCCTCTACTTTTAACCTGACCCTGAGTGCGACAGTTTTAAATCATAAATAAATGTGTCCCGCTGCTCCATTGCACCCTGCCTAACAGACTTACGCCCACAGTTAACCGAATTGCGGAATGGTCTTCAAACTATACACTGACGGTGGGAAGCATTATTTACAATGACGCTATTTTTTATTTACAAAACTAACCCAGGACCTGTGATTGTTCTTTCTGGGGGGGGGGGAGACAGTCTGCTCTGCATCGACGCACCATTAAAGCACCCAAAAACGCACCAATACACACCCAAGCACCAATCGGTGCAGTCACCATAGTTCATCAGTGTTCCATAAAAATAAAATCAACAACCCCTAACCCTGCAGGTGATCTCTTGCTCTTCGGCTCCCTCTGCTGGTTATTATTATTTCTTCCAGTTGTTGTCTTTTCCTTCATGTTCTTACTGGCAGCCTATTTGAACTGAAAAATGCACCCAATGTGTCCTTTTTATTTGATTTTATTTATAGCCCACAGGGCCGACTAGTGTGGTTCACCTGTGGGGCATCGGTGCCCTGTGGCCAAGGTCCGCCAGCAAGATTTCGGGCCCTCATGGCCGGTTCCAGCAGAGGGGCCATGCCCCAACCCATGGGGTCCATAAGTGGTGCTCGGCCACAGACATGTGGTCCATAATGTGGTGCATCGATGCAGACAGCTGGTTCTGGGAATTTCGGGCGCACAATGGCCGACCCACGCACGCTCCCCTCGGCACCCAATGGCGCACAGGTCATGTGGGAGACAAAAGGGGAAAGACAATTGAGCGAGGGGTAAGGTCACAAGGGTACACATCAATAAGGCAATGCAAGGCGAAATGCGTACGGAGGGCGAAGTGAGAAAGCTCGTCCCTACCGTACATCACCCCCCTGTCACCTACCCTACCCTTGCCCTTACCCCATATGTACAAAAATCTACACATTTACAAATTCGTCACTACTGTCACGTCTTCCCCATATTTCCCCTATACCAAATTCGTCTCCACAATCCCTCGACTTCAAAATTTGCCATCACCAATTCATCATCAATCCTCATAAGGAGGGAGAGATGGAATTACGCACAATGTCACACCCACGTCATGATGCGTCTCACAATCCAAACATTTGCATCATAAACTAGAACGGGCACTCGGTAGAGCGCATACCTTCGCCGCAGCTACTGTTCTGTACTTGGCATGGGAGTGTAGGGAACAGAACAGTGAACAGTTTGGTGCTGATTTCATGCAAATCGGATAAGAATTGACCGAGTTATGACAAAAAACGCACATTTTGCAAGGTCGTGACCCCCCTGACCTTTGACCCCCAACCGCTAACAAGGGTAATGTCTTCACTGGGTCATGTCGTATATCACAAGATCGGGCATTGAATTCTGAACATTTTGGCATTAGTTGCATGCCAATTGGATAAAAATTGACCGCGCTATGGTAAAAATACGATTTTGACCTTTTCGTGACCTTGACCTTGACCTTTGACCCGATTGCTCCCAAAATCTAATCAAATGTGTCCCGTATAATAACCAATCATCCCACCAAATTTCATGCAATTCGGTTGAATACTTTTTGAGTTATGCGAATAACATACACACACACACACACAGACATACAAATAAATACACAGCGATCAAAACATAACCTTCCGCTTTTGCGAAGGTAAAAATAATCAAAACATGGCATGGTGTGGAGTACCTGTCACCTCAGGTGAGTGGATGCAGATGGTGCGAGGAGATCTTTCATCCTAACTATTTTCTAAATGACTTTAACACACTTTACACTACCCGGGGTCTCTCACTGCCAATCCATTGGCCAACTTACACTATGGGTTCTAAAAACCAATTCCCATTGACCAAACTGTGGTGCTTCTCAATTTGGGGTCTCACTCCCCCGATTCCTCTCCCGGTGCCTCGCACAATTTCTGGGCTGCGACGTGTAGCTCTCCCAGCAGGTCTACCCACCTGCACACCTCCACCACTGCAGTTGCCACCCGAGCTTACCTGCTCCTCACCCTAACCTATCTAACTGGGGACAGCCCCTCCTGGCTCTGTCACCCCACTCGGTGCCCTCTGGCACTGGGCTACCCGGGTCCGTCCTCCGGATCCTCGGGCCCCATCCACAACAACTACTACCGGCTCCCAGAGCCCACCTGCGGCCTCACCTGGCCGACATCCTCACAGTGGTGGAGCGCCCAACCAACTACACACACTAACAGGCTACACGCCCAGCCATTTCCACAACACTAATGCACCCATCCAAAGACCATTCTTTCACCCGCACCACAGATGCCAATATCCAACCACAATTTACCTGTACCCTCTACCTAACACTTACACTACCCGCCCCGGGTATCCGTGATGGGGGTCCACTCTTCCCCCATTCACACCTTCGCACCATCCACTCCACTCCACAATTTCCACCATACTCACTCCACGACTATCCATTCCAATACTCCATACCATTTATTCCATACACCTGTCCTCCATTCACCTGTCGTTGCACACCTGTGCAATCATACCCGGTGCCACCTGCACCCTCCTCCTCTTCCTGGACCAGTTGGTCAACACAACACACATCACCATCACTCACTCATACACTGCTCCACACACCTGTTCAGTTGCACACCTGTGCAATCACACCTGTTCAATCCTCAAACACACGGCATCATCTCATCTAACTACTCCCCTCTGAAACTTGCGCTTCCCAGTCGTCCCTTTAAACTATTGCGCTCCCTCATCATTATCATCCACACTAATCTACCTGCGTCCCCACTACAGGTATCAGTCACTAACTAGTCTTAACGTTACCTAATGTCATCTTCGCTAGATCCCTACACACAATATAACCTAACCCACCCGGGCTAGTTTTCACTGACATCAACCCCATAAGCTATAGCGCATTTGCCCCCACGTCTGTGAGGGATGGTGGATTTGCCATCCCACCACATCGGGGGTCTCTCTATCAATTTTGCTCGTCCAAATTCCAACCGATTCAAAAATTTTCCATTTACTGCCAATTCTACCCACTATTATAAATTTTGTATCAAATCACTACCATCATCATCACAGTCCGCTATATCCTAGCCTCGGTGCGTCGTGACATCATTAAACTCGGTTCGTAAAGCCGAGCAATGAATTCGGGTTGTTTTGGTTGCCTGCAGGTTGAATCCGTCCGGCTTTCGGTTCAAGGGAGGTGGTTTGGTTGGACCGAGGCTCCACACACCATCTCGGCGCGGCACCTTGCGGTCCCGGGCCCGATGGCTCAATCTCCCCCGGTCGGAACCCCGTCCCCACGAGGGGGCACCGTTCCGCTTCCTCCCACTCGCCCTTGAACCGGACCGGTCGCCTGGCCCGACAAGGCCCGGACTCGACCATGCGGGGCGGGGCCAAGCCCGAATCGGCAACGACGCTTCGAAGAGAAGCGACGCAGCTTCGATCCGCGCCGGGCCCTGCATCCAACAAAGGGCTCCTCGCACCGAGTGCTCGCATCGGCTATCCGTCGCTCTAACCACTAACCCGGTTACCGTCGATGCTTTACTTGCATGCTTACAAGCATACGCTACCCCTTTCACCCTCACAAAACCCGGCGTTCCAACGCCGTCCGTACATTCCACCAACGCTCTCCCTGTTACACACCACACCTCTCGCGCACACTCTGGTCCACACCTCTCCTCCGTTACGTCCTCCGTAACACTCACCATGGGCGTGCACTCTTGCATCCGCCCACTAACGCGCTCGGATGGGCTCTCCCACACTCGCGCCATGACCAACTCAGGTGTGCTTCCTCGCACACGTTCCACCACCACCTTACTCTCCGTGTCACACTTCGTACACCCCGACGTGCATTCTCGCTCGCACTCGGTTTCACACTCGCGCTCCGATGTGCCCTCTCGCACCTGCGCCATCACCAACTCACTATTCGTGTCACACTCCGTACACCCCGACGTGCATTCTCGCTCGCACTCGGTTTCACACTCGCGCTCCGATGTGCCCTCTCGCACCTGCGCCATCACCAACTCACTATTCGTGTCACACTCCGTACACCCCGACCTGCATTCTCGCTCACACTCGGTTTCACTCCCACACTTTATAACACACCCACTCGCCGACGCACACTTTTTCCTCCCACGCGTGCCATTTCCACTCACACGGGACCCTTCACCAACGCCCGGATGCTTCCTCGATCCCAAGCGCGCGAAAATTCTTTTGTCGCTAAACATCCTCCTGCAAAATCTACCCGCACAATATACAGCACGACTCACCTGGGGGATCCTTTTCTCCACGCGAACCTGCAAACTTCCATTCGGGTTAAGCACAGCATCGTGATGTGAGCAGGGACTTTGTACATAATCCATTTCTCCCTGCAATTCCCGGGCTACCCCCGTCATCTCTTCAATTTTAATTCCCAGCACTGCTTTTTCTTTATTAACCTCGGCGACCGTTGGCTTTAATAAAACACCCTCTACCTCATCGGTCGCCGGCTTTTCCAAACCCCGTGTCGCGATTTCTACCCCCGTCATTGTACCCGTGCTTTCCTCCGCTTCGCTCAACCAGCGCTTTTCGACCCGCGTTACCTCGTCGTGCACCCCTGGGACCCTTTCACCCAACTCGCGGTCTCTGTCCCTCTGCTCCCTTTCCTCCCTATCGGCCCTCATTCCGTTTATTCTGTTTTCCATTTCTAGCATGAGGGCCTCCATTTGTAGCACAAGGTTCGAATCCAACAATACTACGGTCACGGGCGCGGCAAAATTTGGTGCCGCTGTAACCACGTACGCGAGAGCGCCATTTTGTGCACCTGATACCCCCTCAACCGCCTCCTCATTGCTCTCCTCCATTTGATCCTGGGTTACTCCTAACCCCTCCTCTAGCTCACCCACCGGCATTCGATCGCCTTGACCAGCCATGGCGCGATTTCAAAATTCGGGTTTTATAAAACAAAACAAATTTCGGCCGCTCCAAATTTTGACCAAATTTTTTCTAGATGTTTTTAAAAATTTGGTTCGGGCCCCGAATCTCACTCCCAGACACCAATTGTTACAGATCGCGGACAGATGTTATGATGACCGAGCGGTGGTGTATTACCGCGACCTCACAGGATCCCTGACTCACCCGATTCACCCAGGACTTTGGCCGGATCGCACCACAGCTAGTCAATAGGGAAAAGACAAAGGCGACACGGATGTGAAGAAGAAAAAGAAGACAAAAAGGTTTGGAAATACTACTAAATTTATTGACTATTTACACACAAGCAAAAAGAAAGCAGTCACGTTTATTTACACGTACATAAGACGCAGGTGACACAGGGAAAATACTAGCTTACCTACAGTCTTAATTAACCCAGGACAGAACAAACAAAAGACACTGACTCACGCGGGGAATTGCAGGAATGGCAGGATGTGGATGGCTGGAGGTGAACGCTTGGTGGAGCCAACGCGGAGCTTGGTGGAGCTTTGGTGGAGGTGAACGCTTGGTGGAGCCAACGCGGAGCTTGGTGGAGCCTTGGTGGAGGTGAACGCTTGGTGGAGCCAACGCGGAGCTTGGCGGAGCTTTGGTGGGGGTGAACGCTTGGTGGAGCCAACGCGGAGCTTGGTGGAGCTATGGTGGAGGTGAACGCTTGGTGGAGCCAACGCGGAGCTTGGGGGATTGGTGTGACGGGTTCTCTCTCCTTCCTTAGTCCCACCCAGTCCAACAACTTCCTCTCTTGCTTAGTCCCACCCAGTTCAACAACTTCCTCTCTTGCTTCAGGACTCTTTCTCTCTCTTTCTTGGTCCCTCACTCTTTACCACCGACTCCTCACCGCAACCAACGCAACCACTTGACCACCACCTCTACTGACTGACTCTTCACCACTCTGCACTTGACGACCGACTCCCAACCAACTCAGACCAACTCAAAGTGCATCTCTTCTGGGAACGCCCCCGCCGTGGGTTATATAGGCCCCGCCCCTCAACCTTTGCGAACCTCCCCCAAACGTTCTCTCCCCGCCCTCTCAAGCCAAACCCCTTGTTCATGGTTGGTCGAGTGGGGCTGGATCACTCCTCCCCTCTCTGACGAGGTGGGGACCCGCCTTCCTTCCCCCAACCCTGCCTCGTGGTCAATGGCGGATGAAGGGAAAACCGCCCAACATGCAGTTGGCAATGCGAATTGCAATTGACGGAAAGGGGGGAATGGAAGTGTTGGGAGTGGGAATGAAGGGAATCTATCTCTTTCACTGGTGCAATGGAGTATTTCAATTAATGGAAGACACAGCCTTACACTAATACACATAATAAGGATATAACTGTCAAAAAAGATATATCGTGTCCTGCATGTATGTTTTATGGACTAACTACGGGAACGCCCTTTGACCTTTATACAACCACAAACGGAGGGAGGAGGGGTGATATTTTACAACAACCTTTTACAACAACATTTTACCACAACAATAAAAAAAAAAAACATTCTCATATCCACAACAATATATATATACAGACTTGGCATTTAATATGGAATATATATTTTTTCTTGACTTGGGTTTACTTTCTGAACTCAGTATTTCAATCTGGTGAGTTTCTTTTACGCTTCGGTGATGTCTTTGTTGAAAGAACCATGTCACTGATTGTCTTTCGCAGCAAGAAGTCAATAACTGGATTATATCACAGGTGGCGTGACAAAATGTAAGGACAGGTACATTTGACGATTGGCTTCACAATCGGGAATATAAGGGTTGTTGCGTTCTGTATTCATGGAAAACAACTGCTGCACGTCTACAAAAGTTATTGCCGCTTCCTCTGGAGATGGTCCGTCAACTTGACAATGCTGTTTGTCATGGAGTGGTGGCTTTACGAAATTCTGGCATGAAACAGCGTGCTATTGCTCGGCAGTATGGCATCACTCAAGGTCAGGTGTCAAAGATCCTGAAACGAAATGCTCAGAGGGGTGTCCCTACTCCAATACCGAGGCCAGGATGTCCACGCAGAACCACAAGGAGAGATGATCGCCAGCTGCTCTGGTTAGTCTGCAATGGCCGTACCAAGTCAGCTAATCGGCTTAGGGCAGAGTGGCAGCAACTGACAAATGTGCCTGTATCCAGAAGGCTAGTCAACCAATGACTGTTTCAAGCAGGCTATCGTGCCAGGCGTGCCCTGAGAAAGCCACACCTGATCAGACAACACAGCCAGCGCCGATTGCAGTGCGCCAGAGAGCACCTTCAATGGCAGCCAGGACACTGGAATCACGTGACCTTCAGTGACGAGTCTAGATTTCTGGTCTATCGTCAAGATGGCCGCGTCCGAGTGCACAGACAAGTGCATGAAGCCCACAACGAAGATTGTATAGTGCAAAGAGTCCAAGCTGGAGGTGGTGGGGTGACCGTTTGGGCTGCTTTTCATGCAGGGGGCAAAACTGACCTGGTTGTTCTGAATGGAAACCTGAACCAGTTCAAGTACAGGGTCATTCTGGAAGAAACATTGCTTCCATTTGCTCGTGCAGCCTTTCGAGGAAACTTTGCCTTCCAAGATGACAATGCACGGCCTCATCGTGCTCGCATGATCCAACACTTTCTTGCTGACCGTGGTGTAGAGCATATGGAGTGGCCTGCCATGTACCCGGATATGAATCCGATAGAGAACTTGTGGGCAGAATTAACGCATCAAATCGACCACTAGGACCAGCAGCCGACCTCTGTGCATGAATTGTAGCAGACTATTGTCACTGCATGGCAAGCGATTCCTGTCCAAACCTTGGCAAATCTCGTGAACAGCATGCCTCAACGTGTACGTGCTCTCCTGAATGCTTGTGGGGGTTACACAAAGTACTGAACTGTAATTTTACTGTCCGTAATCCCAGTCATAATTTAGCTTTTGTTTTTGTTGAATTTTTTTTGCCTAATGTGCAAAATAAAGAGATACTTCTGGAAAACGTACAGAAGTTTAACACAGTACTGTCCGTGAATTGAGTTCGACATCAGTTTACATCACTTTCAAGGATCAATTTATTTGCTTCGAAATGTCAAATGTGGTTTTTGTTTCTTTTAAAGGTCACATTAACAAAATCTAGAATAATTTCAACATAATTCCAATGAACTTTTAGTTCTAAGTCATCTTGAAAAGTAAGTTCACGCCCACAAAAAAAAAATTCCATATTAAATGCCAAGTCTGTATATATGTGTATTTCGGTATCGTATGAAAAGTCATATCATATATAAATATACTATTTATACATTATCAGGCTAACAAAGGACTATATCTCTCTATTCTTTAATCAAGCTTACTTTGCTGCGTTGTTATAAAAGTAGATAGCATCACAACTTCAGCTGAATGCCTGCCTCTGCATGCGAGGCTCGCTGGCCTTCTCTGAAGTGTTAAGATTCATCAAATCTATTTCATTGTCATTACAATACATTTTATTGATTTAGACTTTAGAGGATCAGGGACAAGTTTGAATTTGAATGCCATGCAATAACTCGCCTACCCGTGGCTTGCAGAAGTTTTTTAACTTCTGCACAATATACATATATATTGGGCCGATTAGGAAATTTGACTGTAACCGATAACCGATTAAAACCAAAAATCTGCTGATGATGCTACCGATTCCGATTATAAGATAATTAAATAATGACGTCATTTCACAGGCATGAAGTGTATATGGTGCCGGAGCGGTGCCATGACCGGATTGACATATTGATGGTATCGAGTGGTTGTGAATCGATACATTTAAAATCCCTTCTCTAATTGATTGGTTCATTCAATGGCACAGCATTCTGTCATTTTAAAACGAACAATGAGCTTCCATCATGTGTGGTAATCTTCATTCTGATGAAACAGCTTTTACATGGAAGGAAGAAAGGAAGTGTGCTCATTCGATAAGGTATTGATGGATATAAAATGAAGGATTTCATACTTGTGTATAAATTATGTGTGTGTGTTTCTACTCATGTGTGGTCATACGGTGGTTCGATGCTTCCTGGCAATCTCGCGAGATCTCGCGAGATCTTGGAGACGGCGGCAGGGATTTTCGAAGCTCCACACGGTCTCCAGGTTTTTCGAAGTTAAGTCTGTTCACAATTGTATTTTGTCGAAACTGTATTTATCTTTCGGTGTGTGAAGTTATTGTGTGCAACTTTGGTTGTTTCTCGGTGTTTATCTTTCATAAATTGATCGTCTGTTTGCCGTGTCGCGAGCAAGGCCTTTGCCACGTCGCGAACGATTTGAAATCGAAGTTAAGTGATTGTTCCCATTTGTATTTTCGTTAAAACTGTATTTATTTATGGTGTTGTACGTATATTGTGTCCCGACGAAGATTTTTCGGTGCAAATCTTTCATACCTGTATTGAAAATCGTGTTAATTCGTGTCGTGTCTTGAGGCCTTGTACAGTGTGCACTGTACAACCTTGAGGCTTTGTTTTTCTCAGCGGTCCGTCGTTTGTGATCCAATAACTTTCGTTCTCTGTATTCCCAGGCTTTTCACCCATAGCCTACTTCCTTGTGTAAATCTCAACTAAAAAAAAAAAAAAACAACAACAAAAAAAAAAAAACATTTCCTTCTCTGTTCTCATTCGTTTATTCATTCTTATTCGTTGTTCGTTCTTCGACCACGTGTTTCTCCCCCATTTCCCCAGATAGTTTTCACTCATTAACCTTCAATGTTTACACTTTCCCCTCAAGTTATGTATTCCGTCATATTTTATAACACCTTTTTCTTCTTCTTCTTTAAAAGGCTGCTTTCGACTTGCTCACCAAATCAATTCATCCCAAAAAAAATATCCATCTCCTATAGTGCCTTTTTTCTACATTCCCTAAACTCTCCTGCACTCCATCCTCCATCCAGCGTCCTTAAACGTATTTTTAACTCGAAGGTCACAAGAAACTCATTTTGCAATAAATGTTCGTTTCCCATAAATCGTACACTTTCAAAAATCCAATCTCACCCCTCCCCTCCAAATCTTCCCCATAACCCCTCCCCTCCAAATCTTCCCCATCACCCCTCCCCTCCAAATCTTCCCCATCACCCATCCCTTTCAAATCTCCCCCCTTGCCCCCTCCCTCCTAAACTACCCCCTCACCCCTCCCCGCCAAGACGCCCCCTCGCCCCTCCCCTCCTAGACTCCTGCCTCACCCCTCCCCTCCAAATCTCCCCCATATCCCATCCCTTTCAAATCCCTCCCCTTGTCCCTTCCCTCCCAAACTCCCCCCTCACCCCTCCCCTTCAAATCTCCCCACCCTCATTGCTTCTCAATTTCCCCCCTCTCACTCCCCCTCCTCAAAGCATCCTCCCCGCTTCTTCCCCCTTCAAACTCTCACCTCCATCTCCCCCAACCTTCTGCCTCGCTCTTCCCCCTCCTCAAATAACACCTCATTGTGGCTCACCCAATCACCATCAAACCTTTTGTCCGCCCCATCCTTCCCTTTCTCCGAGCTATTCTGAAATCTCTGACACACCTTCAACAGCTCTCCCTACCTCTTCCACCTCTTCCACATCTTACCCTACCCCTCCTCCCCCCTGTTCTGTATCTGATGCTCCCCCTTCCTCTTCATTAACGGTATGGACCTCAAACATCCGGGGCCTTCGTTCAAACTTAACTGATCTCTCCATACAGGTTGCTTCTGTCAAACCAGACGTGATCTGCTTAACAGAAACTTTCCTCCTTTATGATGTCTCTGATTCCATAGTATCTCTCCCGGGCTACTCCCTCCTCCGGTATGATAGACCTGAGCCTCGTCCTGGAGGCGGGGTTGCTATCTTTATCAAAAACTCTCTTCCTCACTCGCCCTGCACTGCACTCTCTCCACCTCACCCCCAGGAATACCTCTGGCTACGGCTTCCCCTTCGCTCCCACCTCTTGTTCATATGTGTGTTGTACCGTCCACCAAACAGTGATGACTCCATCTACATCTCGCTGTCTGATGATATGGACCAACTTCTATCTACTCATCCCAACTCTCTCTTCCTCATATGTGGTGACTTCAATTGTCATCATGCCACCTGGTTGGGTGTGGGTTCCTCTCTCACCAGTCATGGCACCTCAGCAAAGGACTTCTGTGACTCACTGGGATTGACACAATCTGTCAATTTCCCGACCCGGATCTCAGTCAACGGAACATCTTCTCTTCTGGACTTGGTTATGACTAACTTCCCTGAAAATGTCTGCTGCTCTTCTTCTGCTCCGATCGGATCATCTGATCATGTCCTTGTTAAAGTGGACATCTCTCTGACCATCCTCAGGGAGCCTGCTCAGCGTCGACGAGTCTGGCATTTCACTCAGGCCAACTGGCACGGTCTTCAAGCAGCCATCAATCATCTGGACTGGTCTCCCATCTCTACCACCTCTGACATCAACTCATCCTGGGAATTCTTCCAAAGTAAATTGCTCTCTCTCATGCACAGATTTATCCCATCTCGTCTTCAGTTGTCATACCCTTCCTCCCGTCCATGGTACACGGAATCTTGTGGTGAGGCTGTTGCCCAGAAACAACTTGCCTTCGTCTCCTGGAAAGCAAATCCAACGGAAGGAAATCTCATTTCCTTTCACAAAGCCCGAAACAAGTGTGTGTCCACCCTCAGGAGAGCCAGGAAACAATATCTCTCCGTTCTCAAGACCGAACTCTCTTATCTGTCTTCCTCTTCCAAATCCTGGTGGCGTCTGGTCAAATCCGTTTCTGGTGTTTGTTCCCCCTCCATCCCCTCCCTTACCTCAAACGGCTACACAGCTGACTCCGCACGTGAAAAAGCTGAATGCCTCAACTCTGTGTTTGCCTCTAAATCTTGTGTCCCAAACCCATCCCTCTCTGTACCCACCATACCCAGTCGTACCCTGCTGCTCCTGGACTCCGTGTCCTTTCCTCCTGACAAGGTGGAAAAGTTTCTGTCAACCCTCGACTCTGATTCTGCAACTGGACCCGACGGCATCAGCCCACGGGTCCTAAAATCCTGCTCTGCTGCTCTATCTCACCCTCTCTCTGTTCTCTTCACCCTCTCTTTTGCTCAAGGTCAACTGCCATCTGCTTGGAAATCAGCCAACATCACTGCTTTGCACAAAAAAGGTGCAAAAACAGATCCTAGCAACTACAGACCAATCAGCCTTCTCCCAATTATCAGCAAAGTCATGGAAACCATCATTGCTTCGGATATGAAATCTTTCCTCCTCTCCAATGGCTTGATCTCTGATCATCAATTTGGTTTCAGACCAGGTCACTCTACTCTGGACATGCTGCTTCTGCTGTCTCAACAATGGATGGAGGTCCTCAATGCCAAACAGGAAATTAGAGCTGTCTCCCTCGACATATCACGTGCCTTCGACACGGTCTGGCACCCCGCTCTGCTCACCAAACTCTCCTCCTTTGGTATCCATGGAAATCTCCACGCATGGCTGGCGGACTTCCTCTCTAGTCGTCGTCAACGTGTGGCCCTGAATGGGTTTCTCTCATCTCCTCTTCCTGTTCAGGCTGGAGTTCCCCAAGGCAGTGTTCTGGGCCCCGTGCTTTTTCTGGTCTTCATCAATGATCTCTCTGACTCTCTCGAAAATCCTCTATCTCTTTGCTGATGACTCCACTCTCTGCCGCTCCATTCCTCTTCCCTCAGATCGGCAGTCTGCTGCCTCCTCACTCTCTGAAGACCTGGACAAAATCACAGACTGGTCAAACAAGTGGAACATGTCTTTCAATCCTGACAAATCTCACACTCTTACTATGTCTCTCCGAAAAGATCGACTGGACAACCCTCCCATCTACTTTCTCAACAATCCTCTCCAAGAAGTTCTGTCGCTCAAGATTTTGGGTCTCGCTATCTGCCATGATCTTTCTTGGGAAAACCACATTTCCAAGCTGGCCTCCAAAGCCAGTCGCCGACTGGGCATCCTCCGTCGTGCGAAGTCCTTCCTCGGCACACCTGAGCTCCTCACCACATACAAGGCTTTCATCCGCAGCTCAATGGAATACTGTTCTCCCCTATGGGCCGGTGCTCCTGCCTCACACCTAGCTCGGCTTCACGCTGTTGAAACCAAAGCTTTCAGAATTATTGGAATCTCCCGCGATGAAGCTATCTCTGAGGGCCTTTCACTCACTCACCGCAGGCAGGTAGGTGGTCTTTCTGTCTTCTACCGACTCCTCTCCGGCCTTGCACCCCCAGCTCTCTCTGTGCTCTGTCCCCCAAATATTCCTACAGGTCGCACAAGATCTGCCAGCAACCCTCTGATGGTTAAACTGCCGAAATCTCGGCTCTCTGCTCACCTTCACTCTTTCATTCCTCTTTTCTCCCGCCTCTGGAACAAACTCCCTCACTCCCTTCAATCCCACTCCTCCCTCCAGGTCTTTAAAACAGCTGTTCACCACCATCGCTTATCTTCCCCCATCCAAAACCTTGATCTTTTCTACCCCCGCTAATTCACCCCAGATCCACCTTGTTTGAAATTCCAACTTCTTTCCTGGAAGTCCTGGCAGTGTCCATATGTTTTATACCTCTCCCACCGCCCCCTTCCCACGCCCCCCCCCCCAAAGCCCTCGCCCTCTCTCAGATCTCTCGATGTCTCCATGTCTCTCGGTCCCTGCTCTCAAATGTTGTGTTTGTGTCCTTCCCCCTCTCTCCCCATCTTGTCTACCGCTCCCTATGTTATATGTTTTATGTGTCGGTTTGTCTTTCTGTGTGATTAATGTTCGCTCTTTCACGAGCCTCGATCTTGTATACAAAAAAAAAACAAAAAACAAAAAACAAAAAAAAAAAAAAAAAAAAAAAAAAAAAAAAAAAAAAAAAAAAAAAAAAAAAAACATCCTCCATCTCCGTTGCGTTCCACAAACATGGCGAAACGGGAGTAAACGTGGATGTTCCACCGAGATGTAGCCACATCTCCCCATAATCTGGTGGAAGGCCTTAGTGGGTAAATACGTCGTGAAATGTTGATTTTCATGAGACGAAAATACTGTTGCGGATCTCGAGCCTGTCGGCGTACTGACGGGGGATTAAGCCCTTCTGCCCCTCGAGCTTCGAGCCCACGAGGCCGCTACCCACTTTACAATCGTGGGGGGTGGATTGCTGAGCAATTCCAGCCGACAAACCCGCAGCGAGCGCGTGGAAGGGTTTTTTTTTTTTTTTTTGTTTTTTTTTGTATACTGAATCGAAGCTCGTGAAAGAGCTAACATTTATTTCACTAACAAAACAACCAGACAAACAAAATATACAAAAAGAGGGAGCGGAAGACAAGATGGGGAGAGAAGGGGAAGCACACAACCACAACATTTGAGAGCAGGGAGAAGTGTGGGAGGGAGAGGGCTTGGGGGGAGGAGGCGTGGGAAGGGGGAGGAGAGGTATAAAACACAAGGGGACCTTGACAAGGTCAAATACCCGAGTACCTTCGATACACACGCTGCCACGAGGATGGGAGATGAACCTCACACGAGTCACGCTGGTCTGATACGCCCGAGCGGTTTGCGTGTCACGTGAGTCATGCCGTTAATCACTAGGAACCCGATCGAGCAGTTTTATCTCATGCAATGCGAGGCCAATGGTGAAAAGACATAAATGGCCAAGTTGGAAGCAAACACAGGTTTATTAACAATTGTACAATGGCCAGAGAAAAGGGACACAGGAGAGAAACTTAACCGTTCTTACTTACTTCCCAGACAAGGGCCCTCAGACTCACTCGGGGAAAGGGAGGAAGAAGAGGACGCCTTCAAAGCGCGGCCGCTTGGTGCAGCTCACCCCGGACGGCTCGTTGGGCGTTCCCCCTTGGTGATGTTCGCGGCCGGGATGTCGGCTTCAGCTGTGCACGTACGGGAATCCCCGCAGCGTGTCCCGGAGTCGGCGAGGCAAAAGCACACGTGCAGGGCATCCAGGCAGGAGAGATCACCGAAGTATATGGCCACGAGAGAGATCGTCCTGGGAGAGCGTTTCCCAAGAGAGTGAGGGCAAATGAGAGAGAAAGCCAGGGAGAACAGGGCAGCAGAGAGCGTTTCTCGTTCAGAGTCCTGGGCTATAGAGAGAGAGTTCGGGGGTCCGGGCCGAGTTTTATAGCCCCCCACCCCCGGAGTCCCACCAGAATGTTCCAAGGGCCTCCACTGGCCGCCGTTGCTGGCCACTCCCCTTTAGCTCCCATTGGCTGTTGCTGCTTACCAGCCATGCCCTCCAGCTCCTCCCTCGGGCCTCCTTGACTTGTCCCTCGGCCCAGCACATGGCATTCCAGGCCCAATGAGGCTTACCCTTACTTACCTACCTCAACGCATACTAACACTGGGAAGGAGACTATACTTAACATTTAATAAGAAATAACTGGCTAAAGCGAGGCTACATGTTGTGGTGCAAGTAACTAAAAGGGGGGTTGCCTTTATTCTCAAAACCACAACAATACCAATGCTTCAGGGTGACCAGAGCGGTGGTTAAAACAAAATAAATATTCCACCTACAAAAAAACAATCTAAGGTGGCGGAAGAAACAAATAACCCGGGAAGTCGAAAAGTTTGTCAGGTTTAGTAAAGTTTAGTGAACAGCGAGCGGGGTGCTGAAGTAGCATCTGCTGATAGTCCCAAAGGAACCAAAAGAACAGTGAAGTAAAGTATTTATCTGCTCCACATTATCTCGTCCTTTAAGCTCATAAATTCGACAGTCCCCAGTCCGCGCAAAGGAGCCTTGCTGTGTCTGTTGGTTCGGGGAACCACGTGATGGGGGGTTAATGGAGGAAGGGTGCGCATGCGCAGAAGGGAGAGAATGCCGAATAAGGAAACGCCTCTTGATTCTCGTTCCTGTTGTTGTTCACTGAATCTACGGACACTACAACTGGCAACGAGGTAAACGGTTCTGGCGAAAATGATGGCGGTGGGCTCATTGGAGACTTTCGAGGGTGACGATTTTGAAGCATACAAAGAACGCTTGGAAGCCTATTTCATAGCGAATGGCATCGGACAAGTCGAGGTGGGCGCCATTGCTGCCGTGATCCAAGCAGCCGACAGGAAGAAGGTGGCTACTATGATCTCACTGATCGGTAAGAGTACTTACACTACTTTGAAAGACTTGTGTCTCCCGGAAATACCTTCTGCTAAAACGTATGAGCATTTGTGTGAAATGCTAAGAAATCGTTTCAAGCAGTGAGTATTAGAAGTGGCGGAAACGTATCGTTTTCACCGGACGACCCAGAGTGAAAACCAGAATGTCACGGACTATGCAAACAAGCTAAAACGTTTGGCCGTCACTTGTAATTTTGGAAACCACCTCCCACGTGCTTTACGTGACCAGTTTGTTGGAGGTGTATACAGCCAGTCCATCAGGAAAAAGTTACTTTCCGAGGACAGAACATTCGAACAAGCTTTGGCTGTGGCTGAGGAAATGGCTGAAAAGGAAGTAAAACAATTCAACTATGGAGAGCCAGGGGTGTCGTGCTCTGTGGAATTTACAACGAGAATAAAAAACAAAACGATTCGCATCATGGTCCTCGTTTCAAGGATCGGTCGGAAAAAACGACCCTACTGTTTCCAAAGGAAAAACGTTGTTACAGATGTGGCTCTACGGAACATCTGGCTGATACATACAAACATGCTCGTACCATCTGCGGATACTGCCGACATGAGGGCCATTTGGTTAAGGTGTGTTTGAACAAACATCAA
Organism: Myxine glutinosa; assembly: GCF_964187855.1. NCBI lineage: Eukaryota > Metazoa > Chordata > Myxini > Myxiniformes > Myxinidae > Myxine > Myxine glutinosa. The sequence continues at coordinate 11,184,307 of NC_136266.1, forward strand.
AATGCAAAACGTCTTTTGAAACAAACCCATCATGTTATGATTTCGAGCGATGAGTCAGAGGACGAGCTGGATATGGGTCATTTAATGCAATAATAAATTAATGACAGACTGGGACAAAACCATATTAACTCTACATCTGTTTTAAAAAACACTACTCCTCACTACCAACTCGAAATCTCCATCGACGGAACAGAGATTCCGATGGAAATTGATACGGGAAGTTCAGTTACTCCACTAAACCGTCGTGATTTTCAACGTCTGTCTGGTGACATGAATACCTTGAAACCAACTACAATATTACTGAAGAGCAACACGGGTGATGTCATCAAATGCTTTGGTGAGAAAGAAATGTGTGTTCAAATTGGGGAGCAACGTGGTTTTGTTACAGTGTGTGTGGTCGATGGAGCAGGAGCTTCATTACTGGGTAGAGATATTATTTCAAAATTTTCCCTTCACTGGAAAAATATTTCCAATGTTGCCGTTCCCATCACCACCAATGACATCGTCAAGCCTTGGTTAAGGTGTGTTTGAGGTTGCGATTGGTGTCGGGGAGTGAGATACGAGGCCCGAAGCGCGCTTAACGCGCTCAAAATTACGAGCTGCTGAAAATTTGTGTTTTAAAGCAAAACCCGAATTTTGAAATCGCGCCATGGCTGGTCAAGGCGACGGGATGCCGGTGGGAGAGATAGAGATAGACGGGGTGGAATCGACCCAGGACCTCGGGGAAATGTATGTGGAGGAAGGAGAGGAGGAGAACATTGGCGATGTGGTTGAGGGGGTATCAGATGCGCCAAATGGCGTCCTCGCGCACGTGGGTGTAGCGGCACCAAATTTTGCCGCGCCCGCGACCGTAGCAGTGCCACCGGTGGATTTGAATCTTTTCATGATACAAATGAAGGCCCTTATGGAAAAGAATAGTGAAAAAATGGAAAACAGAATGATGGGAGCCCTTATGGGACAAAATGGGAGAAATGGGGGGCAAAATGGGAGAAAGGCGGAACGAGGGAGCTGGCGAAAGGCGGAACGAGGGAGCTGGCGAAAGGCGTGACGAGGGAGCTGGAGAAAGGCGTGACGAGATGAGCTTTTACAGAGAAAGGAGAGGAGTCCAAGGGAGGAGACAAGCAGATGCGCTTTGAGTTGAGACAAGGAGGGAGGAAAAAGAGCTGGGTCGTCAGAGCAAGAGCACGTAGAGAGGAGAGAACCCGTCACGCCAGACCCCCCCCCCCCCCCCCCACCAGCGCGTCGGCTCCACCAAGCAGCTCCGACCCGTGATCCCGCGCACACGACAGGCCCGGTGGCATCAGCGGCCGTCGAGGTCCAGCCCGACGTCCCGTGCGGGATCAAGCTCCCGCCAGCTCCGTGCCGTCCTCCCCCTCCAGCCACACACCTCCTTCCAGCAATCCACTCTGCAAATTCCCCGCGTGAGTCAGTGTCTTTGTGTGTTCTGTCCTGGGTAGTAAGTAAGCCTGTTAGATAAGCTAAAGATTTCACTGTGTCACCTGCGTCTCATGTCCCTGTAAATAAACGTGACTGCTTCCTTTTTGCTTATATGTGTGACTAATAATAAACCCAGTTACTCTTCTGTACGTCTTCTTCCTCTTTGCATTCGGTCGCTTTAGAGTTTTCCAGATTGAGCAGCTGCGGCGCGATACGGCCAAAGTTTGGGGTAAATCGGGTTTTAGTTAGGGGAATAACTGTTCGGCCGCGGTTACACCACCGCTCGGTCAAAATAACATCTAATCCGCAGTCCGTAACAATTGTTGTTTGAAAGTTGTTTGAAATTGTTTGAAAGTTGTTTTTGTTTGAAAATAACGCCTTGGGAAGGTTGAGAGGGGTACAGGTTATGCTGAAGGTGCGGGATGATGATCCAGTTTTCATGAAAGCTAGAACTGTTCCGTTTGCCATCCGTGAAAGGGTTGACCAGGCTTTGGACAAGCTTGAAAAGGATGGGGTCATTGAGAAATTTCGGTACTCAGAATGGGCCTCACCTATTGTGCCGGTCATGAAACCAGATGGCCAGTTGCGGATTTGTGGTGATTATTCGGGCACCATGAAATTGTGAATGCCGCTGTCGTCGCGGCTGAGACAAAGAAGGATCCAGTTCTCTGAAAGGTACTTAATTTCATAAAACATGGTTGGAATGAGGATCCGGAGGAGGTGATTTGGCCTTATCACAACAAAAGGCTCGAACTTTCTGTGGAAGACGATATTGTACTGTGGAACTCTCGGGTGGTTATTCCCACATCGCTTCGGCAGATTCTACTCACTGATTTACATGCTGAACATTCAGGCATGGTAAAAATGAATCGATACCTGTATTGATAATCGTGTTAATTCGGGTCATGTTTTGAGGCCTTGTAGTTGTACAGTGAACACTGTACAACCTTGAGGCTTTGTTTTTCTCTCAGCGGTCCGTGTTTTTGTGATCCAATAACTTTCGTTCTCTGTTTTCCCAATCTTTTCACCCCATAGCCCTCTTCCTTGTGTAAATCACAACTCAAAAAAATCCAAAAAAAAAACATTTCCTTCTCTGTTCTCATTCGTTTATTCATTCTTATTCGTTCGTTCGTTCGTTCTTCGACCACGTGTTTCTCCCCCATTTCCCCAGATAGATTGTCAAATTTCAACTCGTTATTTTATCGTCCATGCGTTATTGTTTTGATTATAGTTACTTTTGGTTTGAATTTCCTGTAACTTGTAATTATTTAATCGTGTTCTGCTCCTCGTGTGCGGCCTTGTAGTTGTACCCCCGTCGGTGTTTGTTATCTTAATCGTGTTTTGCTTGGCTCTTAGTTTTTTCCCTTCTACCCCGAACATAATACTCTGTCTAACGTTCTAAATCCCCACCTCCCCCCCCCCCACCCCCAAAAACCAAACAACAACAAAAAAAAACCAAAAACATTTATTTTCCTTTCTCCACGTGTACTGTTGACTCATCCTGTATTTTCTGTCCAGGTGTGCTGTTCGCCCCGCCCCCATTAACTCCTTGCCATCCACCGTTTGCCCTTCACGTGACTCGTGGTGGTCCCTCTCGGCTCTCCCCCCGTTGGTATTTTTGTGCACATAAGATTGTTCACGGTTCTGTTTAAATATTATTTAAATATGTATAACCTTTCCCCTTCAGTGTTTTACTCAGTGGTATTTTACAACACGCTGTTTTTCTTCCTATTTAAAAGGCTTTTCTCAATTTCCTCTCCAACTCATTCCACCTCAAAAAAAAGAAATTCAATATCTTATACGTCTCCCTCACTACACGGTCTAAATTCACATTCATTCCATCCCTCCTCCATCATTCTGAACCGGATTGCTAACTTGAAAATCACAACAAACCCAATTTGTTTTCAATGTTCGTCTTTCATTAATCATCCACTTTCTAAACGCCCCTCTTGCCCCTCCCATCCAAATCCCTCCCCTTGCACCTACACTCCTAAACTCCCCCCTTGCCCCACCACTCTTAAACTCCCCCCCTACCCCTCCACTCCTGAACTCCCCCCTTGCCCTTCCACTCCTGAACTCCCCCCTTGCCCTTCCCCTCCTAAACTCCCCCCTCACTCCTCCCCTTCAAAACTCCCCCCCCAACCCCTCCCATTCAAATCTCCCCCCATACCATTCCTCTCCAATTCTCCCTCCTCTCCCCTCCTCCTCAAAGCTGCCTCCTCCCCACTTCGTCTCCCTTCTATCTCATACCTCCACCCCCCCCCAACCTTCTTCTTTCCTCTGCCCCCCTCAAACAACCCCTCACTGTGCCTCATCCCTTCACCTTCAAACCTTTCATCCTCCTCATCCTTCCCTTTCTTGGAACTCTTCTGCAATCGCTGACACACTAACAACTGCTCTCCCTACCTCCCCCTCTCATCCTTCATCTTACCCTACTCCTCCCCTCCCCTGTCCTGTACCCGATGCTCCCCCTCTCTCTTCATTAACGGTATGGACCTCAAACATCCGGGGCCTTCGCTCAAACCTGACTGATCTCTCCATACAGGTTGCTTCTGACAATCCAGACTTGATCTGCTTAACAGAGACTTTCCTCCTTCAAGATGTCTCTGATTCCTTAATATCTCTTCCTGGTTACTCCCTCCTCCGGTATGATAGACCTGAGCCTCGGCCTGGTGGTGGGGTGGCTATCTTTATCAAAAACTCTCTTCCTCACTCTCCTTGCACTGCCCTCTCTCCTCCTCACCCCCAGGAGTACCTCTGGCTACGGCTTCCTCTCCGCTCCCACCTTTTGTTCATATGTGTTCTGTACCGTCCCCCAAACAGTGATGACTCCATCTACATTTCACTGTCTGACAACATGGACCAACTTCTATCCACTCATCCCAACTCTCTCTTCCTCATATGTGGTGACTTCAATTGTCATCATGCCACCTGGTTGGGTGTGGGTTCCTCTCTCACCAGTCATGGCACCTCAGCAAAGGACTTCTGTGACTCACTGGGATTGACACAATCTGTCAATTTCCCGACCCGGATCTCAGCCAATGGAGTATCTTCTCTTCTAGACTTGGTTATGACTAACTTCCCTGCTAATGTCTGCTGCTCTTCTTCTGCTCCAATCGGTTCTTCTGATCATGTGCTTGTCAAAGTGGACATCTCTCTGGCCATTCTCAGAGAGCCTCCTCAGCGTCGGCGAGTCTGGCATTTCACTCAGGCCGACTGGGACGGTCTTCAAGCAGCCATCAATCGTCTGGATTGGTCTCCCATCTCCACTGCCTCTGCCATCAATTCTTCCTGGGAATTCTTCCAAAGCAAACTGATCTCTCTCTCATGCACAGATTTATCCCATCTCGCCTTCAGTTGTCTTACCCTTCCTCCCGTCCATGGTACACTGAATCTTGTGGTGAGGCAGTTGCCCTGAAACAACTTGCCTTTGCCTCTTGGAAGGCTAATCCAACTGAAGGAAATCTCAGTTCCTTCCACCAAGCTCGGAACAAGTGTGTGTCTACCCTCAGGAGTGCCAGGAAGCACTATCTCTCCTCACTCAAGAATGAACTCTCAAACCTGTCTCCTTCCTCCAAATCCTGGTGGCGTCTGGTCAAATCCGTTTCTGGTGTTTGTTCCCCCTCCATCCCCTCCCTTACCTCAAATGGCCACACAGTTGACATCGCACGTGACAAAGCCGAATGCCTCAACTCTGTGTTTGCCTCAAAATCCTTAGTCCCAAACCCATCTCTCTCTGTTCCCACCTTTCCCAGTCGAACCAAACTGCTCCTGGACTCTGTGACCTTCTCTCCTGACAAGGTGGAGGAGTTTTTGTCAAACCTCGACTCTGATTCTGCAACTGGACCAGATGGCATCAGCCCACGGGTCCTAAAATCCTGCTCTGCCGCTCTATCTCACCCTCTCTCTGTTCTTTTCACCCTATCTTTTGCTCAAGGTCATCTGCCAGCATCCTGGAAATCAGCAAACATTACCGCTTTACACAAAAAAGGTGCAAAAACAGATCCTTGCAACTACAGACCAATCAGCCTGCTCCCAATTATCAGCAAAGTCATGGAATCCATCATTGCTTCGGATATGAAATCTTTCCTCTTCTCCAATGGCTTGATCTCTGATCATCAATTTGGTTTCAGACCAGGTCACTCTACTCTGGACATGCTGCTTCTGCTGTCTCAACAATGGATGGAGGTCCTCAATGCCAAACAGGAAATCAGAGCTGTCTCCCTTGACATATCACGTGCCTTCGATACGGTCTGGCACCCAGCTCTGCTCACCAAACTCTCCTCCTATGGTATCCATGGAAATCTCCATGCATGGCTTGCGGACTTCCTCTCTGGTCGTAGTCAACGTGTGGCCCTGAATGCATTTCTCTCATCTCCCCTTCCCGTTCAGGCTGGAGTTCCCCAAGGCAGTGTGCTGGGCCCTGTGCTTTTTCTGGTCTTTATCAATGATCTCTCCGACTCTCTGGAAAATCCTCTGTATCTCTTTGCTGATGACTCCACTCTCTGCCGCTCCATGCCTCTTCCCTCAGATCGGCAGTCTGCAGCCTCCTCACTCTCTGAAGACCTGGACAAAATCACAGACTGGTCAAACATGTGGAACATGTCTTTCAATCCTGACAAATCTCACACTCTTACTATGTCTCTCCGAAAAGCTCGACTGGACAACCCTCCCATCTACTTTCTCAACAATCCTCTCCAAGAAGTTCTGTCGCTCAAGCTTTTGGGTCTCACCATCTGCCATGATCTTTCTTGGGAAAACCACATTTCCAAGCTGGCCTCCAAAGCCAGTCGCCGACTGGGCATCCTCCGTCGTGCGAAGTCCTTCCTAGGCACACCTGAGCTCCTCACCACATACAAGGCTTTCATCCGCAGCTCAATGGAATACTGTTCTCCCCTATGGGCTGGTGCTCCTGCCTCACACCTGGCTCGGCTTCACGCTGTTGAATCCAAAGCTTTCAGAATCATTGGAATCTCCCGCGATGAAGCTATCTCTGAGGGCCTTTCACTCACTCACCGCAGGCAGGTAGGTGGTCGTTCTGTCTTCTACCGACTCCTCTCCGGCCTTGCTCCCCCAGCTCTCTCTGTGCTCTGTCCCCCAAATATTCCTACAGGTCGCACAAGATCTGCCAGCCACCCTCTGATGGTTAAACTGCCGAAATCTCGGCTCTCTGCTCACCTTCACTCTTTCATTCCTCTTTTCTCCCGCCTCTGGAACAAACTCCCACACTCACTTCAATCACACTCCTCCCTCCAGGTCTTCAAAACAGCTGTTCACCACCATCTCTTATCTTCCCCCATCCAAAACCTTGAACTTTTCTACCCCCACTAATTCACCCCAGATCCACCTTGTTTGAAATTCCAACTTCTTTCCTGGAAGTCTTGGCAGTGTCCATATGTTTTATACCTCTCCCACCCCCCCCCCCCCCCTTCCCATGCCTTCCCCCCAAAGCCCTCTCCCTCCCACAGTTCTCTCGATGTCTCCATGTCTCTCGGTCCCTGCTCTCAAATGTTGTGTTTGTGTCCTTCCCCCTCTCTCCCCATCTTGTCTACCGCTCCCGATGTTATTTGTTTTGTGTGTCTGTTTGTCTTTCTGTGTGATTAATGTTCGCACTTTCACGAGCCTCGATCTTGTATACAAAAAAAAAAAAAAAAAAAAAAAAAAAAAAATGGCCAGAAGATACCTGTGGTGGCCAAATATTAACAAGGATATTGAAAGCACTGTGAAATCATGTGTAATGTGTCAGGAGAATGCAAAGGCTCCGCCGGGGAGCCAGCCCGCATCGTGGTCTTGGCCTGCCGGTCCCTGGAAACGACTTCATCTAGATCTGGCGGGCCCTTTTAAAGGGAAAATGTTTTGGTTCTGGTGGCCGCTTATTCAAAGTACTTAGAAGCAATTCCCTTGGTTAACACTACTGCCACAACCATCTTACTATAATTCACCAAATGTCCGTCCCTCTGTCTGTCTGTCCGTCTGTTCGTTCGAATGTACCGCAAAAACGGCTGAACCGATCGCAACGATATTTTGGGTGGGTAATCCTGGGATCTCCTGGAGTAAAATAGGCTATATTGTTTCTGCAATTTCAGCTTTGGCCTCCAGCATTTTCAGATTTGGACTCCCGCATAACGTTATTTTCCCGTGTACTGCACAAACGGCTGCACAAATCGCTGCACGGCTGCACCGATCGGCTGTACTGATCAGACTCAGTGACCTCAGACAAAGACCTTTTATAAGGACATGGGTTGAATCCCTGCTTGAGAGAATGCCAACCCCCTCCCCGCCATCACGGTCGTCTCTCCAACTCACAATCCCACGAAATATGCAGAAAGGACAACCCAAAAAAGGAGCGCGTCAGTATCACTGCGTTTACACGTTGTCCCCGACTCTCGGGGATGCTGATTATCACGCATGCGCTCAAGACTCTTCTCCTTTGTCGTCGCTTCTACACGTGGGTCATTCCCCGGCTCTCGGGGACGTGTAAACGCAGCCTATGTGAGGAGAAAGGTTGGTGAGTCGATTCTGCCTGCACCGTCTGTGTTGGATACTGCAAAACCCTTTGGTATTACACATGACGTATTATGTAAACCTTTTTCCGTTTCCGGGTAGGCGGAGTCAGTTGCTCCATGATGCCCTGCAGCCAAAGGCTTGCGTGTTCGGTCACTGTGTTGTTTGAATAAACTCACATGTTCATCTCTGCCTCCTTGAACTTTTAACATGGCTTAGTCGGCAGGATGGATATGCTGTTAGTGTAGAAAATGATGCGTTTAAAACTAGAAGTCACTGCACTTGTCTGGTCATGTCTGGTCATGTGAAAAGCAAGTTTTATTCAAGATATGAAAATGCAGCACAGGGAAAGGGAATCCCTGGGTTACAAAGGGATTCCATGCTGAACAATTATTCATTCATTAAGTAAATTGATCACCTGTTGACTCTGTGTTATAATTTACAAAATGGTGTTGTTAACACACGAGTGGGGGCTACCCACCAGGTGATTTCACAAGGTAGCCTGAGAAAAACCAAAACAAGGGAAATGCCACGTTTAAGAATTTATATATTTTTGGGAAAATGTGGCACACATGGAACATATAGTAATACCATGAGGCAGCACCGCTCCATTATGGGGCTCTTTATGTCCCAGTTCAAAGCACAAATGGAGTTGAGTGAAAGAATCAACAGCAAAATGCAAGTGATGGGCACTAGAATAGATGCGATGAGTGGGGAAATCGAACAGATGGCCGCAGCAATGGGCAAGGAAATGGTGGCTGTATGGGAAGAGGTAAAGGGGTGTACGATTGGTGTCCGGAAAGAGTGTAAGGAGAGCAAGGCCAAACTGACGGGAGAGATGGGGAACACAAAGTGGGAGTGTAAAACCTGGCATGATGAGGTGACAAAGATGATGAAAAGATGTGCGAAGTAATGGAGGAAAAGGAACGGGCGATGAGGGAACACATTTACATGTTGGAACGTAAAATGGAAATGGTTAAGGTGGCGTTAGGGGGGGAACTCGTAGGGGCGCACCAGGAAATAATGAGGGTAACAGAGGTGGTGGAAGAGGTTAAAAACGAAGTAATCGTAATTAAGGAAGAACAAATAGAGGTCCATGTGTGTTTGGTTCCATGTTTTGTGAACACCATGCGCCTTGAGATCACGTGAGATCTCGCGAGAGTGTGCCACAGTATATGGTGTGAAGCAGTAATCTTACAAACCACATATAAAATGTGCCCCATTTTGCTTGGGGCCACAATATTGTCAGTCACAATATTTGAGGCCTCTTTTGTTAGGCCCGCAGTGTCTTGCTCTCTCTCACAGTTTTATTTCAACTCTAATTCGATATCTCATTTCATTCTTCACAGCCGCTGAGATGGTTTTAGACTCGGTTGCATAAAATGGGAAGAAAATTCGATGAAAGTTACCGTTTATAGAACAAAATGCATTTTTAATGAAATGAAGGCCTGCCCATTGAGACTCCCTCGCGGCTTTATAATCGACTCTAATTCACCATACCATTTCATTTTTCACAGTCGCTAACATGGTTTTAGACTCGGTTGCAAAAAACGGGAAGAAAATTAGATGAAAGTTACCATTTGTAGAACAAAATTCATTTAAAATGAAATGAAGGCCTGCCCATTGAGACTCCCTCACGGCTTTATAATCGACTCTAATTCACCATCTCATTTCATTTTTCACAGTTGCTAACATGGTTTTAGACTCGGTTGCAAAAAAAAAACGGGACGAAAATTCGATGAAAGTTAACACAAAGAGCATGGTATTCATACACCGCCCAAATAACACAGACGGGAAATATTCGATGAAAGGTACCGTTTGTAGGACAAAATGCATTTGCAAAGGCCTGTAACATAAAGGCCATTCATTGAGACTTCCCTCATGGCTTTATCTCGACTCTAATTCACCATCACAGTCGCTGGGATAGTTCAAGTCTCAGTTTCAGCTAAAGTTGAGAAAAATCGGTGAAATGTATTCCAACAGCCGTTTTGAATGTGTCAACTGGACGGACAAGATGTGGGCACGGGGGTCGGGGAAGGAGAGGAGAGAACGTTCCCAGGACTTCGTTATTTATATTATTACTTAGTAAAAGTACAGCAACTGGATACTGAAGTCTGGGATCGAACCGTAGTCCAAATATATTTTTCCATATTCCTGAGGTGTATATACAGAGTTTGTTTAAAGCGAGTCAACTCTTTTCCAACCATGGAATTAAACAATACAGTACTTCAAAAATGTACATAATAATGTAAACTAACTATGGAATACAATATTTGTTAATAATGTTTGGTTTTAATCTATTTTTACTTTGTAAAGCAACAAGTTTTCGATACTTTCAAGTTTAAAAATGAAAAGTCATGGCTCCATTGGCCTACGATCGGCCTCTGATGTGCATTTTAAGATTGAATCAACACGTCTTCGATCATAAGTTACTTTTTGAAGAAACAAAGGTACATCTTGATTACAACTCGAGCAAAGTAAACCAGGTAATGCCTGTTTCGTTCGGAGCGATTATACACCGCCCAAAGAAGATGCGTTTCATAGCTATAGGAAACTGGAACGCCACTCAATAGAGCGCATACTCCCGCCGTGGGTGGCCGCTGCTGAGCCCTATCTTCCAATGGTAAAAAAAATCCTTCAAAAAATTCCTGGATCCGGAATAATATCCTGAGCTTCACCAAAAACTAATCAATTCTTCCTTATCCCAAGGGCAATCATTCCACCAACTTTCATCCAAATCCGTTAAGCACATTTCCAGATATCTTGTTCACAAACACACGAACATACGAACACACGCGCACACACACACACACACACACACACACACACACACACAAACACAGACGGACACGATCGAATGCATTACTCCCTGGCGGGAGTAATAAAATAGTGAGATCTTGAATTATTTTTTGTTGTTGTTTTCACACGAGTTTTCAAGGCTGAATCGTGTTCACATCCAGGATTAATAAACAAGCTCCATTTCACGTGTGCATGGACATGCAATTCACAGATGTGAAATAAATAACACAGACGGGAAATTGGCGAGAGATATTTTTTCGTTCTTATTTTATAAGCTATGTGCACGTACACTTTAAAGAAGTTTATTTAAAATCTTTAATTTAAAAAATGTCAAATTGTATGCTGTAATGAAAAGAGAAACTTCAGTTTTCGCCAGACAGAAAGGTGTAATGTAATGTTCTTATACACCACCCATAAGACTTTTTCCCAGGGACTTTTCCATTTAAGCTGTATTCTTCATATAGTCGGAATGTTTCATTCTTTAGATGTTTCATTCTTTCATTCATTCTTTTCATTCTTTAGACGAAGTCACATTCTTTAAACATTTTCTTTTTTTCTAAAGAAAATTTCATTCTAATGTTTTTAGAAAGACATTCTAAGGTTTCATTCTTCAGACATAGTCACAATAAAAAGTTACAATTAGGTACTCTGCATGTGGGGAGAGGGGCGGAGCTTTGTTCTCCAAAGGCTGATGCCGAACCTGCAGATGAGGTCGTGGTGGTCATGTTGGAGCAAATTTAATCTGCTCCGGTAATTACGATTATAATCGCTGCGGAAGTGGCCACTGACATTTGTCGTGGTCACGTGTTGCGGACGTTGTTTTGTCAGGTTCTTGGTGCGGATTGCTTTCAATGTCAGAATATGCTTCACATGCGTCGTGTGCATCCGAGTTGTCTTTAGCTCAAGGTTACGTAATGTGGGGCATGTGGGTCATTTGTAACTGCCATTTCCAAAATGAATAAAATAATGAAGGAACAGAACAAGACAACCAATGAACGTAGTGATACTTACCCCCTCCTCTGTGTGTGACCCACTCCCCTGTGTGTGACCCACTCCCCTGTGTGTGACCCACTCCCCTGTGTGTGACACACTCCCCTGTGTGTGACACACTCCCCTGTGTGTGACACACTCCCCTGAGTGTGACACACTCCCCTGTGTGTGACCCACTCCCCTGTGTGTGACCCACTCCCCTGTGTGTGACCCACTCCCCTGTGTGTGACCCACTCCCCTGTGTGTGACCCACTCCCCTGTGTGTGACCCACTCGCCTGTGTGTGACCCACTCCCCTGTGTGTGACCCACTCCCCTGTGTGTGACCAACTCCCCTGTGTGTCACCCACTCCCCTGTGTGTCACCCACTCCCCTGTGTGTGACCCACTCCCCATTGTGTGACACACTCCCCTGTGTGTGACCAACTCCCCTGTGTGTGACCCACTCCCCTGTGTGTGACCCACTCCCCTGTGTGTGACCCACTCCCCTGTGTGTGACCCACTCCCCTGTGTGTGACCCACTCCCCTGTGTGTGACCCACTCCCCTGTGTGTGACCCACTCCCCTGTGTGTCACCCACTCCCCTGTGTGGAGGCATATAATTATTTATATTCTTCCCTTGGTTAAAAAGTGTTTTCCTCTTGGAAATGAAACTTTTGAGCTTTCCAAACATGATAAGGAGTTTCCAAGAGATGGTACATTTGAGCGAAGTCGATTGGAGAGATTAGGACAAGAATTGAAAGCCAGGAAGCAACAGAATTTAACAGTAGACTGGCTTGCATTCCATTATTGGGATGTTGAATCCAGGACATGGGAACAGCAAGAACAGATGACGGACCTATAATTTAAAATAAAAAGAATACGAGATACATTGGAGGAGATAAATGCACAACTGCCCTCGAAAATAGGAATAAAAGTGACAGTTGTCCCATCTGATTCCCATTTGTCTCCCCAAAAAGAACAGTACAGAGAATTTTTTCGTGTTTCAGGAGATAACCAGAGATTGCAGTGGCAACTCAGGGATCTAGAGATGCCGCCCAGAAATACAAGCGAACAGGTGGACAGACCAGGCAACGACAAAAACCGGTGTTTCAATTGTGGAGAAATGGGACATTGGAAAAGAAGATGTCCGTATGTCAACAAGATACGATTTCGTAAGGGAGAACCAAGATTAAGGGTACCAGTGCTTACAGGTACCTCAAATAACGATTAGGCCTTCATTGCTGCAGATCCCAAATGACGACTGGCCTCAACAGATTAAATCATTAAACCAACATGAATAACTGTTGACGCTTCTTGTGTCTGAAAGGTCTGAGAAGTTTTCGGAGCAAGAATGACTTTTACTTTTTGCTTGGTAGCGACTTAATAATTAGTTGATCAGATGCCAAAACTGGATATTTTTGGAACATGAATTAAAGATCCAGAATTAGAGTTCATTCTGGAAGCTTCATATTTGTAAATTATAAATGTGGTTTTAGGGAGCATTTTGGGCAACACAATTTTTTAAGATTTCTTATAAAAGTGGAACATTGCTTTGCAAGTTTTTGGACGCCAAGTGACAAGCGTCACATGATTATAACGTGGGCATTTTGGACTATTCTTTTGCATGATGGATAGGTCAGTGGTCGACTGACATGTAAATGGATGTATTGTCAAATTTGGATACATTATTGTGGGAACCAAAGGGTAATTTCAGTGTGACGTTATAGGGGTTTTCTGAAAATAAACTTTTTGTCTATTTGTGTAATTAGCGTTTTAAAATTGAAGGATAAATTTTGCGAAATTGAAATAAAATTGACACCCATCTTGCTCTGTTAATAATGGTTCCAATGTAAACAAATATACATAATGATTGGGTTTGTGTATGTTTGAGTGTCAATGTTTGTGTTTTTGGCTTTATGTGTCAATCTTACAAGATTGTTGAAACCGACAATGAGCTTGTCTGGAAATGGATAGTTTCATGTGGATAGGATCGTATATCCAGAGAATTCATAAAATAAAATAGAAATATAATTTGATTATGAAAATTATCCCTTTTGTTAAGGGAGATGGAATATGACGATTTGATGTGCTGGGTTATGAGCAGCCATTAAAATTGTGTGTAATTTTGGGATTCCATTTTTGATAGAATTTATATTAGAATAAAAGCTATTTATGGATATGAGCTTCATTTAAAAAATGATGAGGGAGTACAAAATTAGCCAAATTTGGAGGAGGTCTTATACTGACTTCCCGGAGTACTCTGCTCATGGATTTTGACATATATAAATTGGACTTTTATCAGCATATAAATTGTGCTGTATGTATGGATATGTCTTAGGCACAGATAATATGGGCAGATAGTAAAGAAAATTTTGCTGAATTGCAGTATTGTAAGTTTTAAAACGGAATGCATTGTGCATCTTAAAACCAAGGGGCAGACATGAACGCGCTGTTACGTTATTTACACTCAGAACGCGATGTTACGTGTACCTGCAACATATTTGTTAATCTGGCACACCTATATTGGCATACAGGTGTTAGGAGTATTCACTAGTTGCATAGAAATGGATGAGCAACAGTTAAAGGGGGCGTAAAACCACTTATTTGGATATTTTCTTAAAAAACCAAAAATTGGGGTTTCAATAAGTGGTAGCTGTACACATGGGCTTTATTAAATTAAGTTATGGAGTTTAAACAAAGTTACTGGTAAACAGAAGGGGAAAGGATAGTAAATAAATTCTTCAATGCTGGGTAAATTAAGTGAGATATTACAAAGACTTATAAGAGCTATTGTTCTTCCTTATAGCAGTAGGGGAGAAAATTAGATCTGTTTATAAAATGAATTTGTTGACCCTTTGAAGTTAACTCTTTGAATTGATTGTTTCACTAGTATTTTGAGTTCACATTGGAAATAGTGTGGTACAGCTTTGGTCAAGACCTTTGGTTGCAGTGTTTTGGAATAAATTAATAGACCATGGGGAGCTGATAAGAATAGAAACAAATATGGACCCCGGAAGATAGGGGGAGCAGGGTAAGGCAAATAATCAGATTTATGTTACATATTAAGGGATTTTTTATTTATTTACCTTTTAGGAAGCTTGTCAGTTTGGTGTATAATGTTGAATGTCATTGATATATAATTATGTTATAGGTATGAACATATACAAGGGGTAGCTCACATGTTTTACAGATGGATACAGGTGGGACAAAGGGAAAGACCTTATCAAGACAAGCCAACAAATCAGGAGAAAACAGAGACTTCTACTTCGAATACTCCTTGAAAATGGTGATATTTATCCTAGGAATGAGTTCTCTAGGAGTGGGGACTCTGTGTTGCATGCATTACTTCAAGGTAATGAGAGAACACAACGCAACATTGGTGGCCGACATACAGATATATGATTATGCGGTACGACATAGGCAAAGGAGAAGTTTGATGGACGATAGGGACACACCTTTAGAACCCGATGGATTACACGGGATTAATACTTTTTACATTTAGCCCACACAAGGGCTGATATAGCAAATGAAAGTAATTGTTGGATATGCACACAAATGCCACATTCTAGTGAGAACGGAGTACCATTGGAGGCAGTTCCTTTTGGTTGGGATGAATTATGTAGTTGCTTCCCAACGAGGTTGGTAGCAACAATACCTTATTTACCAATGGCGATGATGCTAGGGAATGTTGGCTGGGAAAAAGGGGGATATCAATGTGAGGAATTTGCAGACAGTTATAGGCCTAAATATGACAATGAAGTTATGCCCCCTTTCGTAAGTATTCAACAACAAATGAAAGGGCTCCTATGTTTCATCCGACATCGAACCAAAGAGAATAATAAGCTTATGAGCAACTCCACCTGCCACCATTATAGTTACGAGTTGGGCTATATAAGATTGCTTGTCCCAGTGAGGGACGATAGCTTAAAGATGATATCTTTGTATTGGGAAGGAACTTGGACAACAGATACTACATGGACCTATAATAATACATATTTTATATGTGGACACAAGGCGTATGCGTATCTCCCACTGACATGGTCAGGATCGTGCTTTCTTGGTTTTGTACTTCCACACATGCGCTTGTTAACAAAGTCACCAATGCGCATCCTGCATTCTCGGCAGAAAAGAACTGTTAGTATGGGAGAATGGGTTGGAATGGTAGTATTTCCATTTTATGGAACCTGGAAGGCAGGCCATGAGCTACGGCAAATGGCATTGGCTATTGATTGACACATTGATTGACACAACTTACAAGTGAGCTGGCAGCAACAAGAACCATGGCATTACAAATTCGTATGGCATTAGATATGCTGTTAGCGGAAAAAGGAGGTACATGCGCAGTGATTGGTACAGATTGTTGTACATATATACCTGATAATTCAGGAGACATTTATAACATAGCTGATACAATAAGACAAGAGGGAGCAAGATATTACGATTATGTGAAAGGGGGTGCCTTTGCATGGTTGGAAAACACATTCGGAGGAGTGGCAGCTAAGATACTCCAATACTAGTTTGTTGGATTAGTAGTTATATTGGCAATAGTTTTAGTGGTGGCTTGCTTGAAAACCTTAGTGATGGTGGGTTTGAATAAAAACCACCGTTTAGAGGCCATTTTTCCCCGCAAAGTGGGGGTTGGCCTTTTCGGGGACCGTGGTTGTTGTGTTTTTTTTTGTTTTTTTTTTTTTTTTTTTGGTCCCCTTTTTGAAGCAATGTTTTACGGCCGGATGCCCTTCCTGCCGCCAACCCTGTTTGTCGCCTTTTACGACAAGCAGGGAATTACCAGTGAACTGGTACTCAATTAGCCGACCTCGGCAGGATGACAGGCTGAGTCAACCCCCCTGGCGTTAATTCAGCGATCGACCGGGATTCGAACCCAGGATCCTTGGATCCTAAGCTGGCACCCTAGCCGCTAGCCCAACACCAGGGACCAGGTTTGAATAAGATAACAAATAACACTATGATAGTGCATGAAGCACCACGTGCAGAAATAAATGAAGCAACAAATGAGGAAATACATGTGGAACCACAAGAGGAAGACTTTTATGGCGACATAAATGTTGAGATTAAAAGATTGAATCAAGTAATGTTGCAAATGAATACAGTAGAGCTAAGATAAGGGCATAACAAACCATTGTGAATTGTATCCGTTTTACGAGCTCGTGAACTCATATAACCATAAGTTACACTATTAAAAGAAAAAGTGAGGAGGACTATGCTAATAATACATTATGCATAGTTTGCGGTTTGCAAGATTTGTTGGGAATTAGATATTCCTGTTTGTGATTTTACTTATATACACTAAACTAATAATGCATTTATTTTCTTTGAGTAGTGTTAAGGGTGTACTGGTGAACAGGTGATTTTTTTTTTGATTTTTTTTTAGCTGAACAGTTTCCTTATAGTCTTATAAACAAGAACCATGCTATTAGAGGTCATAAAAGGACCCCTAATTATTGTTATCTTTACATGCAATTTACAAGAAATATAATATTTTGCATGAAATTTGTTATAACTTTAAATTTGCATCATTCTTTTGGGCTGAAATTTGGACAGGATATTCAGAATATCACTTCCTTTAAAATGATAAAGGCTTTTGTTTATAGGAGTAGCCATTGTGGATTTATTGAAGGACAACCAAGTTTTATCTGGTAATTGGCATAATTAGCTAATTAGTGAACATTTGACATAATTTCACAAAATCCTCTCATCCGGTAGTAGAGTAACACATGTATAATACATGTACCAAGTTTTGTGTGAAAAGAATGATAGGTGACATAGAACATAGAAGTAGAAATGTGTTCTTTGTTTTTCCTTGTTTTTTATTGACGGTCTAATTTTTGCAAATTATATGCTTGTAATATGACAAAGAAGCGTTGAAACTGGTCTGAGTTAAAGCCAAGATTATATCTTTCAAGAAAAACTGAAAATTAGATATTAACTTGACTTTGTTTTTGTGTAAAGGCCTCTCAAAGGTACCGATGTAGTTTTCTCAATTTTTCACCAGTACTACACCCTTAAAATAACTGCATGAGTTTAATTTTTGAATTATGTTAACCTAAAAAACATTTGTGGATGTTATTCTTAGTTTAGTAGTATACAAACACATACCTGATTTAAATATTATTTGTGTGAAGTTGTTATAAGATATACACGATTAGTTAAAATATAGTGATTTCATGTTACAATGTACCCCATCTGATTCAATCTGTGTGGCGAGCAGATATAAATGTGGCAGAGTAAAGGAAAGACCAGGTCACATCTCAAATGGAGTGATGATGACATCTGGAAAGAAGTTCGAAAAAGGAAATTTGTGGCTAAAATTAAGTTAATTTTGGCATACACCCTCCTTCTCAAAGAATGATGAAGACATTCTCCTTTGTAACTTGGAGATGGACGCTTACCTTCACCAAGGGAAATGTATGTGACCATTGGCCTGGATCACACTGCAACATATGAAAGAAGGGCGATCACCTACTTTTGTTCGAATGCCTCGAACATTCATCACGTCAGCAATGGCAGGACGACGACATTTTACCTGCAACTTCCACGGGATGCGGTGACGTGTGTTATTACTTCACAAACTTCCGGGGAGTCAGCATGGAGCTACAAGCAAACGGCTGTGCCTTTTCTTCACAACAGCTGTGCACGATTCTGCTGGGTGCTCTTGGTATGGACCATGGACAACTTGCGTACCATGGTCCCAACATCATCATTGCGGATGCATCCGGCATCCCTGTTCCACATCTTGCTGGCCAATCAACATCACATCAACACTTGCTCCATACTCATGATGAGTGAGGAGGCAAGTCGACGACAATTGGATGAAGGCCTTGTTCAAATCTACTATGGCTCACAGCAAGAGTGGCAAGAATGTTACATGCAAAGCAGGGTCAGTTTGTGACTCTGCCCAGCTATCACAACAGCAGAAAATCCTACGCAAAATAGTGTAGGTGCCATGAAGACATCAGAAGATAATGTTTCATACTTGAATTTCAAACACGACTGATCAGCTCCTTCTTTTCAATAAAAAGTCAACATTTGTGTCAAAGCAAACGTATTGCCAAATGTTGCAGATGTTTTATTATTTTAATGGTGAACTGAAATTATTGTGTTTTGGAAAAGGTGAAGTGTTGTATGCTTAATGCAAATGAAGTGAATTGCATTATCAATATGAAAAGAGAAATGTTTTGTGATCATATTCTTCCAGAATGACGGTGTATGCCTTATGAATGGGAAAATTGGATTACCAAATTTATGGGTCGAATATTAAATAGGTTGATGTTTAGATTAATGATTAATATAAACAAAAAGAAAAAAATGAGGAATTGTGGAGGCATATAATTATTTATATTCTCCCCTTGGTTAAAATGTGTTTTCCTCTTGGAAATGAAACTTGGAACATTCCTGTTCGGAGGGGTCAGAAAGAGAGTGACCTGTGGGGAACAGATAAAGGTGCTTAATCATTTAACAGATAATAACTGTCTAAAATGGCCCTTATAATTCTCCAAGATGGAAACCAGAGGTCTTACCAACCGGGCCAAAAGCCCGGTGCAAGGTCTGGAAATTCCATGCCCGAATAAGGTGATTTGTGCAACAAAGGGATGGGGGAACCTTTATTAGATAAAAAGGAACGTTGAGGAGAGAGCTTCGCTGACCGAGGCTGAAGACGGAGGGAAGATCTGACCGCAGGAGAAGATTGTGCCATGCCATGACCGGCTGAACGAGGCTTCGTTAAAGTTCAGTTAGTTCTTTGTTAGTAATTATCTTGAATCAGTTCGTTAATTCCCTACCCCTTTTTTGAGTTTTAATAAACCTCACGTGAGAATCAAGTTTGGAGTTTCCTTGTTGGAGTATTAGGAATTCTTCAATACCTGTGTGTCACCCACTCCCCGATGTCTGTCCAACTCCCCATGTGTGCGTCCAACTCCCCTGTGTGTGTCACCCACTCCCCTGTGTGTCAACCACTCCCCTGTATGTGACCCACTCCCCTGTGAGTGATCCACTCCCTGGTGCAGTGTGCATGATGTAGGAGGGATGGAGCTGAGTGGGAGAGGATTTGAACTGTTGAAGTCACATTTTACATTAGGTGTAATTACACATTTCACACTGTATTTCCCATGTGTACGCACATGCATTCACATGTTATCAGAAGTAAATAAATTGTGTGGATTACATCCATGAAACCAATTTGTAAAACTGAATGTGCAGGTGCAGCATCTAAATGAAGATGTCCAAATGTCACACGTCCATGCCCGTGGGAGTCCCATAGGTGACTCCACTAGTATATATATATAAATATATATATATATATATATATGTCCTTGATATAGATATATATAGGGAGCGAAGGGAGCCGAGCCATGACAATATATTTCCACTCGGAGAGGCTCGAGTGTAGTGGACTGATGAGGATAGTGTACCCTATGTGGAGGAATGGTAGTTTAACCATTCCTCACATGGTCAGGGCCCATGAGCATTAGTTTAGGAGGATGGCAGTGACAGGCACATGGGGGTGCCAGCAATGGTTACCTACATGGGGCAGCGAAGCTAGCCGAGGGAGGGCTAGGGTAATGTTAGGGAATTAGAAGACCTTAGGGACAAGATTTAAGTAGTTCCACTGTACTGTAGTGGGGACGTAGGTAGCTGAGGTGGATGATAATGACAAGGGTGTGCTTAGTTTAAAGGGACGACGGGGAAGCACTAGTGTTTGGGGAAAACCAGTTAGAAAGATGATGCTGTGTGCTTGGTGAGGACTTGTGTGAGAATAAACGGAGTTGTGTGTGGAAATAAATGGAGTTGTGTTTGAGAAGTGAGCACAAAAAGTGTGCAAGATATTTGGTGAGTGGAAATAAATAAGTGTGTGAGCACAAAAGGTGTGCAAATTTGGTGTGCGAGACAAAAGTGGTGTGCGAGATCAATGGTGTGCAAATAAGTGGTGTGGAATGCTTGGTGTGGAATAAAAGGTGTGGAATGCATGGTGCGAAGGAGTGAATGGGGGAGAATGGAACCCATTCACGGACGCCCGGGGTGGGTAGTGTAAAGCCAGGTAGAGGGCCTAGGCAAAATTTGTATGGATAATGGCACCTGTGGTGCGGGTATTGGCAATGTAGTGTTTTGGAGGGTGCGTGAAACTGTGGAATGGCTGGGCGTGTGGTTTAATTGGTGCGTATGGTTATTGGGGCACACCGCCACTGGTAGTTTGTCGGCCAGGTGAGGCCGCAGGTAGGCTCTGGGAGCCAGTTAGGGTAGTTGTGAGTTGTTGAGTGGGGCCTGAGGATCCCAGGAGAGGACCCGGGTTGCCCAATGCCAAGGTGGGCATCAGGGGGGTAAAGTGCCAGGAGGGGCCTTCCCCAGTTAGGTAGTCGCAGGAGCAGGTAAGCTCGGGTGGCGACTTCAGTGGCGGAGGTGCGCAGGTAGTTGGACCTGCTAGTGGAGCCACACGACCCAGCCCCGAAATTGTGTGAGGGCACAGTGTGAAAATTTGTGGGAGTGAGACCCAAATTCGTAGAGCACCACAGAGCGGACAATGGGAATTCGTGTTCTTCGAACCACATAGTTTAAAGAGGCAGATTGGCAGTGTACGACCCTGGGTAGTTTAAATAAGAGTAAATGTTAGTAGTGTAGTGAGGAAGAGAAATCCCTTCGCACCATCCACAGCCAATCACAAAGGAGGACGAAGCTCCACGCCAAGGCTTGGTAAACTGTTTGAGTAAGTGAGACGCATCAGGAGGTAATGAGACATTGTGTTTGTTCCATCCCTTCCTTCCTGGGAGGGATTGGGAGACGAATTTGGATTAGAGGGGGACATGTGAGAAAAGACGTAGAGACGAATTTGTAAACACAAGGAAGGGCTAGGGTAGTGTAAGCCGAAGATGGGGGGTACGGACGGCTAGGGGCGAGCCTGCTCTGCTCGCTCTTCCGCATCCCTCGCGCTGCATTACCTTGTGTTTTGTGTGCCGTTGCGTCCTTTCCGCTTTGCTGGTCGTGCTTGTCTCTCCCCCCACCCCAGGACCATTTTGGAGGTGGAACTGTGCAGCACCAGTGACTGGTGCAGCATCCATTCTGCACTGCTACATCTGTGCAGCCGAACGGCGCAGCACTTTGCTGCCGTATCCTTCTGCTGCACCCTTGTTACATCTGTGCAGCCGAACTGTGCAGCACTTTGCTGCTATATCCTTTTGTTGTAACTTTGCTGCACATGTGCAGCACTTTGCTGCCACAAACACTTTGCTGCACATTGTTACACTCATGGACCACAAGTCTTGTGGCCTAGCACCTCTGCTGTGCAGCACCTTCCTGCAGAAACCATCTTGCACTTCGGACCACTTGTTTTGAGTGGCATTAATGTCACACAGTCGGACCACATGAGGTTGGCCCTGCTTGGCAAAGAAATACAATAAACGCATTTTTGTGCATTTTTATTATGGTGCGCTAGCGATGAGAAGATTTGTAAGGTAGATAGCCCTGAAGATCAGGAATGGCCTGTATGCTGGTCCGGGGGCTAGCCAGTTTGATAGGCACACAGAAGAAGCAAGAAGAAAGAAGCAAGCAGCAAGTCTTATGAATTTTTGAGTGTGTTTGTGTTTTTGCTGTGCTTTCTCTCCCCTCCAATCTTCTCTTCAAAAAGGACAAGTCCTGGGTCATAGAATTGTAAATAAATTAAGTTTTTTTGTGCTTGTAAATATAAAATGCAGCCCACTGGCTATGTGTTTAGTTTGACCAATTCCGGATTTCGGTTAGTTGTGGGCGTGATTCTGTTAGATAGCTACTCAACGCAATAGGAGGGGGACATATTTAATGTTTTAAAACAGTCGCATACACGGGTTAGAGTAAATGTTAGGGGGAACCACACCGATATGTCACATGTAAAAATAAGGTTAATTTTGCATATCATTCTCAAAACCGGCCGTTCCATTTTGTTGGGTTCGACTCAGGGACGAGTCTGATGAGGGAGAGGGGTAGTGATGCGGTTTTGAGTTTTTTTTACAAATAAAGGTTAATTTCCCCCTCATAGTTTAGTCACACTACAACACGCAGCCTCGCAATAGTTCAGTTATGTCCTGGTAATGTAAGCATAGTCCTTTTCCTGTGTTAGTTTTGCGTTGAGTAGAATAATGAGAGTTAGGTCCTTCTATTGCTTATGCCGCCTCGGTACTGTTGCTTTGGCGCACAATAACACGAGGCCGGCCTAACAAGTCGATCAAGGCCGAAGGAAGGTGGCGGAGAAGCCGACGGTAAGCGCGAGCCGCCAATCACGGCTCGAAGGGAGTGGCTTAGCACTGCGTCAAAAGGCGTGGTTAGAACATTCATTGCGGGCTAAGGGTGTGGCAATATAACCCTTTGCGCAAAGCCCCCACTCCAGTTATGGGAGAGGTGCTTGTGAGTGTTGAACAAGTTATGGGAGAGGCGCTTGAGAGTTGAACAAGTGATGGGAGAGGCGCTTGAGAAGTGAACAAGTTATGAGAAGGGAGAGGCGCTTGTTAAACAAGTTCTGAGGAGAGGTGCGCTGAAAGAAGTCAAACGAGTTTCGAGGGGAGAGGCGCTTGAACAATTGAATGCTCGGTTGAGCTTGAGGCAGATCCTCCCTATCGAGTTATGCGAGTGAAAGCGCGCCATTTAATCGCGCTGTGAGAAACCGCCAAGCCGGGCGAGAGACGTGTATATTTTCCCGCCTGCCTGCTCTGCCTTTGTTCGAGAGACGCGCTGCAAGGATCCTTCCCGCCGCCTGCTTGCCTTCATCAAGGGACGTGCTGTGACCGGGGAGGGTCACACCGGGCGAAGCTGTTCCTGGACGACCAAGCCGGCGCGTTCAGCGCATGAACACCATCCTTCCTTCATTTCCTCCTGTGAGTGTGAACGGGCCCGTGTCTGGGAATTAAGCAGAGACTGTTTAAGTGCCTGCCCTGTGTCTCTCTCTTTTCTTCTGAACCATTGAACATAATAGTGTAAATAATAATTAAACGTGTTCTTCCTTTGATTCTACCGCTTTTGTGTTTTCCATCATAGTACGAATATGAACCATCATGGTACGCGTGGTACGAATTACCGCTCTAATCGGGTTCCATTATAAGATAACTGCATGGACCACGTGGTACGCAATCCGCTCGGCATACTCAAATTACGCGTGGTTTGTGCGGGGCTTGTTTCCTCGCTCCCAGGGCAGCGCGGGGAATTAGGTACGAGCGAGGAGTGGTCCCGAAACCCTATTCCGCGTGTGTCCGAGAGGGACGTCTCAAGTCTCGGTTCCGCCAGGCCCAGCAAAGACAAGGAGATTAACCCCCCCTTGGTAAGGGGAAGAAGGCCGGCGTAGAGAACCGTAAAAATATATATATACAGTATATATTGTTGCGAATATGGAATTTGGCCTCCATATCCGCTTGTAAATATTCCCCTATTTCTCCAATACTCCCCAACTTTCCCCAACCCCCCATTCCCTAGTCCCATTGCATGTAAATAACACTCAGTAGAGCCGACCTTCCCCTTATTCCCCCATTAAATGTCGTGCCCAGGTCCACCGCACCACACGTAGACAACTTTCGGACATCTTCCTAGTTATTCTTAATCTATGTCAGTTAAGGCCTCGTTTCCATTAATTATGACTCTTCGTTGCACCAGAATGTGATTATATGGCACCAGTAGTGAGTTTAGGACCTTTCCCATACCTCCTCCCATCTTCTTCCCCGTCTACAACAACAGAGGGGCACGGCGCTGCGCGGGGGGGAGTGTGCGTCCTCCCACCGGCTCGGTTAGCCGCCATCGACAATGCGCTCCAGACAACGCGCTCCAGACCATGCGCTCCACGGGGTTACCACAAAGGGGCTCCTTGTCAGCTCCTCGTCAAGGGCGGAGCCGGTAACCCCCCCGCACGCACCCAATGAGAAGCAACGTGCCGATTCCATGAGGCGGAGCTAACGAGCCGAGGGCGTGTCACTCCCCGCCGGATATACGCGGCCCCGCGCCGGATGTGACGTCAGATGCGCCCCCAGCTGGAAAAAGAAGGACCTGCGAGCGCTGAAACAGATGCGCCTGAGTTTGGAGAGGCCTGAGAAAGACCCGCCTGAGAAAGAACGTCACCTCTGAGCGCTGCGACGAGACCTCCCCGCATCTCTGGACCGAACCGTGTTGATCCTGCCCCGAGCCCAGGTGCACCTGGAGCCATCGCTACCTTGCCTTTCCTAGCCATCAATCCCCGTGTGAGTCAGCTTTGTCCCGTTTATCTGTCGTCTGTTGGGAATAATATAAGATTGTGTCTAAGTGCTTGTCTTTCTATGTTGTACCTCTCGTCCCTGTAATCTGACCTTCCGTAACGAATATAATCTCCTCCGGAGGTCTTGAGAACCGTATCCCTGGTGTCGTCATTTTATAACCCAGCCGGGTGTCTTCTTTTTCTTATTGAGCCAGCGTAACGCGACTTCGTCAACGTCGAGTATAGTCGGGTAATTTGTGCGGACACGACGGCCATTCCGCTCGGCCCACTTTAACATCAAAGTCGTGTCTGTAACAATATATATATATATATATATATATATATATATATATATATATATATATATATATATATATATATATATATATATATATATATATATATATATATATAATATATATATATGTATATCCATATCTAATTTTAGGTATTTGAAATAGTGATAAATGTAGGGGTGTCCTTACTTTTTCCACATGCAAAATTTGCATTTATGTTTATTTGAATTATACAATGGACTACAAAATGTAAATGTTTCATGATATTTGTTATATTATATCACCTTTATCTATCAATATTGTTGAAATGAAGATCAAATAGCTGTATGTTGAAATATGTTGAATAAGTCAAAACTTTACATGGGGTGTACTTACTTTTTCACGTGACTGCACATTGCAACTCAGCAGCGCGCTCCACCAATTTGACCAAGCGCACACATCAAAATAGTCACCTGCTGTGCGTACAACGCCTATCCGACCAACTTGTCACCAACAACATACATTACAGCATAAATTCATGCACTCATCTCTTTGTACAAGCTTGTTCAACAATCCTCATTCATTCATGTTCCTCTCACACCATTAAAAGGAATGGGGATTTGAGGACGGGGTGAAAATGGTGAGGTCAGGCAGGGTGGTGCCTGGAGCCCGGGGACAGGGCCCAGGTCTTTGGAGGGTAGGTGTCTGGTAACTACCTCCCCTGTCACGGGGTCTTGATCCTGAACCAGCGACATCAGTCGCTGGTTTGCCTGCTTAACTATTTCCTTAATTGTTTGTTCCTGTACTTGATCCGCTTGCTTCCTCTGTCCTTGTAGCTTTTACCTGGCCCCCTGCTGTGGGCCTATCTTTTCTCTTCAGGATCACCTGTCCTGTTTGTTTCTGCCTGGATTTCTGTTTTCCTGTGCTTTATATCAATGGAGTTTCAGCACTGTCCTGACCCTGGTCTCTGTCTGACTTGACCTTGTAGTTTCCACTACCCCTGCCAAGCCTACCTGGTACCTGCGCTCTTCCTTTTTTCTGGCCATGTCCCTCGGGTCTTCTTCATTAGCTCAGCCTATACTTTCCCTGGTATGCAATGGCATACCCCATCTTGTCTCTAGACTGCCCTTTCCTGCTAAGTTCTTGGTTTACCGGCGTTGCCCTGCGGCCGCCTCGCCTCACTTTCCCCCCCCTCTCCTGCTAACTGACCCCTATCCTTGGTAGATCAATAAACACCCCGTTACTCCAGGGCCAAATGGCCTGTACTTACAATTTGTTCGTGATACAAGCACCGGTGGCGCAAGGGGAACAGACGACACCTGGGGAAGAAGAGTGGAGCGCAATTTGGAACAACCCCTCAGCATAAAAGCTCACCTTAATCAAATCAAGTGCCGGCCGGCCTCTCCTCTCAGGTCTCCAACCAGGGTCTGTTTTCCCCAGCCTCGCTCCGAGTTGTGTCCCACTTCTGACACCAAGATGTGGGGAATCGAACCAGGTTCCACAACAATCAAAGAGTAACAAGCGGTTTATTGAAAGACCAATCACAGCTGTGGAGAGAGATCAAGACACATCAAGCTCAAAATATGCAGAGAATGTGCAAGACACTCTCTGAAAGTAACTCGGCAAGGCGTTTCTTATACACATTCAAAGTGAGATATAAATCTCCGCTAATTCTGCATGTTCAGCGATTTTCACACCACACAAAGAGAGGGAAAATGGACTAACAGCCCCTACCCTTGTCCTATCTTGTTTGGCACACTGAGCCAAGGGAAAGTGTAGGAGAGACGTTGTAGCATTCCCGAGTTCTCCGAGTTAGTTCTTATCTCCTGTGAGGATATTTCCCAGGCCTTTGCAGAAGCCAGCTTTTACAAGGACACAGGGATTGCGAAATCTGTTTTCCACTGAGCGCAGTTTTACCGAGTGTTACGTGGTCCCCTCGGTGACTACCTGGTCTCGGTGACCCCCGGACCGTGAGAGGAACTTCGCTAGAAAGTTGTATCACATATGCGCTTTCGCCACGCAATCCATATGAATTCCACCCAAGAGAAAACTGAGTTTCAATGATATATTTCAAGGGTAATGATACCATACAAGTTCAATGCTACAATCAAGGATATTTTCCCCGAGCAATCCACCATCAACAATTCACAATCCACAATCAATCCCCTAGATGATTAAGATGGCCATCTTATATATGTGTGTCCCCTTTTGTACTCACGACCCCCTTTTGGTCTCGGTCCCTCACAATGTCTCTGGGCCCCTCCTGACCAAGATGATGGTCGGCTTCGCCGCACTCGGGCGGTTGAACGAACCCTGGGTGGACGTGTTTCCACCGGGCAGGTATCGTACCGTGCACCACGGCTGCAGCCCCCTCGTGGCCACGCGAAGCGGGTACTGTAAAGCAAGCAAAAGCCACACGCCGCTTGCACCGCGTTTTAGGCCCCAACGTGCGACCCGTACGCGTCTTTGCAGACGGTGCCGCGAACGGTGCCAGAAGCTGGGTCGGTGCACGGCCCCACGGCAACTTGACGCGTCCACCGGGTAGGTACACGTCCCGGTAACTCCTCTCGCCAGACGGGCTTGGGAACGCCGCTTTTCCACGCGGCGCAAGGTCGATCCCACCTTTCGTCGGAGCGGGGCGAGGAAGAAGAAGCCTCGTCGCTTTTCTTCCTCGTGTCTTTTCCTCTTCCGTTTCCGGTCTCTTTTTCAGAAGGGCTCCTGACCCTCCAACCACAACAACCCTTAATCTACTACACATTGATAAGCAAAGACCTGAATGGTAATTCACATACATTCACATAAATATGTAACACGAGGCACAAACTCTGTAAGTGTATCCATTGGCACATTCCAAAGCCTTAACTGTTTGGCTGTAAAAACGAATTGAAAGCCATGTAAGGAAACATAGTGAAGTATAAAGCTTAATTCTACATTTAGATGTGAAGCAAGCATTAATTAGATGTCAAAAGGCATAATTAAATGCATGATCTCAACATATATATATATATATATATATATATATATATATATTGTTACGAATTTGGGTAGTGATATATGTAGAGCAGAGTAGATCTGAGTAGGTAACATGCTTCGACTGTCGCGATAGGGAATCTACCTGTAATAAGTCATGTGTAGGCGTTTTGTCGGCTAAGATGTATGATGGTGAATCTACCAGGAGATTCGTGTGTTAAGTAGTGTAGGGAATATTGAGTAGAGCCCTTGTATGTCTCACCTGGTAGTCAAACCTTTGTCCCTTATTGCACTGCAGACCACATAAACATTAGTTAGGACCTTTAGTACAACACTAAATGACGCCTTCCCCCCTGACATGACTGAGGAAGAAACCAGGCTAGAACACCGCCGATAATAGCCGCCACCATTTGCACCTCCGGGAGGCCGACCCGCCTCGCATAGCACGTGCTGTGACCAAGGAATACGGGGACGGGAGTGGAGTGACGCAGTGGGCGTGACCTGAGTGAGCCGGCGAGTCGGGGGAGGCTCTGATTGGCAGAGCAGTGCGCCAAAGCTGACGTCACCGGCCAGGGATATTAACAGCGCCGGACGCCTTTGCTGGCAAGTAGTTGGATCGAGAGTTCGTGTGCGCATTTGAGCAGGAGTTGGATAGAGAGTTCAGCAAGTTGAGCAGGAGTTCAGATCTGATTCCGAGTTCGTGTGCACAAGCAGTTTTGAGAGTTGAGAGTCGCGCAGCCCATGAGTCACGAGTTGGTGTTGAGTTGAGACGAGTTCACTCCTGGCCCCTGGCAGTTCGGTAGAGAGTGACATTCGTGGTCGAGAGTTGGTTTTGCAGTGCGCAGTTTGGCAGTGAGCAATTGAGAAGTGAGTTGGAAGGACGAGACGTGCAGTCACACCTGCGTTCTCTCCGTTCCTGGCTTTTCGTGCTTCTCGTGGGGATCGACCTCATGTGAAGCCGCTGGCCTGCGTTGGGTGCTTTGGAGCTTGGTGCACAGACCTCGTGGGCGGCGAGAGGATCGGAGCTTGGAGCAAGGCCTCGTGGGTGCATCGGGGCCGAGCGGTGCCGTGGTGGACGGCAAACAATACAAGACGACAAAGACAGATAAGCCGAGCTCCTTGTGTACATTTTACATGACGTGTTCTTTTTATTAATTCATAATCCCTCGTTTTGTTTCTGAAGTCGGTGTGCGGGATCCCGGTTTAGGATATTTATTACCGGCGTGTGTTTTTCCTGTCTCTGCCTTTATTCAATAAACCCTTATATTACTTTTTGTACATAATACCTGAACGCAGTTTACCGGGTGGTTGATTTCACAGTTAAGGCTGCGAGGACTTGCGCCGCTTCCCTCCATTCCGCGTGCTTAGGTGTTTTAGATTTGGGAATCCGCCAATGAGCTTCCGCCGAAGGGGTTAAAGCCATCGTGATTGGCATCCGCGATCGCCTGATATAAATTTCGGCGGTTGCGTGACAATATTTATTTATGTGTGTGTGTGTGTGTGTGTGTGTGTGTGTGTGTGTGTGTGTGTGTGTGTGTGTGTGTGTGTGTGTGTGTGTATCCATTTGCGGTGTACACATGCTACTCCATGATGCTTATGCAACAGAGAATAATCTTTAAAATGATGGACTGTACAAGTTGAACAGCAAGAAGAAGAACCCGCACAAACCCACATAAACAAGTAAAATTTGTTTATTACGTGGATGCAACTGTTGCATATATCAATTATTCCAAACGAAGAGTACACCAGGGGAAGGTTACATTGATTTATTTATGGAAAACGTTAATACTTTGGCATTGCCAGCTGTAGCCTATATGTACAATGATATATCATAAGTTATGCATAGGATATCGAGAAATGAGCAAAATGTTGTTGCTGCAAAATAGGCCAAGATGTGGTATTCCAGCAGTAGGACTGACTGCAGTTTAGACATCCACATTGGCTTCAC
Organism: Myxine glutinosa; assembly: GCF_964187855.1. Lineage (NCBI taxonomy): Eukaryota > Metazoa > Chordata > Myxini > Myxiniformes > Myxinidae > Myxine > Myxine glutinosa. The sequence goes on from NC_136266.1 coordinate 11,214,400, forward strand.
CACAATTTGAATATAATTAATGACTTTCAAATAAGTTGACACTCAGTTGAAGAAAACCTTGTTGATGATACAGTGAAAATAAATGTAACAAAAATGTTTTATGTACATTAAAATGTTTTCAATCTCACCGATAATTCACAAGGATTAAACATTTGTTTACAATGAAACCAATAAATTGATATTCACATGTGGAATCTAGGTGGACAGTTGAGAGTTGGTACATGCAAAGTTTGAATACAAGTTTTGAGTGATGTTAACTACAAAGCATGTACATCATTCAAATTGATGATTAGCATAATTTTGTTTCACAACGAAAGTAGAATGGTAATTATGGCATATCTTTGCTAACCAAACCACATTCTCTTTTTATTAGATTTTTCCAATTATACCAATTATGATTTTATAACATTGACTACAACTCCTATCAATTGTTGACTCGTTCATTCGAGGAACAATACATTTCAATGCTTCTTCCCAATCAATACAATATAACATATATATATATGTATAGGTATATAAATATATACATATACATATATTTATACATATACACACACATATATTTCTGCAAAGAGGAAAACAGCTAACCAACCAAGAATTGTAGTGCCACACCACAGATTGTGCAAACATTGTGTCAGACAACATTTCCTCCATAACACATGGCCTGCTTCAAGCTTTTGATGCTGCTCTGGCACATAGCTTCATTTTGTTCCCTTTGAAAATGGCCTGAGGAAGTCAGTGGGACATGTACGAAACATTGGCTAAACTAGACCTGCTTTATCATTTTTGTTACGATATCGGTGGAGTGGTGGATTGACAGGATGGCCTAGACTAGAGGTACACACTCTCGCCTCCAAGCTGTCTTGCCTGCGTTCGAATCCCGACCCAACTATAAACTGTCATCCCAGTGGTTCACGGGCAGGGCGGTGCCGTCCCTCAGATGAACGTTTAGCAGGCGTCACATCTGCCAGCATTAGTTGGTGCACGCTCAAGATCCCACACTATCCTTCGTGAATAGTAGGCGAGCTATTGCCAGCACTACGAACAAATTACAAATTCCTGCTGTAACTTACAGAGGGCATTGCATCAGTGGCACAGCCGTGCCCTCAGCCGTTGATACCATCCGCAGCCTTGTGCTGCATACAAAAGAAGAAGTGGAGTGGTACTTAAAGTATCATTCTTGGTTGGTTGGCTGGCAATCCTTTACATACACAAACAACTTCTGCATTTGATGTAGTCTGTGAAAACAAATAACTTGATGTAGTCTGTGAAAACAAATAACGGCTCACTCCTGAAAAAGTGTCAGCTGGTACACTGCTGCCTGCATTGTCAATAACCAAGAAAGATTTGGAAGCATTTGCAGCAATAACAAACAGCTCCACATCAAACAAAGTAATCAATCCACGGACACGTTTCTGGCTCAATGCAGACAATCAGTGCGGAATGTATTCTCCCCAAAGTTGAACTGACAAATCATCCCATGTAGGATTATCACCAAATTCTACCTCTCAACTGCATGCTATCGAACCATCAACCCATCCATGTGCCGCATCAGCAATGGCTGCAAGGAACTGGGGGTGGCTGCCATACATAGACCCTGCTTAAGCATCAACCACACAGAAAGTCTGTGAAAACACTGCTAAACATCATTCCTTTTCCAAAGGTGGTGGTGTTGCCCCAAAGGCATCTAAAGCGTTCGTGCTCACTAACACTGTGGGGTGCAGTGTAAGAGCTGACGGTAATTTTTGCAGTAGACAGTTCCATGTGTTTTGACTCACTGTAACTGAGGTAAAAGTTGCGTTTTTATTTTAATATCTTCTTTACTGGCTGCATCTCAGAAACTTCATGAAGTAAGCAATGGATGCTTAAACGGTGTGATGTGCAGCAGTTGCTGAGGATCACTACAAGGGTCAGTTGCCAAGAAGTATGCACACAACATTGAGCTGTCCAGCCTGGATTGTAATCTTGGCCCAGCTATAAACTGCCACCCTGGTGTTTCACAGGCAGGTTGACTCATCAATGTGTGTGCCGTACATCAGATGGATGAAAAACTGGGCATCCCACCTGCCAACATTAGTTGGTGGACGTTAAAGAGCGCACTGTGTCCTTCACAAAGAGTAGACAAGCTAACGCCGACATCATGAGCAAATTTCAAATTCCCGCTCTAACCTCCAGGGGCACTGCATCAGAGGTGCCCCCAGTATAATGATGCTAGCCACAGCCACGTGCTGCATATGAATGTGTAACAAGAATAAGAGGAAGAAAAAAAAAAGAGGAAAGATCAATGCAGCAAGTACCGGTGTGGCACATGGCTCTATCAATAACATTTGAGAGGTGGATATTTGGATCGACGGTATACAATATGCCTGCATATATATATATACATACATATACATATATACATACATATACATACACATACATATATATACATACATATACATATACATACATATACATACATATACATACATATACATATATATATATATACATACATATACATACATACATATACATACATATATACATTACATACATAAATAGTTACATATATTGTATATACTCATTCAATGCAGTGTAGTATAGGGGTTCTGCCATTACAATGCATAAGTATATTGAAGCAAAATGTGGGGATTACATTTACAGACTACAAAATTGAAAGTTGTATTCAGATTAGTGCTTTCTGAAAAAGTTTCACCATCTAATAAAGGTGAACAACTGAACATGTACAAATAATTTTATGAAAGAACATTGAACAGGAACATGTATTACGAGTCATGCATCAGCTTGCTTATCCTCAGAATTTTTAACACTGAATTGAGGAAGCCATTCAAGTTAGCTCAGGTTTTCCTTATACAGTATATATTTAAAACATTACATGTTTTTTTTTGTTTTTTAAATTCCATTCTGTGAAAAGAGGTACTCTGATAACCCATGTCGATGAAACATAGATTGATGCATCACTGAGATATGGACTTGTTGTTGGAATCCTAGTGAGTCATTTTGGAGGTTAGGTTGAAGCACTTGCATGTTTTCAGTTATTTTCAATGTTCAAAGTGTTGAGACTTGAGTGTTCTTTGGGATTTTCCATCATTTCTGGCATTTTGCAAACGATTCTTAACGTCCAGCTATTCCGAAGGCGATTTTACGATGATTTCAATGCTGTTGTCACAATGAGCCCAATCATTTCTGTGGTTATTAACAGATCCTTCCGACGCCTTCCTTTCATCCATCATATTAGTCAGGAAGTTGTTGCAATCTCCAGAGGCGTGACCCTCCAACCAGTTCCTGCACGCCCTTTGGATCACCGTGGCCGCCACATCCGCTTGTCTCCGCAGCAGCGTCGTCGTGACCGGCTCCAGCGTGATCTCATCCTGTTTGGAGAATCGAGCTTCCATCTCCTTCCGGATGCCGTCCACAGCTTCGCCTTCACCGAGCACGCGTTTCGTCAGGGCGAAGAGCACGTCCAAACAGTGAATTCGATCCCCTTCCATCATGGGCAATTCCATCACCGCTATGTGCAAATCGTTGGGCTTGGAAATTTTGAGCGGTGCGTCCAGAGCATCGATGAAATCCGGAAGTTTTGTGTAATCGATGTACTGAGTCGCTCCCGGGTCAAATTTACTCCAGATCTCGAAGAACATCTCAAAGTCGTCCTCGCTCAGGGGATCTTCACTCTCTTCGTTCGCGACGTTGAAATTCTCCAGAATTATGGCGATGTACATGTTCACCACGACGAGGAAAGAGATGATGATATAGGTTACGAAAAAGGTTATTCCGATCAGTCTGTTTCCGCAATTGCCTACGACGTTGGTGCCCGCGTGCACAAATCCAGGCTCGCAGTCGGGACGCTCCACCATGAGAGTGGGAGCCAGAAGGCCGTCCCATCCCGCCGACGTGGTTATCTGGAAGAGGCAAAGCATGGAGCCAGAAAACGTCTCAAAGTTATACATGTCGTTAATGCCTTTAGTATGCCTCAGAAATCCAAACTGAGCCATCCCAAAAATGGAGAAGATATACATGATGAGGAAAAGGAGCAGGCCGATATTGAAAAGCGCCGGCAGGGACATGAGGAGGGCGAAGAGCAGCGTGCGGATCCCCTGCGCACCCCTGATGAGCCGAAGGATGCGCCCGATGCGACACAAACGGAGCACTCTGAAAATGGTGGGCTCAAGAAAGTACTTATTGATGGTATCTTGCAGGACCAGACCTGTAGGGATGGAAAACACGTGATAAAAAGAACAACTTGAACCATCATCAATCAATCAATAAATTCGGTTTTATTTTAATATAAGAAAAAGAAAAAATGTACACGACTGTAGTCCAAGGACTAATAATGTAAAGTTTACAATATCAATAATTTCACATAGTAACAAATACATTATACAGACAGAAAAAGAAATCAATTATCTATTTGCATTGGTGAATCAATAAAAACAAAATAAATTCATTTAAAAGGTTGAAATGCTTTCGTCAATATATGAATGTCAATAATTACATTCAAAATATCTAAATATTTGTATTAAATAACCTACATTGACTTAAAAATGGTATAATATATAACATTACAAAAATTAAATATTCAATCAATTAATCAAAGTATTTCAAATGATGCATCTTATTTCAGTTATACAGGAAAAATATATTTACTTTGTATTAAATTACACATGCTGGTAGTAAAAATTAAAATCTGTTAAAATTATTGAAGAAACTAGCGTGACTCGGCACGCTCTGTGCGCCTCACCACATGTCGTTTCAGAGGGGTAGGCAAATTTGACCATTTCGGTGTCTTTTGGGTCTTCAGGGCCATTTGGGTCTTTGGTGTCTTCAGAGGCTTTTGGGTCTTAAGGGTCTTTTGTTTCCTCTGGGTCTTTAAGAGTCTTTGGGGTGTTTTGGTTATTTGGGGCATTTAAGGGTATTTTGGGTCTAAAGGGTATTTAAGGGTCTTTGGGGTCTTTGGGGTGTTTTGGGTCTTCAGGGTGTCTTTGGGGTCTTTGGGGTCTTTTGGGTCTTCTTGGTGTTTTGAGTCTTCAGGGTATTTTGGGTATTTTTGGTCTTCGGTGGCCTCAGGGTTTTTTTTGGGGTCTTAAGTGTCTTTTGGTTCTTCTTGGTCTTTAAGGGTCTTTTTGGGTCTTCAGGGTATTTTTGGTCTTTGGGGTCTTCTGGGTCTTTTTGGTCTTTGGGGTCTTTTTGGTCTTCAGGGTCTTTTGGGTCTTCAGGATGTTTTGGGTCTTCAGGGTGTTTTGGGTCTTCGGGGTGTTTTGGGTCTTCAGGGTGTTTTGGGTATTCGGGGTGTTTTGGGTCTTAGGGGTATTTTGGGTCTTTGGGGTGTTTTGGATCTTTGGGGTCTTTTGGGTCTTCGGGGTCTTTTGGGTATTCAGGATCTTTTTGAGCCTCATGGCCTTGAAGGGTATTTTGGGTCTTTGGGGTGTTTTGGGTCTTCGGGGTCTTCAGGGTATTTTGTGTCTTCAAGGGCATTGGTGGTCTGAAGGGTCTTGGGGGAATTAAAGGGTCGTCAAAGGTCTGAGGGGTCTCAGCAGTCTTAACGCAACTAATAGGGTTAATTAAGAGGGTGGTAATTTTATTTGAAGAAGAAGAAGACGTTTTCGTCGCATATAAACATACATACATAGCGACATACATAACCATACATGTTTGCTCTATTATAATAAGATTCAGAAAATCAAAACAAACCGAATCATGATGATCACGTTGATGATCACCAACGTATAAGTTTGTCGACGCAAAGATAAAGCCATTTCTTTTGAAGAAAAACAAATGGAATCGATTTTCGGAAGAGAAACTGCAGTAACCAAATACTTACCCAAAATCGATATCACTACAACGACCAGATCAAACACATTCCAGGGGAATTTGAAGAAGTGATAACGCAGAGCAAACATCTTGAGTGTGCACTCTCCAGTGAATATTCCAATAAACACGATGTTGACAAAATAAAGAGCGTTTTCCATCGATTTGCTTTGATCTTCCGTTTCAATCATCATTGTCAACATGTTGAGACAGATGAGAACCATTATGGTGATATCGAATATCTGGTTCGATATGATATCAAACACAAAGCCCTGGATTTTGTTCTGCGGTGACAAAGAAAGACAACAATATCCCAGTGTTAAGACACCGTGACTAATGAGATGACAATAAATTCATGTAGATCAAACCAATGCAGCTTTAAAAACCCAATGGATTACATGAATGGTAATTCATCCATTAAATTTCCATGGAAGGTCACCATGGAATACCACATGGATCAACTAAGTGAACTTATCAAGGTAGTTATAGATTGGTAAGAGTCCCATTAAGGTATGCTTTGGCTCAGGTACTGACATAATGATTGCCTCTTCCACTGAATACGTGACTTTCAAAATGATGTAATCTGCCCCAGATTGCCTGGTGCATGCGCAGAAACCCCTAGTGATGAAGTTCATCGGGGAGGCCTGGATAAGGATTGTAGAATGAAACGACAAAATTTTTTTTTAGAGAAGTGTGTGTGTGTGTGTGTGTGTGTGTGTGTGTGTGTGTGTGTATGTGAGTATGTGTGTGTATATGTGTGTGTGTGTGTGTGTGTGTGTGTGTGTGTGTGTGTGTGTGTGTGTGTGTGTGTGTGTGTGTGTGTGTGCGCGTGCTTACACTGACTTGGTTCCACATGATGGGAACGTTTAACTTACTGTTGTTAGCACAGCATTTTTTTTTCCACACATTTTTCATTTTTGTTTTTCACACCTTTTCAGCATTCAGACAAAAGAGTGACAATTTTCGAATGGTTAACTTATTCTGTTCCTCATTAAAAATCGGACACAGATATATAGGAATACGAACCTCCCCTGTCCCACCCCCCCCCTCCCCTGTGCCTGATACTCCCCTGTGTGTCACCCACTCCCCTGTGTGTCACCCACTCCCCTGTGTGTCACCCACTCCCCTGTGTGTCACCCACTCCCCTGTGTGTGACCCACTCCTGTGTGTGTCATCCACTCCCCTGTGTGTCACCCACTCCCCTGTGTGTCACCCAATCCCCTGTGTGTCACCCACTCCCCTGTGTGTGACCCACTCCCCTGTGTGTGACCCACTCCCCTGTGTGTGACCCACTCCCCTGTGTGTGACCCACTCCCCTGTGTGTGACCCACTCCCCTGTGCGTGACCCACTCCCCTGTGCATGACCCACTCCCCTGTGTGTAACCCACTCCCCTGTGTATGACCCACTCCCCTGTGTGTGACCCACTCCACTGTGTGTGTGACCCACTCCCCTGTGTGTGTGACCCACTCCCCTGTGTGTGTGACCCACTCCCCTGTGTGTGCGACCCACTCCCCTGTGTGTGCGACCCACTCCACTGTGTGTGCGACCCACTCCCCTGTGTGTGCGACCCACTCCCCTGTGTGTGTGACCCACTCCCCTGTGTGTGTGACCCACTCCCCTGTGTGTGTGACCCACTCCCCTGTGTGTGTGACCCACTCCCCTGTGTGTGTGACCCACTCCCCTGTGTGTGTGACCCACTCCCCTGTGTGTGTGACCCACTCCCCTGTGTGTGTGACCCACTCCCCTGTGTGTGTGACCCACTCCCCTGTGTGTGTGACCCACTCCCCTGTGGGTGTGACCCACTCCCCTGTGTGTGTGACCCACTCCCCTGTGTGTGTGACCCACTCCCCTGTGTGTGTGACCCACTCCCCTGTGTGTGTGACCCACTCCCCTGTGTGTGTAACCCACTCCCATGTGTGTGTGACCCACTCCCCTGTGTGTGTGACCCACTCCCCTGTGTGTGTGACCCACTCCCCTGTGTGTGTGACCCACTCCCCTGTGTGTGACCCACTCCCCTGTGTGTGACCCCCTCCCCTGTGTGTGACCCACTCCCATGTGTGTCACCCCTTCTCCTGTGTGTGACCCACTCCCCTGTGTGTGTGACCCACTCCCCTGTGTGTGACCCACTCCCCTGTGTGTGTGACCCACTCCCCTGTGTGTGTGACCCACTCCCCTGTGTGTGACCCACTCCCCTGTGTGTGTGGCCCACTCCCCTGTGTGTGACCCACACCCATGTGTGTGACCCACTCCCCTGTGTGTGACCCACTCCCCTGTGTGTGACCCACTCCCCTGTGTGTGACCCACTCCCCTGTGTGTCACCCACTCCCCTGTGTGTGACCCACTCCCCTGTGTGTCACCCACTCCCCTGTGTGTGACCCACTCGCCTGTGTGTCACCCACTCCCCTGTGTGTGACCCACTCCCCTGTGTGTCGCCCACTCCCCTGTGTGTGACCCACTCCCCTGTGTGTGACCCACTCCCCTGTGTGTGACCAACTCCGCTGTGTGTCACCCACTCCCCTGTGTGTGACCCACTCCCCTGGGTGTGACCAACTCCGCTGTGTGTCACCCACTCCCCTGTGTGTGACCCACTCCCCTGGGTGTGACCCACTACCCTGGGTGTGACCCACTCCCCTGTGAGTGATCCACTATCTGGTGCAGTGTGCATGATGTGGGAGGGACGGAGCTGGGTGTGAGAGGATTTGAGCTGTTGAAGTCACATTTTACATTTGGTGTAATTACACATTTCAAACTGTATTTCCCATGTGTACGCACATGCATTCACATGTTATCAGAAGTAAATAAATTGTGTGGATTACATCCATGCAACCATTTTGTAAAACTGAATGTGCCGGTGCAGCATCTAAATGAAGATGTTCAAATGTCACACACGTCCATGCCTGTGTGATTCCCACGGGTGACTCCACGAGTACATTGATAACAGCTCTCACATCCCATACAACTTCTACTCCCACCCCACCCAACCCTCCCAAAATTAAATCATCATTTTAAACGAAATATCACCATTTTAAATGTAAATATCATCATTCTAAACTTACCCTGTGCATCGACAAGCCCCAGATTTGACCTTCCCATCGATGTTAAGAAGCATGAAGGTTTGGTTCAAATCCGCCTATCTACAAACCTTCGGCCTTTCCCGGATGGGCCCATGTCATTTGGAGTTTTGTTGGCAATATGGACAACAAGTTATCAACCTTTTGGACGAGTTGATCAGGAAGTTCTCCAATTGTTTTGTTGTGCTGAGGCACACCCCTTTGTCATGGATACGCTTACAAGTACTTTTGGCTTCTTTAAAAGTTTTTTTAGTCGTTTTGTTCTACAATCATTATCTGGCAGGCATGAAATATTTCCAGGCTGCCACAACTAGGGGTTTCTGCGCATGCTGACCGAGCAATCTGAGTCGGTTTATGACAGTTAAATAGTGGCGTATTGGGTGCACAATAATTAATGTGGGCCAATTAAGAAAGCTGTAGTTGGGTGATGTTCTGAGTCCTCCGTTGGGTGCTCTTCCATGGGAACTCGCTGCAGACGATGGTTCATTGAGGAAAACACAAAAAAGCGAGCAAGAGAATTGGAGAAAAGTATTCTTCTAGCAGAGGTTTTCACCAAATCATCAGCATTCATAAATGATGGGTTGAGCTTGGAAGATGGAATGAATAAAAATAGGATCGTGGTTCCTGAAGATCACCCGGAACAGGAGCAAGTCACTCAAACCCCCCACAGACCCCCTAAAACCCCGATAACCCTGATTTTTAATGCCATGAACAAACTTTGGTACATCATGGACGATGAAGGCTGTGATCAAGTTTCATTAAAATCGTGTTTCGGAGAAGGGAGCAAATACCTATTTGGGGGGGGTTCAGGTTTTACCTGAAATACGTAAATTTTTAGCTCCAGTTGAGATAAAAATGAAAAGGCATTTGCTCAGCTCGCTGAAAATGGCCTGCCATTGATGATCAACAAGGGAAGTGATCATTGGTGGATACACGTTGCCTGCGATGTTTATCGTGAGACTTCAATCGATAATACAGAACGATGCTAAATGAGCTCAAATGCTGCTGTTCGTTTAAATAATTTAGCTGCAGCTAGAAAATCCACCAGTGGAGAAAGTTGTATTTTGTGATGGTCCACCAATCTGTGATGGTGTGATCCCTCCCACAGATCTCCCGATGTCCCTGCTCTGAAATGTTGTACTTGTGTGCTTCCCTCTCTCTCCCCACCTTGTCTCCCGCTCCCTTTATTATATGCTTCATGTGTCCGTTGATGTTAGCTCTTACACGAGCCTCGATCTTGTATACAGAAACAAAAACCCACAACACCTGTGGCATCACATGTTCACGGCAAATTGCAGAGAGAATGTGGTGTCCTCCACAGAAATCCCCAGAATATGGTGGCTAAATTTGGGAAAGGAGGGCGGGTGATAGTTGAGAGAAATGAGTGCAAGGAGGTGGGCTCACAGGATTGGAAAACGAGGGAAGGTACACTGGGAGGTAGCGGGGGAGGAACATGTCATAAAACACAAGAATCGTGCACTTTGTGACACCTTTTTGAAATTTGGCATGATGATAGGGCAGGTCATGAAATTTTCAAAAACCCACTGGCTACAAGTTGGCACACCCCTCTGATGGCCGGTAGCTGCAAAATTCCAAATGGCCGCCAATAGGTACGAAACGGACAATATCTCAGCTTCCACTGATCATATATCTAAGTGTAATACCACTTTTTCCATGTTTTCGAGTACAGATCATCCATTTTTAAAGAGTATTTTAGGATTTGAGATCAATTTAAAGGTTACAGAGGAAATATTAATTAATAAACTAAACCGCCTCTCACCTCCAGGAGGGGGTGTGCCAACTTGTAGCCAGTGGTTTAAAAAAATCTCATTACCTGCCCTATCATCATGCCAAATTTCAAAAAGGGTCCATCGATCCTGCCCAGTAACAACCACTTTTTACGCATGTCACTTTTTAAGAGTTTTTTATTTTTATGTCATAGTGCCATGCTGCGTCCTTATGACGTAGCAGTGACGTCCGGCCACCGGCCACCAGGGGGGTGCGCCAACTTGTCGCCAATGGTTTTTGAAAATCCCGTGCCCGGCCCAAACATCGTGCCAAATTTCAAAAAGGTGTCACAAAGTGCACGATTCCGACGTGTTCCTCCCCCACTAGAGGGGGGAAATGATTAAGGTTGGGGGTGGGGGGGAGATTATCCTAGTTTTTCATACATAGCCAAGAGGATGCTCCAAAGTGAAATAATATAATTAATTGCTTGGAATTTCAGTTTTTGAAAGTTCACTTGTTTTGTTTTAACGATTTTTTTCCCAATGAAATACAAGGTTCATGCTGAATATGTCTTACACTTGGTCTTGGTGTGGGCTTTATGGGCTTCTTGGAGCCAAGCTTCTTCATGGCACTGTGATACTTCTTCTGTTCCTCTGTAAGGAAAATGTCTTCTCCTCCTAAGTGGAATGCAAAACGCAACTTTGTTTACAACCATATTCTGATACCATACGTCATGGTAAACAGTACATGCCGTTTTGACGATAAATAACCCCAATGCATTGGCGAGTTGATAACATGCATGGATTCCTAATTTATGAGCTAATTAGTCAATTAAGCTTCGTATTGATTGATTAACATGCTTATAAACTCTCGAGCTTTGCTCTATTTGTTCAATTTGGTAGAGACACGATATGAGTCTTTGTTCGTGTTCACATGTTTAAAGTGCAGTTAACTGCAGTATGCTCTCTTATAATATCATCTTGCTATAATTCACCAAATGTCCGTCCGTCTGTCTGTCTGCTCAAAGGTACCGTAAAAACTGCTGAACCGATCGCAACGATATTTTGGGTGGATAATCCTGGGATCTCCAGGAGTAAAATAGGCTATTTAGTTTTCCCAATTTCAGCTTTAGTCTCCAGAATTCTCAGGTTTGGACTCACGCATAACATTAGCGTTCGCATAACGTTCATTGTTCTCATTGTGACGATGTTGCTTTCCCGGATGCCGCACGAACGGCTGCACCGATCGTTGCACAGCTGCACCGATCGGACTCGGTGACCTCGGACAAAGACCTTTAATAAGGACACAGGTTGAATCCCTGCTTGAGAGAATTCCAACCCCCTCCCTGCCATCACGGTCGTCTCTCCAACTTACAATCCCATGAGATATGCGGAAAGGACGACCCAAAACCAATTATCTTCTTTTTGATTCGAATATAAACATCATTAAAAGTAAATAATGACCACTGCCAAAGTTGAAACGACATTTAATCTCTACATGAGAGAATTCCATATAGCTATTTGGGTGGTGAATACGCTAACAGATCGCTGTCTCCATCGATCTTGCCAAGACCGTAACACCTATCGGCTCAAAATCCTTTTAACTGTTGACTTGGTAGTTTTTACAATGAAGGAAACATTAACAATGTTGTTAAAAGTTTATTTTGTGATTAATTGGAGTTATGTTGTTTGGAATTAAAAAAGAGATATCGAGTTCAAGTGAATGACGACATGCCATGATGGTTTCTACTTTCTGAACGTGAAATTCGTGGATCGCCCTATGCAGATTCACCACGGTCCCACGATTGATGTTTCTATATGTGAACGTTCCCGTTTGTTTGCGAACAGGTACGTTTTTCATGGAAGTCCTTCACGAACTTGCTGTCCATGTCTGACGTGCGACTGAAGGTGCTACAGGAATGTGGAATTTATTGGTTTCATGCTTTAGCATTCGCCATATCTGCATTGCCTGTTTGCTTCTGGCCTCCCACCCGTGCGTAGCACAGGTATCTCCCTAGTAGTTTTAATTACAACAGCACAGTATTATGATGTATAATTATAAAATGGATTCGTAATGATGTAAGACAATCTCTCAAACTGCTTGCACTCTTTACACCTTTAGGCATGAACAGCTAAAGATCATAAGATTGATATCCCACAATCCCTTGTCTCTATTCCGTTTTCCTTGTACTTAATGGATCTAGGAGCTCTTCCATGACCTTTTATCACCATACGTGCACCTTTACCTGCTTGGTATTTACATCTGAGCCATGATTCACAAATGTTATGATACTTGGATCCTGGATAAACAAAACCCCACATACCATACCTTCACATGCGCAGTGATGATGGGGCGGACGGGGCGACCGCCCCAAACACGAAGTGGATGGGGCGCAAAACGACACCTCCTGAAATACGTTTTCATGCTCCATTTGGTTTTATATCAATTATAATACAACGGACTAGTGAGATCACGAGACGTAACTTTCAGAACCACGTTTTACATTTTAAACTCAGTGGTACATGTCATTGTGACATGTCGATGTTTACGAATTATATTCCTCCAGTTTAACATTTTTCGCAATTATTATCATCCGCGCACAATAAATAAACCCGTATTAGTAATTAGGGGGATGCCGGCTGCCTAAATCTCTTATATTATCGAGTTGTTTTGTGAATCTTCAAACACACGAGGTCATGCATTCTGTAATATGGAGCGATCGCCCATAGGCCGAAGGGATGGAGGGTTTATAATTGTTGGACAGATATTTTGTAATGATGTAATTATGTGTCGATCAGATCCAGACGTTTCGTGCCGTATGAGCCTAATTAGCAACGGCCTGGATCACGTGACAAGTTAGTTTTTTAACTTCCTTGTCTGCCTCTTTTCCTTTCGACGTCTTATATTGGAATCCCCACTTTCCTATAATTTCACCGTCTTTATAATGTGTGTGGCCATCCGAGGATAATTCTTAATTTTTTTCTCTCTCTTTAACGGGTAGAGTTTCCTTGAGCCAGGTCCATGTTTACACATGAGATACACCATAACGTATGGTGAAGACAGGTGTGTGAGGGAAAAAAAGGTCTGGACAGAAGGGTAAACATGGTGAGAGCACTTGCAGGTGTGTTGGGTGACAGGATGGCCCAAAGGTATGCACACTCGCCTCCAAGCTATCTAGCCTGGGTTCAAATCTTGAGGCGTCCCGTCTGCCGGTATGGGTTGGTGGACGTTAACGTTTCCATGACGTTCTTCGGAAAGGGTTTGGGAGTTTGGCTCTGCTGCTGAGTCCGCTGGGAAAGCTTAGTGCTCTTTCATATGCCCACCTCCAATAGAAATTCCTGACTATGCCTGAACCTGTGGGTTACTATTACACTACCTTAGGCCCCAAACGCCACAAACCCTAACTATGCCACTGTGTACCTTTGTGATACGTCCATTAATGATCTATTCATGTCCTTGTAATTTCTCGAATAGTACGCTGATGTTTCCTAAAAGGTTCTGGCTTTGCTTGGTTTATTTTTTGGGACTTCGTCTCATTGATTGTTATATATTTTAAATCTCTACCATTAAAAAAATGTTCGCCTGGTTATGGCCAACTAAAAAAAAAATACAAATTGATCACCCCACCTGCTTCTTTCTTAGAAACTGCGTCCTTTTTTATTAGTCCCCTACCGGTGTACACGGGAGGGGACTATAGGTTTGCACGCCGTCCCTCCGTCTGTCAGTCCGTCAGTCTGTCAGTTTGTCAGTCTGTCCGTCTGTCAGTCCATCAGTCTGTCAGTCCGTCAGTCTGTCATGCAAAGAACAGTTTTCTGGACTTTTTTTCTAAACTCTTAATGCTAATGATTTCAGTCTTGGCACATGGTTTCCTCATGATAAGTTACAGATCGAGTTCGAACTTCACGACGTTTCGATCATTTTTGACAATGTTATGGCACTTTGAACTTTGGGAATTCTGATAATTCTGATGATCCTTAACTCAGTGCCATTTTAAGTTTTAATTCCCTTTAAAAAAGATTTTCTCTGCAATAATTGGACCGATTGAGATCAAATTTTCACCGTAGGGGGGACTCGGTCTGTGGAATATTTTAATGGTAATTATGACGTCACAGGTCACGTGGTTCGGCCGCCATATTGTTTTTCGTGAAAACACGAAAACCCCTTTTTGTCTGCAACGGCTGAACAGGTCGAGGCCAAACTTTGCAGGCAGAATCGCATACCCATGACGAACAAAAAAGTCAGCGAGCATGACGTCATGCGTCACATGGTTTCAGAGTTATGACGTTTTTAAGCATGAACCTTTAAAACCGAGCTCCTCCCTCATTTTTGATCCAATCGAGGGGAAACTTCACAGATCTGTTCCGCATGTCAGTCTACGAAAATGTCATTTTGGAATTTGCGATAGGGCACGTGGTTTGGCAGATATCGTTAATTAAACAAAAATATTTCTTAAAAATGGATATCTCTTGTTTATTCTAGTTCTCCTCAAGCCGCACCGCGCGCCCTCAGCCTCGTCTCGCGAACGTCAACAGCGCGACACAGCACGCGCTTTCGGGAGGGATGGAGTCAAGCCGAGCAACATATATATACACATCGATCATTGATCGTGAACCGGAAAATATGATAAATTACTGATATTTAGCGACTCGAAAGGTTCGTTATCAACAACTTATTTTGTCGTGCTTCTGCTGACCTGTCTGCAAGGTGTATAAATCGAAGTCCCGAGTGTGAATCACAGGTGAGCCCATCCTGAGGTAATTAGCGATTGGGAACGATTCAGAACCTGTGGGTGAATAACCCTTTTTAATTTCCCCAACAGTTTTCCGGACGATAGACTGCCGGTAGGGGACATGTATTGCAGCGCAATACTCAGAATGCTTGTTATTCATTATTTTGTCAAAATCCCTAAAAAAAAATATTATCTTGCACCATTCTTTGAATCAATCATTTTCCTGATCAATCAGTTTTAAAACTACCAAATTCCGTGACAAATTTGGAGCTGTTCTCTTTTTCTTACGGTTCCGAGACCTTTAAATCGGACATTTAAAAGGGGTTTTCATTTTCATGATTTAGCTTCATTTCCTAATATGGTTTTCATTTGTCTACAAATTCGGACAGAAACTAAAGTGCTAAAGCAGTGGTATACAAGAGCAGTTCTTGATGGGTGACAAAGCTCACTATGTGATGTTTTCTCCGCTTTCACTAGTGGGGATTTGGACCAGGGATACGCCATGCAGGAGCAATACCAAACAGTGCTGGTGAGTCCACATCCCACATATGCAAATCTGTGTCATGTTTACTGTAGATCTATATAGAAAGATGGCATTGCCAATAATTTATGCACGAAGTGTGTAGCGTTTTTGTATTTTGTCATACATTTATATTTGTTCGAACTGTGGATTGTATTTTAATAGGCCTAGGAAGTTTGTAAGTTAAGTGTCGGTTATATGACCCACATCATGATATTTGTTTGGGGGTAAAAAACGGACGTGCCTGGTACATGACTCATGTCAAATTTTTTTGGAGGGGGAGTGGGGAGGTTACATAAATGGCGGCCATTTTGAAAAAACAAATAAATAAATAAATAAAAGAGCCTCCTCCGTCCTTTAAAAAAAAATCTGGATGACCAACTGGTATTTTTCTTATTTGGCCTAATATTTTTACACTGAGGATTTGGGTGGTTGTGGTGATTGTTGTTGTTGATTAGCCCAGTCAGATCTGCTCAAACAGGCCCACGCCACAGAGATAGCCGATCAATCTCCTGGGAGCGATCCAGAGATCCCTCACATCGACGATGTTGTGCTCTTGCCTTCTTGGAACGAGCACGGCACAGTCTTCCATGATGTGTTTTATTGTGTGTGGGGTGGCCTGGCAGAGGTGGCAGGTGATGTCAGTGGTGTCGTCGAGTCCATGTTTGTGCTGTAAGATCCACAGCAGAGATGTGAAAGGTGAACGCGATCAGATCTGGGACGCAATTTATCTACGTCATCGATGGGTGTGGGTTACGTGCCCAGGATATTGATTGTGTTTATGGTGATGTGGGTGTGGATGTTGTTGTTGTCATTGATCGGTGGGGGATGTTTTGAACGATGTCGTTGTGGTGTCTTTGTGGTGTAGACTTAATGTGTCCAAGGGCTGTGGGAGGCTGAAGATGTTGTGGTACGGGTGATTGCGGTTGGCACAAGGAACTGCGCATCTTTGGTTTTTGAAAGTTGTCTTTGATTTTTTTTAACATTGCTACCTCAGCTACCGAAGGTGGATGGAGGTTATATTTTCACCCCTGTCTGTCTGTTTGTTTGTGAACAAAATATCTCAAAAGGTTGTGGACGGATTCGGACTAAATTAGGCGGAGAGGTAGTGTTTGTGACGAGGACGAAATTATTAGATTTTGGTTAAGATCCGGATCCGGATCCACCAAGTAGATTTTTCTTTTAAAGTGATTCTTCACCATTGAGTGATATGGCCAACCAGGTGGAGGTGTGCTCTCTACTGAGTGCTGTTGTAGTTCCTCTGCGTAGGTGCTCGATGGGTGTTCAGATGTGTGTTTTACAGGGTGGAGGCCCAGGATGAACTGGCATAGTCAATGACTGTTTGTATACCATATTTAATAATTCTTCTGATTGATGACTAAAGGAGATAAACGTTGATTTTCCATACATTTGAGTTTATCAAAAATGTTATGCAGCTGGTTAAATAAAATTGTAACAGTAAGAAGAAAAAAAGAAAAAACTTATCTTTTTCTTCTGTTGGTTGAAATTGTCGATTATGACACCAATAAAGAGGTTGAGGACAAAGAATGATCCAAATATAATGAAGAAGATAAAATAACAGTAACAGTACAGGCTGTTTTCAAACGTCGGTTGTTCATCTCTCTGTGGAAATAGACAAAGAATGGACTTAAGTTGTTGTATTTAACACATTGTGCAAATATCAACCAAAATTTTTTTTTATCACTTTTAAACAACGAATGAATGTTTGAAGGTTGAACAAAACTTTACTCGACGACCGGCATGCAGACGAGTCCTACACCTGGCTCTTCCCAAGCTAGGCCTCTTGGCCAGTTCACATTGAGTACTTTGTTGTATCTGTTCATTTATGACATTGTTTAGTGTGTTGTTGATTGTAATATATTCATTGTTGTTGTCAAGTGTGCCACACGTTTTCGTGTTCTTACTATTCAGGTTTTACCACTGGAGGCCTCATGCTGGACGACAGTCTCCATGTTTGTTTTACGTTCAACCTGTACTATCTGTACACCTCTGTCATCCCAAAAATATTTAAATCTCGCAGATGTTCTTTCTATTCAGCGTTGTGCATTATATCCCTCAACTTTCTCCCTGCTCTCAAATGTTGTGGTTGTGTGCTTCCCCTTCTCTCCCCATCTTGTCTTCTGCTCCCTCTTTTTGTATATTTTGTTTGTCTGGTTGATTTGTTTGTGAAATAAATGTTAGCTCTTTCACGAGCCTCGATTCAGTATACCAAAAAAAACAAAAAAAAAACTCTGCAGTTGTTTTAACAATTTATGTCGAAAAAAGGAAAGTGTGTGTCTGCGTCTTTACTTGTTACCTCCAAAATGCGGGTTTCAGAAGGTGGAACGGGAGCCCTCCCAGGTCTTCATGTATCCACCTTTGTGTGTGTGTGTGTGTGTGTGTGT
Organism: Myxine glutinosa; assembly: GCF_964187855.1. NCBI lineage: Eukaryota > Metazoa > Chordata > Myxini > Myxiniformes > Myxinidae > Myxine > Myxine glutinosa. The sequence goes on from NC_136266.1 coordinate 11,232,668, forward strand.
GTGTGTGTGTGTGTGTGTGTGTGTGTGTGTGTGTGTGTGTGTGTGTGTGTGTGTGTGTGTGTAAAGTGTGTATACATTCAAGTTGTTTTTGCCTGCTATCTCCACACGTGGGTGGACCTCAGAAGATGGAACGGAGATCTATTGGGTCTCAAAGTATCCACCTCCGTTAACGTGTGTGTGTGTGTGTGTGTGTGTGTGTGTGTGTGTGTGTGTGTGTGTGTGTGTGTGTGTGTGTGTGTGTGTGTGTGTGTGTGTGTGTGTGTGTGTGTGTGTGTGTGAGCATGCATGCATGCACAAAATATGTGCAATATATCATGCACAAGACATATAACATGTGTGCATACAATACACGTGCACAATATTGTCACATTCCTAGGGGTAAACACTCCTGGGGATGAATAACTGATCAAACTAAACTCTGAGGCGTTCAGTCAACTATGGCGGACCTTCTGTATATGCGAGTGAATGGAGAGTGACGAACTTACCTGCACAGATTCCACTGGACATCCTCCAACCACGATAATCAAATCAAACCGACATGGAATTAAAATGCAACAATAAAAGGGTTTAATAAAAATAATGCCAGGGAACAAAGAAATGCACGGTAAGCAAAATCCTAAATGGAGCGCTCCCATACGGACCCGTATACAACACAAGGGGAAAATAACTGGAAAATAATGCATGTGGATTTGCGTGTACTCAGCTCTGAGTGGCCCTCAAACCCCGTCGGCTATCCCTGAGTTCGTGTGCGGGAAAACACCGCCTTGGCGCCAAGCCACGTTCAGCGCCATGCCGACGCAGGCACAAAGCGAGCAGGCTGAACTCCGTCCTCGTCCTCTGCTCCACACAGCACCAACGGTCTCTCAGGCACACCCAGCCACCGCGCAGTCAGCACCAACAAACCAGGGAAAGATAATGCGGCCACTCGCACCAATCGCCCGGACCAAAAGAAAGAGAACACAAGCCGCGACCGTCTGCAGTAACTCTCACCAAGAGGATAAAACCGTGACTGCCTTTCCTCAGCTCAGGACCCCAAGAGAAAGAAAATGCCAGAACTGCACGCTATCAATGTCCCTGGCTCAAGAGAGCAAAAGGCCAGGACTCAAGTCTTTTGCTCCCCGACCTCCCACGTCATCCAATGAAGTCGCGCGTGCTCCAATCGGCAAGTCCATCTCCTCGCCCCATGGTACCGGACCAATCACAACCCCGTGGGGTGGAGCATTATGCCCCTCCTGTGCCCTAGTGATGGCTACACTGGCAGAATCAGCGATGGTGTTCAATGTCCTGTTTCCGGTTACTTTTATTTAGTGTTATAATTACGCCCCGATTGCTTGCTGGTAGTGTGTGTGTAGTGTATGTGATAAGGAACAGAGGAGAAATCACAGAGGCAATTTACATACAGGGGATTTACCCTTGACCCCTACCTAATTGATATAACCCCACCCCTCACCATGGGGACAAATATACGACCTTCACGACATCCGGTCTAACGGATCCTTACTTAGGTACATGGAGGTTTCTTCTTCTTATTGACAGTCGGAGCACACGACCTATACAATCCTACCTGGCCATAAGGTAATCCACTTGCCTACCTCCCATACACCTAACAATATGTATATAGGTAGATAACGCATAAAAATGTGTGCATACAATACACAGCATGTGATGTCACACAAAACAAAACAAAACATGCCAAAGCAAAACCAAAACCAAACATGTATATAAACCATAACCGTGCATGTGTATATGCAAATCACGACCCATGCATGTGTGGTTGTGTGTGTGTGTTTGTGTGCACGCACATCATCACCACCGGTCCTCATCTTTCTCAAGCCCCCCCCCCCCCTCTCCCTCCTTCCACTTGCATCTCAGGCCCCACTTCCATTTGGGTCCGCCAAATCTCAGGCCCCACTTCCACTCGGGTCCGCCAAATCTCCAGCCCTCCTTCCACTCGGGTCCGCCCAATCTCAAGCCCCACTTCCACAGGGTTCTTGTTGTATTTGGCACGTTACTGGATCTCACAGAGCTCGGTTCCATGCAGGATTAATATGGCTTATGGAGTCGCCAAATCCCGGGCCCTCGCTCCCAGTATGACTAAGTCGGAGAAACCTACCAAACCGCCAGGACAGGTGTGTGTGTGTGTGTGTGTGTGTGTGTGTGTGTGTGTGTGTGTGTGTGTGTGTGTGTGTGTGTGTGTGTGTGTGTGTGTGTGTGTGTGTGTCAGTCAGAAGCTCAGTTTATTAATCCCCTCTTTCATTCCGAGTGTAGTTGGAATGTAATCGATTAACAATTATGAATGTTCTCTCCTCCCTTTCTCCATTTACATTTCCCATTCCCATTGTTACTCATGTTCCCTTCTTTCCATCCTACTCTCCCATTATTTGTGCCCTCTCCAATTTCCCCTCTGTCCTTCCTTGCCGGCCCCAAAACTCATACCTTCTGCGTCATGTAAAAAATACATCACTGTTTTGTTATGGACATTTAATGGCTTAATTTTCCACCCTGACTGCAGTGATTGTGCGCTGGAACTTTGGTTACAGAAGTGAGGAACAGATTTCACCCCTTACCCACGGCTCTCCTCCCCCTTACCCACGTCTCTCCTTTCCCTCACCCACGGCTCTCCTTTCCCTCACCCACGGCTCTCCTCCCCCTTACCCACAGCTCTCCACCCCCTTACCCACGTCTCTCCTTTCCCTCACCCACAGCTCTCCACCCCCTTACCCACGTCTCTCCACCCCCTTACCCACGTCTCTCCTTTCCCTCACCCACGGCTCTCCTTTCCCTCACCCACGGCTCTCCTTTCCCTCACCCACGGCTCTCCTCCCCCTTACCCACGGCTCTCCTCCCCCTTACCCACGGCTCTCCACCCCCTTACCCACGTCTCTCCTTTCCCTCACCCACGTCTCTCCTTTCCCTCACCCACGGCTCTCCTTTCCCTCACCCACGGCTCTCCTCCCCCTTACCCACGGCTCTCCACCCCCTTACCCACGTCTCTCCTTTCCCTCACCCACGGCTCTCCTTTCCCTCACCCACGGCTCTCCTCCCCCTTACCCACAGCTCTCCACCCCCTTACCCACGTCTCTCCTTTCCCTCACCCACAGCTCTCCACCCCCTTACCCACGTCTCTCCTTTCCCTTACCCACGTCTCTCCTTTCCCTCACCCACGTCTCTCCTTTCCCTCACCCACGTCTCTCCTTTCCCTCACCCACTCACCCATTCTAGTGAGAGGGGCTCAACTAGAATATAACCAATCATGGGGTGGGATGTGAGAAAGCATGAGGTGATGATGGGCAGCATCTTGAAGGACCGGAGGGAGCAGTGTAAGGAATGCAGACAAAGAGACCCGGCTCCACAGACGAGAGACAAGAGGGATGATGGATTGGAGGTGACTGTTCAGTTTAGAATTGGGATGTGACTCTGTAACCTGTTGGGTAAGCAGGTGTGGGATTTTTTGTCGAATGCATGTGACCTCCATGGATGGGCTTGAAGGATGAATAGGTGAGAGGGCAGAAGGAGCAAGGGCAGACCACCCTGTTCTCATTCAGGTCTGTGGAGTCTTCATTTGTAACGATGTTGGTTGACTATGAGTCATTCCTCAAACTACAATCAACCATATATAGCAAAGGTCTTTCGTGATGCAGTTGCCATAACTGTCTGTCTCTTTTCCGTCTAAAATCTCTCCATTGGGAGTCATTCTTTGTTCGATTTAATAAACTTAAACTTCTCCTTCAGCCTGTCCTCCTCTGCTTCTCTTAGTTTTTGGAACCATACCCCTGTGAAAGTGTTCGTCCCCTTGGTGGTCTTCTGAGAGTCACAAAGTGCTGACATGTGCGGTAGTTTGGCAAGGCACATTATTGGCCTAATCGCAAATCCCCATTCCCCCTCACAGACTAGTTCATATTCCCATTGACTCCGAACATTAACAGTTCCTCAAATTCCTTCCTCAACAGAGCCCTTTCTTCCATCATGTCATGCCTCCAATTGTCGATTAAACATCCCGACTCTGGTACACCGAACCATGTGGTAAGGCAATAGTGAACATGCAGCTTGCGTTCCCTTCCTGGAAAACAAAACTGATGGGGACCTAAAGCCCCTCCGCGTAGCTCACAAACTCACATGTATCGGCCCTTTGATGAGCCAGAGCCCAACATCAAGCCCAGCTGCTGAGTTTGATACTGTCTGGCATCCGGCCTTATGCTTTACAAGTAGTCTGCTTGTAATATTCAGGGTCTCCTCCTTTTGAATGGTGATCAGGTTTTGTTTTTTTTGGTTTTTTTTGTATACAAGATCGAGGCTCGTGAAAGAGCTAACAATAATCACACAAAAAGTCAAACCGACACAAACAACACAAAATAAGGAGAGCGGTAGACAAGATGGGGAGAGAGGGGGAAGTACACAAACACAACATATGAGAGCAGGGACTTCGGGAGAACTGTGGGAGGGAGAGGGCTTGGGGAGAGGTGGGAGAGATATAAAACATATGGACACTGCAAGGACTTCCAGGAAAGAAGTTGGAATTTCGAAAAAGTGTATCTGGGGTGAATTAGCGGGGGTAGAAAAGATCAATGTTTTGGATGGGGGAAGATAAGAGATGGTGGTGAACAGCTGTTTTAAAGACCTGGAGGGAGGAGTGGGATTGAAGGGAGTGTGGGAGTTTGTTCCAGAGGCGGGAAAAAAGGGAAATGAAGGAGTGAAGGTGAGCAGAGAGTCTTGATTTTGGCAGTTTAACCAAAAGAGGGTTGCTGGCAGATCTTGTGCGACCTGTAGGAATATTTGGGGGACAGAGCACAGAGAGAGCTGGGGGAGCAAGGCCGGAGAGGAGTCGGTAGAAGACAGAAAGACCACCAACCTGCCTGCGGTGAGTGAGTGAAATGCCCTCGGAGTTAGCTTCATCGCAGGAGATTCCAATGATCCTGAAAGCTTTGGTTTCAACAGCGTGATGCCGAGCTGGGTGTGAGGCAGGAGCACCGGCCCAGAGGGGGGAACAGTATTCCATTGAGCTGCGGATGAAAGCCTTGTATGTGGTGAGGAGCTCAGCTGTTCCAAGGAAGGACTTCGCACGACGGAGGATGCCTGGCCAGCGACTGGCTTTGGAGGCCAGCTTGGAAATGTGGTTTTCCCGGAAAGATCATGGCAGATAGTGAGACCCAAAAGCTTAAGTGACGGAAGTTCTTGGAGAGGATTGTTGAGAAAGTAGATGGGAGGGTTGTCCAGTCGGTCTTTTCGGAGAGACATAGCAATAGTGTGAGATTTGTCAGGATTGAAAGACATGTTCCACTTGTTTGATCAGTCTGTGATTTTGTCCAGGTCTGCAGAGAGTGAGGAGGCTGCAGGCTGCCGATCTGAGGGATGAGGAATGGAGCGGCAGAGAGTGGAGTCATCAGCAAAGAGATAGAGTGGATTTTCCAGAGAGTCGGAGAGATCATTGATGAAGACCAGAAAAAGCACAGGGCCCAGAACACTACCTTGGGGAACTCCAGCCTGAACAGGAAGGGGAGATAAGACAAACCCATTCAGGGCCACACGTTGACTACGACCAGAGAGGAAGTCCGCAAGCCATGTGTGGAGATTTCCATGGAGGTTTTTCTCAGCCAGTGGAAAGAGTTAGTGCAGCAGATATGTGAAATATTTTGACAGAATTGTGGGTTTGATGATAAAAGCATGGCATTTGGCACACAGTTAGGACATACCCTTAGGAATATTTTTGGATATAGGGACATCGCATATTTGTCCCATAGTAGCTGTGGCGGCCATTTTACAAAATGGCAGCCAAAATTTACTATTTTCGCCCATAAGTTGAATTATAACACACCTCTTGTTGATTCTCTTTCCCGATTGGCTAAAACACTGTCATGTGTGGTTCACTAGTATAGCCTATTGCATAGCCAGTGCAAATTTTACCACTATGGACCGGTCCATAGTGGTGCCGCGACACTATGGATCGGTCCATAGTGGTAAAATTTGCAATGGTTTTTACAAAGATCGTCTGAGTATTATGATACTTGTCGTTAATGTTTGACAGTTTACAGTGCCCTCAAGAGGTGGTGTGTTATAAAACTCATATGGACTGGCATAATTCGGTCACTAGTCATATCTATGCGCCCCTCGGGACTGTGAGTGGCCACATGAGGATCCTATTTCCCTCATGTGGTCACTCAACGTCCCTCGGGGTGCATAGATATGACTATTGACCGAATTATGCCAGTCCATATGTGTATACTATATCAACTATGGTTGGTGCAAAACACATTCTAGTGGATCTATGTATCATTTGTTATTGACATGTTATGCATAGGCCTCACGTGGACTTGAACACAATTATGTATGGTGGCCTAACAGGGACGCAAATAACGTTTTGCTTCCTTGTCATGCTTATATCTGACAGATCTGTCTTGCTACATATGTACTAGAGCTGAGACATTGTGCATATCTTAATTCTGCTAATTCTGCTTTCAGGTCACGGTGGTGGTTGCATCTGGTGGCTGTACCCTAAACGTATTCTGACTGACTGACAATGGCCCAACGTTTTATGGTGTTGGACCCCCAACAGCCCGGCTCATCTGGAACACATCTTCCATGTCTGACAGATTGGGACCAGTGTGTGCTATGTCAGAAAGACACCTCTGAGAAGCTATGCTGTCCAGCTGAATCAAAGCGTAGCACCGGTGGTTCTGGGTTCCAGATTCTTGCAGACAATCTCCTTGCCTTCAGCAAGATCGGATGTCTGCCAAAGACTATAGATCTCTCTAAACTGGATGATGGTGAGGGCATTCAAGCAACATTCGAGCACCACAGAGCCAGGTGGCATGATTCATGTAGACTCGAATACAACAAAACCCAACTGTTTCGAGCCGAGAAGAGGAAAACCTCCTGTGAGCACAGTGCAGATGTCCCAAGGAAGTACACCCGTCATAGTGTAGACCAACCACAACCTTCAGTTGACAAGTGTTTCTTTTGTGACGGACAGGCGGGTAAGGAGACTCTGCACGAGGCTTCCACCTTTGAGCTTGATGCCCGTGTCAGGAAATGTGCCCTGAAACTAGAGGACAAACCACTGTTGGCTAAACTAAGTGGAGGAGATCTTATAGCACAGGAGGCCAAGTACCATGTGAAGTGTCTAGCCTCCCTGTACAACAAAGCCAGAGGCACGAAGATGAATGAGGGTCCAGACCAAGACGATGTAAATCACGGCATAGCCCTTGCTGAACTGGTGTCCTACATTGAGGAAGCCCGTATGGACTCTGCTGTGGCACCAGTGTTCAAGCTGATAGACCTGGAAACCCTGTACAACACCAGGCTGGAGCAGCTTGGAACAGTCCTGACTGGGCGTGTTCACTCAACCGAACTCAAAAAACGAATTTTGAGGCATTTTCATGACTTAGAGGAGCACAAGCGAGGCCGAGACATTCTACTTGCTTTCAACCAGGATGTTGGAACAGCCCTACGCAAGGCATGTGAGCAGGATGCCGACAGTGATGGCATTCATCTGGCTAGAGCTGCCAACATAGTCCGAAGAGACATGCTGAAGATGACGACTGCCTTCAGTGGTTCATTTGACACCCACTGCCAGGAAGAGTCGGTGCCAAATTCACTCATCGCACTGGTTTCTATGATCTTGAATGGCCCCAATATCCATGAACAGTCAAGCCACTCATCTATACCAGCTCCTACACTTACAATCTCCCAGCTCCTGATGTTCAACAGCTGTGCACGCCGTCACAAGAGCACCGGTTCCGTACAATCTACCAAGCACAGTCACAACAGGGAGACACCTGCGCCTGTATACCTGGGTGTGATGATGCACATGAAGACACGCAGACGAGACCTCGTTGATGAGCTGTACCGCCTTGGTGTGTCCAACGCCTACGACAGGGTGCTGAGCATTTCGTCTGAGTTGGGGAACAACATCTGTCGCTACTTCATGTTGGAGGGAGCAGTTTGCCCACCCAAACTGAAGGGTGGCTTGTTCACCACGGGAACAGTCGACAACATAGACCACAACCCCAGCTCGACAAGTGCTCAGGACTCGTTCCATGGTACAGGAATCTCTTTGTTCCAACACCCGAATAGTGACGTCCCTGGAGGTCAACGGATTGTGGACACAGACAACACTGCAACAACTGCGACAACAGTTGCCCACCTGCCAGAATCATACACCAGCGTGCCTCCCGTGCTCCTGAGTAAACGTGACCCACCTATACCAAAGTTGGCGGGTCCCAACAGAAGTGAATGCCACCTAATACCTCAAGCAGTGAAGACTGAGTACAGGTAAATACGCAATGATATTACTGCATATTCTGGACTGGCTGTATTTGATGTTCGGACAGCTGAACGCCTCAACATAGATGAGCTGTGGGTTGCCTTCGGTACCGGGAAGAGCTTTAGGTTCTTAGCAGCTCACGAGATGGCCCAAGCATTGGGGCCTGACAAGGGTCGAGGACTACCCTCATTTCATGCCTTCGCTGGGTGTGATACCGTGTCAAGCTTTGGAGGCAGGAGCAAAAATACTGCATGGGAGACGTGGAAGGCCTGTGATGAGGTCACTGCGACCTTCTGTGCCTTGGGCACTACACCAAACCCCTCAATCGTAGATGACAGCCTGGACACCTTGGAGCGTTTCGTCGTTCTCCTGTATGATCGCACTAGCAGCCACGAGCATGTCAACGATGCACGTAAGCAGCTCTTCACCCAGAAGGGTCGAGCAATAGATGCTCTCCCGCCAACTCGAGAAGCCCTCAGACAGCACATCAGGAGAACTGCCTACCAAGCTGGCTACTGTTGGGGCCAGATGATGGTTGCTGCTGCAGAGCTCCCATCCCCTAGCGAATGGGGGTGGGTGAAGAGTGACACTGGCTGGGACGTCTGCTGGACAACCCTCCCGGAGGCAACGCAAGCATGCCGGCAACTTCTCAGATGCGGCTGCAAGAAGGGATGCAGAGGACAATGCAAGTGTAGGAAGGCTGTACTCCAGTGCACGGCACTATGCCACTGCGGCGGACAGTGTGCTCGGGAGTAGAACTTGCAGTATCATGGACGGCTTAGAGAACACAACCATAACCCCTTTGTATAGGTCAACTGGGGATTGCAGACCCCATCTACTACCATGCTTTAATAACCAATGAGAATATTTCGTTAGCTGATAAGATCCAACTACATAACGTACATGTGTAAATGGGTGGTTGGCATTAATGTACGTTTGATGCTCGGTTTGCTCACCTAGATCGCCTTTGTCCGCATGGCGGATTGTTATATTTTAATATGATGTAGACATGTACCCACTGACAATGTAAGGGTAAAAGATAAATGTAAGATAATATGTAAGGGTAAACGCACTTCCACAGTGGTGCAAAATACGGACAAAACTCATAAGAAAACCCAAATTTTGCGTAATTGTTGCCTAATAGGCCCAATAAATCGGTTCTGTAAGGTGTATGACCTTTAATTGGCATCCCAGGTTATATTTTAAGTGATATTGCATCACTTGCATGCATCTCCAGTTGAAAAACGTGCACAACTCATACAGATTACGTGTAATGTAATACCCGATCACGGCCATTTTGTAAAATGGCCGCCATTTTGGCCCCAGGAGGAATATGCAATGTCCCTATATCCGAAAATCTTCCTAGTGGTATGTACTAAATGTGAGCCAAATTCTATGCTTTTATCATCAAACCCACAATATTTGCACATATCTGCTGCACTAAGTGGGTTGTTTTTGATAGCAATGTCTCAAGATCTTTCTCTTGAGCTTGTTGTCTCACCAAGCAGCATTTTAGGACCTAACATGATTTTTTTTGTCTACATCAATGACCTTGCTTCTTTTCCTAGACAATCCCCTGTACAATTTTGCGGATTACTCCACACTGTGAAAAACAGAGCACCACACTTCTGAGAGGTTCACTGCTACGGCATCAACCTTTGCAGATCTCGAAATGATACACCATTGATCAGCTACCTGGGATGTCTTTCAATGCAGTGTTACGTGGTCCCCTCGGTGACTACCTGGTCTCGGTGACCCCCGGACCGTGAGAGGAACTTCGCCAGAAAGTAGTATTATATATGCGCTTTCGCAACGCAATCCCTATGAATTCCACCCAAGAGAAAACTGATGTTCAATGATATATTTCAAGGGTAATGATACCATACAATTTCAATGATACAATCAAGGGTATATTCCCCGAGCAATCCACCATCCACAATTCACACTCAACAATCAATCAATCCCCTAGATGATTAAGATGGCCATCTTATATATGTGTGTCCCCTTTTGTACTCACGACCCCCTTTTGGTCTCGGTCCCTCACAATGTCTCTGGGCCCCTCCTGACCAAGATGATGGTCGGCGTCGCCGCACTCGGGCGGTTGAACGAACCCCGGGTGGACGTGTTTCCACCGGGCAGGTATCGTACCGGGAACCACGGCTGTAGCCCCCTCGTGGCCACGCGAAGCGGGTACGGTAAAGCAAGCAAAAGCCCCACGCCGCTTGCAACGCGTGTTAGGCCCCAACGTGCGACCCGTACGTGTCTTTGTAGACGGTGCCGCGAACGGTGCCAGACGCGGGGTCGGTGCACGGCCCCACGGCAACTTGACGTCTCCACCGGGTAGGTGCACGTCCCGGTAACTCCTCTCGCCAGACGGGCTTGGGAACGCCGCTTTTACACGCGGCGCAAGGTCGTTCCCACCTTTCGTCGGAGCGGGGCGAGGAAGAAGACTCCTCGTCGCTTCTCTTCCTCGTGTCTTTTCTTCTTCCGTTTCCGCCGTTTCCGGTCTCATTTTCCAGAAGGGCTCCTGACCCTCCAACCACAACAACCCTTAATCGACTGCACATTGATAAGCAAAGACCTGAATGGGAATTCACATACATTCACATAAATATGTAACACTCCCCCCCTTCAAGAAAGAAAGTTTGAACCCAGCGAAAACTTTCTTTGCCGGCCAATTTGGATAAACAAACCAGATAACTCAACCCCCCCCAGATTAACTCACTCTGGACTAAGCACCAGCAACGACATTGTCCCTGCCCTTTACATGTTCAATTTCCCGTTGGACTCCTGCCAAGCCAAACTCCATCTCATGACCCTCTGACTTTGACTGTCAGTTTCTTGTGAATGAAGGTTAAGGGGTTGATCAAAGATCCAAAGTTAAGCAACTCGATAGCACTTTTTCCGGGAGGCCAAGCCGAGTATTCACTACATGGATGCCTTTAGGAACGTGGAGTTCACGGTTAGTCCGTGCAGGAAAGTTCTCTACATGGGCGCCTTGAGGAACGTGGAGTTCACGGTTAGTCCGTGCATGAAAGTTCACTACATGGACGCCTTAAGGAACGGCGTTCACGGTTAATCCGTGTAGGAATCTTGGCTCGGCGGCTCCGCCGCATTCAGTGCTTCAACCTCTCAGAACTTCCCTAATAATTATGGTGGGACCGCTTGTCCCTGTAGTCCCATGAATAGCGGTCTCCTTCTCGGCCACTACTTTGACAATCCTTCCTTCGGGAGCTGCCGTAACTCAGGGAGCCTCCATAATAATATTGATTGCGGCCACCACCAAAACTACCGCCCAGTTGTCCTCTCCTGTAGACCTCTCGACGCCTACGAAATGCCTTCCCTACTGTTATGGTCCGACCCTCCGAATCCTTGCCATTCCAATTCTTCTCTGCCTCTCTGGCGTCTTTTGTGCTTGCAAACGTGACAAAGCCGAACCCTCTTGACTGTTGCGTTTCCCTGTCTCTTACCAACCGCACTTCCACCAGCGGCCCATATCTGTTGAAGACAGAGGTCAGAACTTCTTCCTCTGTTTTGAAGTTCAGTCCCCCTACAAATAACTTGGTACTTTTGTCCCCATCCCGAGCTGGTGTGGTGTTATTTTCCCTGCTGGGCTCTTTACCAACCCTCAGGTTACCATAAACTTGACCCCCGGCCAAATCATTCCCGATAACCACAGATACACCCTCTACAGGAAGCGTGGCTTGTAAACCGACGGTGACCGGTCCTGACACCAAATCGGACTCCAAATGGATGACATGAAGTGGAGCACTAACACCGCCCCCGATCCCCTGTAAACGAACACTATCCCCCGTGGCCGTCTCCTCGGACCATGGCAAAATGCCTTCAAGCATTAAAGATTGATGTGCTCCTGTGTCCCTCAATATCCTAACCGGTCTCCGGTTAGTCGAGGCTCCATCCAGTGACACAAACCCCTCTGAAACAAGTGAATCCTCTTGGATTGCGCTGAGGTTCGGGCATGGAATTTCTAGGAGGAAGTATAATTTGTATGCAATGAAAGTACATGTAATATGGGATCGAGTAAGATCGAGTAAGCTTCACCAGTGCGCGTGCGCGAATTTACGTCACGTCGGCAGCGAGAAGGCGTTCCCCAACACGAACCAATCAGGAACTGCCACGTCACACATATGATCTCAGAATTCCTGTGACAGGAATTCGCGTTACACTGGCTGGAAGTCATTCGCTAGAGGCGCTTCCTCAGCGCTAATAAATGGTTGGTAACCCTTTTGATGGCGATTTCTCACAATGGCCATTGCATTTGGAGTCGTAATAGTCGGACTCCGCTCTGGGTCTTCCCTTTTCATGCGGTAACAACTGGACATCAAGTGTCCATGTTTCTTGCAAAAAGCGCAAGTAGGCCCGGAGGAAAAACTCGTGGTCTGCCTCGGGCCCCCCGAAATATAAGTTTGTCTTGGGCCCGCATCCCTCTGATTTCGAACAGGTGGGGTATCCGCGTTGTCCCCATAATCCTCTCGAGGCCGCCGCCATGTATGGTCGTTCTCCGCACCTGCTGTTCCCCACCTCCCCTGCGGAGATCTAGGCGAGGAGTTAGGTTCGTGGACCCCTATTCGGTGGGTTAAGGCATAATCATCTGCCATGGTGGCTGCGTCCCACAACTTTGGTACTTTCTTTTCCTGCAGGTACACTTTGATGTCCTCGTGGACACACTGCTGAAATTCCTCCACCAGGATCAAGTCACGCAATGTTTCGAAGTCTTTCCCGACTCCTTTGACTCACACCACCGATCAAACATGTTTTCTTTCACTCTGGCAAATTCCACATGGGTCTCACTCTCCCTCTTCCTGGCATTCCTGAATTTTTGCCTGTAAGCTTCCGGAACCAACTCATAGGCTTTGAGGATGTGTTTCTTCAGTACCTCATAATCTGCACATTGGTCCATTGGTAGCGCCGAATAAATCTCTTGAGCTTTTCCCACCAGCACACTTTGCACTAGTATGGTCCAGGCCTCCTCCGGCCAGTTTAATTGTCGAGCCACTTTCTCAAAGTGTGGAAAAAATTTCGCGACTTCCTTTTCACTGAACGGTGGAACCAGCCTCACATGTCTGCCCACATCCCAGGTTTTCTGGATAGGTGTCGACCCCGTCAGCAAGGGTGGTACCTCTCCCCGTTCTCTCATTAACTCCAGCTCCTTGAATTTAATTTCCTGCTGAAGCTCCATGTCACGTTCCTTTAATTCCCTTTCCGCTTTTCTCTCCTCTGCTTCGAGGTCCCTTGCAGCTCTCCTCTCCTCTGCTTTTCTCCCTTCTAACCTTTCCTGGAGTTCTCGTTCCACTCTCCTTTCCTCTGCTTGTTTCTCTTCTCTCCTCTCTTCTGCTTTCCTTTCCTCTTCTGATCTTTCCTTTTCTGCTTTCCTTTCTTCTTCTGCTCTTTCCTTTTCTGCTTTCCTTTCTTCTTCTGCTCTTTCCTTTTCTGCTTTCCTTTCTTCTTCTGCTCTTTCCTTTTCTGCTTTCCTTTCTTCTTCAGCTCTTTCCTTTTCTGCTTTCCTTTCTTCTTCTTTTAACCTTTCCTGGAGTTCTCGTTCCACTCTCCTTTCCTCTGCTTGTTTCTCTTCTCTCCTCGCTTCTGCTTTCCTTTCCTCTTCTGCTCTTTCCTTTTCTGCTTTCCTTTCCTCTTCTGCTCTTTCCTTTTCTGCTTTCCTTTCTTCTTCTTTGATCCGTTCCTGGCTCCTTAATTGCAACTCCAGTTTCCGGAGCTCAACATCTTCTGGTTCTTCGGGTAGCCACTCCCAGGCTAACTCGTCCCATGTTCCTAATCCCACCATAGATTGTATCAACGTGGCCTGCAACTCTGCCTTCCTCAAATTAGTTCGGACCTCCAAGTTAAAATGTTTGGCCAATTTCAAGAGGTCCGACTTTAGTAACGCTCGGAACTGTGCCTCACTCGGGGTTACCGCAATGTTCTGTGCCACAAACGCCATGGTGCCTATCGTTAACACCTGTTAACCTTCACCCAATACTTTACCCCCAATTTCCCCAAAAAATTTACCAATTAATACTTAATTAATAAATTTTAATTAATAAAAATATTATTTTATTATTTTATACAATTTTATATCCCGGACGTAGACCCAATTGCGAATCCGCAAATCGTAATTTGGACGAGCCCCCAATTCTGTTACGTGGTCCCCTCGGTGACTACCTGGTCTCGGTGACCCCCGGACCGTGAGAGGAACTTCGCCAGAAAGTAGTATTATATATGCGCTTTCGCAACGCAATCCCTATGAATTCCACCCAAGAGAAAACTGATGTTCAATGATATATTTCAAGGGTAATGATACCATACAATTTCAATGATACAATCAAGGGTATATTCCCCGAGCAATCCACCATCCACAATTCACACTCAACAATCAATCAATCCCCTAGATGATTAAGATGGCCATCTTATATATGTGTGTCCCCTTTTGTACTCACGACCCCCTTTTGGTCTCGGTCCCTCACAATGTCTCTGGGCCCCTCCTGACCAAGATGATGGTCGGCGTCGCCGCACTCGGGCGGTTGAACGAACCCCGGGTGGACGTGTTTCCACCGGGCAGGTATCGTACCGGGAACCACGGCTGTAGCCCCCTCGTGGCCACGCGAAGCGGGTACGGTAAAGCAAGCAAAAGCCCCACGCCGCTTGCAACGCGTGTTAGGCCCCAACGTGCGACCCGTACGCGTCTTTGTAGACGGTGCCGCGAACGGTGCCAGACGCGGGGTCGGTGCACGGCCCCACGGCAACTTGACGTCTCCACCGGGTAGGTGCACGTCCCGGTAACTCCTCTTGCCAGACGGGCTTGGGAACGCCGCTTTTCCACGCGGCGCAAGGTCGATCCCACCTTTCGTCGGAGCGGGGCGAGGAAGAAGACTCCTCGTCGCTTCTCTTCCTCGTGTCTTTTCTTCTTCCGTTTCCGCCGTTTCCGGTCTCTTTTTCCAGAAGGGCTCCTGACCCTCCAACCACAACAACCCTTAATCGACTGCACATTGATAAGCAAAGACCTGAATGGGAATTCACATACATTCACATAAATATGTAACAGCAGGAATACTCCATGCTCTCACTCTTTCCCTATGCGAAGATCATCTTTTGAACCCCTCAGTACATTTCTCCAGCAAACCTTTAAAAGAGGTGCTGCCCCTGGAGCTCCTTCCTATAACTCACAATCTGTCACAACCTGTACTGGGAAGACCACATCACCAAACTAGCTTCTTAGAAAGGCCAATGCCCAAGTACTCTCCGCAGAGCTACATCCATTCTGAGCTGAGCACAGCTCATGATGACGTACAGGTAGTGGACAAAAAATGGAAACACCTGTAACTAGATGGTATTCATAGAGGCGGAAAATTTGTAATTGTATCTATCTGCACTTCTGAGGTAAATGTGCACAAATTACACTTTGAAAAGTCTGCTATAGAGTAGGCCTACACTCAAAGGCCTTTACAAAGGAGCTTTTATTCTCGGTTGAGCGTTTTCATAAATACCAAGGCTGATAAAGAAGCCAGAATAGATCGCTAAAGTATAAATCGGGAGATCGTTAAAATACCAAAGTGTTCTTCTTCTTCACTTTTTTCACAAGCTGAGAACAATAAAGGCTGAAGCGATTACAACGATCCTAATTTTTATGATTTCCAATTTCAATATTCGCTATATCAAATGGCCATGTAACATGTGGTAAAGTTTCAATTTCCTCCATTGAACCGTTCGTTTTCGATGTACGCTCCTAACAAAATGCAGACATGTATGTATATGGACGATTGCTTAACCCCGCTTTTCGCTTTGAGTGCGGGATAAATATGGCTAGCATGGCTGCAAGAGGAGACCCCCCCAACGCCCCCATCCACAGAGCACGTGTGGTCGTCCAATGGTTTGACGAGCATGAAATGGATGCTATCCATATGTCATGGGCTTCTCAGTCACCACATCTGATCCCAATGGAGCATTTATGGGATATTCTGGAACTCGCTGCACATGGCCAAATGCCATATTAAGTGACTTTACATTGGTGTTTTCATTTTTTGTCCAATACCTGCACATGACCTTCATCCAGATCATCATGGAGTACTCTGCCTTGGTGAAATTGCATCCCTTCTTACGCACCTGGTAAAAGTTAAACAAAATGCTCTTGGTGTTATTTGCATTTCTCAGCAGCAGGCTCAATCCTAGTGTCTGCTTCTCGCCCACCTTGAGCAGCTACAGAGTCTCCTGATGTTTCTCTACCTATATTCTCTTTCCTCCACACATCCCCAGCCCCACCAGGTCACTCACCTTTTTCAATAAACCCACACCTTGTTGCCCTCCCCAAGTCTACAGCTTTGGTTTTCACCGATATTGTTTCAACCCATTTTTATCTCACCTGGAAGAAAAATTGTTCAGGGGACGTATTAGCATCACACGGTGTCTGTCAGTCAGATAGTTAGGCTGTATGTAAACACTCGGAACTTCTTCTCCGAAACTACACACATAAGTTTGATGAAAGTTAACCACAACCTTCATCACCTGTGATGTAACAAAGTCTGTTCACGTCATTGAAAAAAAATATCAGGGTCTAAGGGGTCATGTATCTTGTGGTCTACCGGGGGTCAATGTGGGTCCAGGCTTGATCCCGCCTCTCATACTGTGATCTGTCTGAGTTTCTTCTCTGCGTGTTCCCCCTCCTGCGAATGGTTCGGTGGATGTGCGGAGTATCGTTGAGAGAGAGGAAGACAAATGATGAATTGTGAAAGATTATGGGAATAGAGCCTGTGATTGATGCTGTGAAGAGGAACAGGTTGAGATGGTTTGGTCATGTGTTGAGGAAGGATGAAAGTGACTGGTTGAGAAGAGTGATGGAAATGAATGTAGAAGGAAGTAGAGGACGGGGAAGACCGAGAAAGACTTGGCTAAAGATGGTCGAAGAAGAAATGCGGGCAAAGGGGTTAACAAGGAGAGATGCAGAAAATAGGGCAAAATGGAGAAGATTGTCATGGGGACCGCAAGGCTAACCCCCGCTCTAGCAGGGAAAATGGCCTTAAAATGCATGTTGTTGTTGTTGTTGTTGTTGTTGTTGTTCCCCCTCCATCCCTTTGGCAGTCTGTTAAACCACCCTCCCCTTTTCTCTGTCATTTAGTTCTTCCATGAGCCTCCACTTCAAAAAATAAAAAAACAACTGCCAAACAAGACACGGCAGGTTGATAAAACACCCACCCAACCTCCACAACCTCAGCTCACCTTCCTTGAATCCACTGCTGCATACATAACATCCATCCAGCCTTTATATGTGGCCTGAATGAAGGAGATACAGCAACAAAAAATTGTTCAATCACCTGCATCCTGAGCAGTTTCGGAGAATGAATAATGTTATAATATTTGATGCTGTGACTTACAACTTGAAGTAGAGCAAGGTAGCCAGCAAGCACATTGTCAAAATTTATTGGCAAGTTAGCCCATCGTGCATTCTCAATGGCGATGCAATCATCTCTGGTTGTCACGTTGTTAATATCCTCTATTCTTTCTTCAGTGGTTGCATTTATACATCTGTAGAACTTCCCTTTGAACAGATTGACACCCATGATGCTAAAGATGAGCCAGAATATTAAGCAGACAAGGAGGACATTTATAATCGAGGGGATTGCTCCAAGTAAAGCATTTACCACCACCTGTCAATGGAAACAAAACAGGGACATGTAACTTTTCAAACATGGACACTGGACAGTTTTTAAACATTGCAAGATCTCATAAATTATTCTAGCACAGTAGCTAGTGTAGAAGGTGTGAGTGTTGGAATGGTGAATATAAAACACACTTGATGGGTTAAGGTATGTAGATATGGAACATACAAAACATTGCCAAAGGTATGTGGACACCCAAACATCCCACCCGTATGTGCTCATCAAACATCTCATTGCAAAATCATGGGCAAGAATATGGAGTTGGTCCCCCCTTTGCTGCTATAACAGCCTCCACTCTTCTGGGAAGGCTTTCCACTAGATGTTGGAACATTGCTGCGGGGATTTGCTTCCATTCAGCCACAAGAGCATTAGTGAGGTCGGGCACTGATGTTGGGCGATTATGCCTGGCTCGCAGTCGGCGTTCCAATTCATCCCAAAGGTGTTCGATAGGGTTGAGGTCAGGGCTCTGTGCAGGCCAGTCATGTTCTTCCATACCGATCTCGACAATCGATTTCTGTATGGACCTCGCTTTGTGCATGGGGGCATTGTCATGCTGAAACAGGAAAGGGCCTTCCCCAAATTGTTGCCACAAAGTTGGAAGCACACAATCGTCTAGAATGTCATTGTATGCTCTAGCGTTAAGATTTCCCT
Organism: Myxine glutinosa; assembly: GCF_964187855.1. Lineage (NCBI taxonomy): Eukaryota > Metazoa > Chordata > Myxini > Myxiniformes > Myxinidae > Myxine > Myxine glutinosa. The sequence continues at coordinate 11,251,247 of NC_136266.1, forward strand.
TCACTGGAACTAAGGGGCCGAGCTGAAACCACGAAAAACAGCCCCAGACCATTATTCCTACTTCACCAAACTTTACAGTTGGCACTATGCATTTGGGCAGTTAGCATCCTCCTGGTATCCACCAAACCCAGATTCGTCTGTTGGACTGCCAGATGGTGAAGTGTGATTCATCACTCCAGAGAACGCATTTCCACTGTTCCCGAGTCCAATGGTGGCGAGCTTTACACCACTCCAGCCAATGCTTGGCATTGCATATGGTGATCTTAGGCTTGTGTACGGCTGCTCAGCCATGGAAACCCATTTCATGAAGCTCCCGACCAACAGTTGTTGTGCTGACGTTGCTTCTAGAAGCAGTTTGGAACTTGGTAGTGAGTGTTTCAACTGAGGATGGACGATTTTTATGTGCTACGCACTTCAGCACTTCAGCACTCTGAGCTTGTGTGGCCTACCACTTCGCAGCTGAGCTGTTGTTGCTCCTAGACGTTTCCACTTCACAGTAACCGCACTTACAGTTGACCCGGGCAGCTCCAGCAGGGCAGAAATTTGATGAACTCACTTGTTGGAAAGGTGGCATCCTATGATGGTGCCATGTTGAAAGTCACTGAGCTCTTCAGTACGGCCATTCTACTGCCAATGTTTGTCTATGGAGATTGCATGGCTGTGTGCTTGATTATATATACCTGTCAGCAATGGGTGTGGCTGAAACAGCCGAATCCACTAATTAGAAGGGGTGTCCGTATACTTTTGGCAATGTAGTGTATATATATATATATATATATTTGTTGTTGCTCTTTAACAGCCACTATTATGGTCAGCTGGGGGTAGGGGAAGCTTGGCCCAAGTCTTCCATGAACCAGCCTGGCCAGGCCTGACGTTCGCCGAGTTAGGGCAGGAATCTGGAATTGGAATTGGCCAATGTGCCGGCGGTACTCGCCTACTCTTTGCGAATGACTCCATGGGATCTTTAACATCAACTAACCAATGCTGGCAGACGGGATTCCCAGTTTAACACCTATACGAGGGACGGCACACACATTGAGATGAATCGCCCTGCCTGTGAAACACCAAACTGACAGTTTATAGTTGGGTCGGGATTCGAACCCAGGCGAGACAGCTTAGAGGCGAGTGTGTGTACTTCTCGGCCATTATTTACATATATATATATATATATATATATATATATATATATTTGCATATATACATACACACACACACACATACACACACACACACACACACACACACACACACACACACACACACACACACGAGAGAATATTACAAGCTGAGCTTGATACATCTGCCATATGCTCATGACGATGTCCAATCAACAGTTTAAGACATGAAAATGACCCTAAAAATGCAATCACAAAATAAACTGCCTTTACATCCTTTTTTATCTCAAGTTGTTTCGTACTCTTTTAGGGGAATGTTCATGAGAATCTCTTTTGTAAGACTCAGAAATACATTTCATTTTTATTTCCATTTCCTTCCTCTTTCTGTTCCATACATATACAATACGTTTACAGGTTAAGTTTAAAAGTTGTTAAGTGTAAAAGGTGTTAAGTTTCATGTTAGTTTAGTTTAATGGCTGTTAAGTTCTAAAGCTGGAAGTACAAAAACTGTTAAGTTTAAAAGCTGTTAAGTTTCATGTTAGTTTAGTTTAATGGCTGTTAAGTTTAAAAGCTGTTAAGTTTCATGTTAGTTTAGTTTAATGGCTGTTAAGTTTAAAAGCTGTTAAGTTTCATGTTAGTTTAGTTTAATGGCTGTTAAGTTTAAAAGCTGTTAAGTTTCATGTTAGTTTAGTTTAATGGCTGTTAAGTTTAAAAGCTGTAAGTACAAAAGTTGTTAAGTTCTAAAGCTGTAAGTACAAAAGCTGTTAAGTTTAAAAGCTGTTAAGTTTCATGTTAGTTTAGTTTAATGGCTGTTAAGTTTAAAAGCTGTTAAGTTTCATGTTAGTTTAGTTTAATGGCTGTTAAGTTTAAAAGGTGTTAAGTTTCATGTTAGTTTAGTTTAATGGCTGTTAAGTTCTAAAGCTGTGAGTACAAAAGCTGTTAAGTTTAAAAGCTGTTAAGTTTCATGTTAGTTTAGTTTAATGGCTGTTAAGTTTAAAAGGTGTTAAGTTTCATGTTAGTTTAGTTTAATGGCTGTTAAGTTTAAAAGCTGTTAAGTTTCATGTTAGTTTAGTTTAATGGCTGTTAAGTTTAAAAGGTGTTAAGTTTCATGTTAGTTTAGTTTAATGGCTGTTAAGTTCTAAAGCTGTGAGTACAAAAGCTGTTAAGTTTAAAAGCTGTTAAGTTTCATGTTAGTTTAGTTTAATGGCTGTTAAGTTCTAAAGCTGTAAGTGCAAAAGTTGTTAAGTTCTAAAGCTGTAAGTACAAAAGCTGTGAAGTTTAAAAGCTGTTAAGTTTCATGTTAGTCTAGTTTAATGGCTGTTAAGTTCTAAAGCTGTAAGTACAAAAGTTGGTAAGTTTCATGTTAGTTTAGTTTAATGGCTGTTAAGATCTAAAGCTGTAAGTACAAAACCTGATAAGTTTCATGTTCGTTTAGTTTAATGGCTGTTAAGTTTAAAAGCTGTAAGTGCAAAAGTTGGTAAGTTCTAAAGCTGTAAGTATAAAAGCTGTTAAGTTCTAAAGCTGTAAGTACAAAAGTTGGTAAGTTCTAAAGCTGTAAGTATAAAAGCTGTTAAGTTCTAAAGCTGTAAGTATAAAAGTTGGTAAGTTCTAAAGCTGTAAGTACAAAAGTTGGTAAGTTCTAAAGCTGTAAGTACAAAAGTTGGTCAGTTTCATGTTAGTTTAGTTTAATGGCTGTTAAGATCTAAAGCTGTAAGTACAAAAGTTGGTAAGTTTCATGTTAGTTTAGTTTAATGGCTGTTAAGTTCTAAAGCTGTAAGTACAAAAGTTGTTTAGTTCAAAAGCTGTAAGTACAAAAGTTGGTAAGTTTCATGTTAGTTTAGTTTAATGGCTGTTAAGTTCTAAAGCTGTAAGTACAAAAGCTGTTAAGTTCTAAAGCTGAAAGTACAAAAGTTGGTAAGTTCTAAAGCTGAAAGTACAAAAGCTGTTAAGTTCTAAAGCTGTAAGTACAAAAGTTGGTAAGTTCTAAAGCTGTAAGTACAAAAGCTGTTAAGTTCTAAAGCTGTAAGTACAAAAGTTGGTAAGTTCTAAAGCTGAAAGTACAAAAGCTGTTAAGTTCTAAAGCTGTAAGTACAAAAGTTGGTAAGTTCTAAAGCTGAAAGTACAAAAGCTGTTAAGTTCTAAAGCTGTAAGTACAAAAGCTGGTAAGTTCTAAAGCTGAAAGTACAAAAGCTGGTAAGTTCTAAAGCTGTAAGTACAAAAGCTGTTAAGTTCTAAAGCTGTAAGTACAAAAGTTGGTAAGTTCTAAAGCTGAAAGTACAAAAGTTGGTAAGTTCTAAAGCTGAAAGTACAAAAGCTGTTAAGTTCTAAAGCTGTAAGTACAAAAGTTGGTAAGTTCTAAAGCTGAAAGTACAAAAGCTGATAAGTTCTAAAGCTGAAAGTACAAAAGCTGTTAAGTTCTAAAGCTGTAAGTACAAAAGTTGGTAAGTTCTAAAGCTGAAAGTACAAAAGCTGTTAAGTTCTAAAGCTGTAAGTACAAAAGCTGGTAAGTTCTAAAGCTGAAAGTACAAAAGTTGGTAAGTTCTAAAGCTGAAAGTACAAAAGCTGTTAAGTTCTAAAGCTGTAAGTACAAAAGCTGGTAAGTTCTAAAGCTGAAAGTACAAAAGCTGGTAAGTTCTAAAGCTGAAAGTACAAAAGCTGTTAAGTTCTAAAGCTGTAAGTACAAAAGCTGGTAAGTTCTAAAGCTGAAAGTACAAAAGTTGGTAAGTTCTAAAGCTGAAAGTACAAAAGCTGTTAAGTTCTAAGGCTGTAAGTACAAAAGCTGGTAAGTTCTAAAGCTGAAAGTACAAAAGCTGGTAAGTTCTAAAGCTGTAAGTACAAAAGCTGTTAAGTTCTAAAGCTGTAAGTACAAAAGCTGGTAAGTTCTAAAGCTGTAAGTACAAAAGCTGTTAAGTTCTAAAGCTGTAAGTACAAAAGTTGGTAAGTTCTAAAGCTGAAAGTACAAAAGCTGTTAAGTTCTAAAGCTGTAAGTACAAAAGCTGGTAAGTTCTAAAGCTGAAAGTACAAAAGCTGTTAAGTTCTAAAGCTGTAAGTACAAAAGCTGGTAAGTTCTAAAGCTGAAAGTACAAAAGCTGTTAAGTTCTAAAGCTGTAAGTACAAAAGCTGGTAAGTTCTAAAGCTGAAAGTACAAAAGCTGTTAAGTTCTAAAGCTGTAAGTACAAAAGCTGGTAAGTTCTAAAGCTGAAAGTACAAAAGTTGGTAAGTTCTAAAGCTGAAAGTACAAAAGCTGTTAAGTTCTAAAGCTGTAAGTACAAAAGCTGGTAAGTTCTAAAGCTGAAAGTACAAAAGCTGGTAAGTTCTAAAGCTGAAAGTACAAAAGCTGGTAAGTTCTAAAGCTGAAAGTACAAAAGCTGTGAAGTTTAAAAGCTATTAAGTTTCATGTTAGTCTTGTTTAATGGCTGTTAAGATCTAAAGCTGTAAGTGCAAAAGCTGGTAAGTTCTAAAGCTGAAAGTACAAAAGCTGTTAAGTTCTAAAGCTGAAAGTACAAAAGCTGTGAAGTTTAAAAGCTGTTAAGTTTCATGTTAGTCTAGTTTAATGGCTGTTAAGATCTAAAGCTGTAAGTACAAAACCTGATAAGTTTCATGTTAGTTTAGTTTAATGGCTGTTAAGATCTAAAGCTGTAAGTACAAAACCTGATAAGTTTCATGTTAGTTTAGTTTAATGGCTGTTAAGTTTAAAAGCTGTAAGTACAAAAGTTGGTAAGTTCTAAAGCTGTAAGTATAAAAGCTGTTAAGTTCTAAAGCTGTAAGTACAAAAGTTGGTAAGTTCTAAAGCTGTAAGTACAAAAGTTGGTAAGTTCTAAAGCTGTAAGTACAAAAGTTGGTCAGTTTCATGTTAGTTTAGTTTAATGGCTGTTAAGATCTAAAGCTGTAAGTACAAAAGTTGGTAAGTTTCATGTTAGTTTAGTTTAATGGCTGTTAAGTTTAAAAGCTGTAAGTACAAAAGTTGGTAAGTTCTAAAGCTGTAAGTACAAAAGTTGGTAAGTTCTAAAGCTGTAAGTACAAAAGTTGGTAAGTTCTAAAGCTGTAAGTACAAAAGTTGGTAAGTTCTAAAGCTGTAAGTACAAAAGTTGGTCAGTTTCATGTTAGTTTAGTTTAATGGCTGTTAAGATCTAAAGCTGTAAGTACAAAAGTTGGTAAGTTTCATGTTAGTTTAGTTTAATGGCTGTTAAGTTTAAAAGCTGTAAGTACAAAAGTTGGTAAGTTCTAAAGCTGTAAGTACAAAAGTTGGTAAGTTCTAAAGCTGTAAGTACAAAAGTTGGTAAGTTCTAAAGCTGTAAGTACAAAAGTTGGTAAGTTCTAAAGCTGTAAGTACAAAAGTTGGTAAGTTTCATGTTAGTTTAGTTTAATGGCTGTTAAGTTCTAAAGCTGTAAGTACAAAAGTTGTTAAGTTCAAAAGCTGTAAGTACAAAAGTTGGTAAGTTTCATGTTAGTTTAGTTTAATGGCTGTTAAGTTCAAAAGCTGTAAGTACAAAAGTTGGTAAGTTTCATGTTAGTTTAGTTTAATGGCTGTTAAGTTCTAAAGCTGTAAGTACAAAAGCTGTTAAGTTCTAAAGCTGTAAGTACAAAAGTTGGTAAGTTCTAAAGCTGAAAGTACAAAAGCTGGTAAGTTCTAAAGCTGAAAGTACAAAAGCTGTTAAGTTCTAAAGCTGTAAGTACAAAAGTTGGTAAGTTCTAAAGCTGTAAGTACAAAAGCTGGTAAGTTCTAAAGCTGAAAGTACAAAAGTTGGTAAGTTCTAAAGCTGAAAGTACAAAAGCTGGTAAGTTCTAAAGCTGAAAGTACAAAAGTTGGTAAGTTCTAAAGCTGAAAGTACAAAAGCTGTAAGTACAAAAGTTGGTAAGTTTCATGTTAGTTTAGTTTAATGGCTGTTAAGTTCTAAAGCTGTAAGTACAAAAGCTGTTAAGTTCTAAAGCTGTAAGTACAAAAGCTGTTAAGTTCTAAAGCTGTAAGTACAAAAGCTGGTAAGTTCTAAAGCTGAAAGTACAAAAGCTGTTAAGTTCTAAAGCTGAAAGTACAAAAGCTGGTAAGTTCTAAAGCTGAAAGTACAAAAGCTGGTAAGTTCTAAAGCTGAAAGTACAAAAGCTGTTAAGTTCTAAAGCTGTAAGTACAAAAGCTGGTAAGTTCTAAAGCTGAAAGTACAAAAGCTGGTAAGTTCTAAAGCTGAAAGTACAAAAGCTGGTAAGTTCTAAAGCTGAAAGTACAAAAGCTGTGAAGTTTAAAAGCTGTTAAGTTTCATGTTAGTCTAGTTTAATGGCTGTTAAGATCTAAAGCTGTAAGTACAAAACCTGATAAGTTTCATGTTAGTTTAGTTTAATGGCTGTTAAGTTTAAAAGCTGTAAGTACAAAAGTTGGTAAGTTCTAAAGCTGTAAGTATAAAAGCTGTTAAGTTCTAAAGCTGTAAGTACAAAACCTGATAAGTTTCATGTTAGTTTAGTTTAATGGCTGTTAAGTTCTAAAGCTGTAAGTACAAAAGCTGGTAAGTTCTAAAGCTGTAAGTACAAAACCTGATAGGTTTCATGTTAGTCTAGTTTAATGGCTGTTAAGTTTAAAAGCTGTAAGTATAAAAGCTGTTAAGTTCTAAAGCTATAAGTATAAAAGTTGGTAAGTTCTAAAGCTGTAAGTACAAAAGTTGGTAAGTTCTAAAGCTGTAAGTACAAAAGTTGGTAAGTTCTAAAGCTGAAAGTACAAAAGTTGGTAAGTTCTAAAGCTGTAAGTACAAAAGTTCGTCAGTTTCATGTTAGTTTAGTTTAATGGCTGTTAAGATCTAAAGCTGTAAGTACAAAAGTTGGTAAGTTCTAAAGCTGTAAGTACAAAAGTTGGTAAGTTCTAAAGCTGTAAGTACAAAAGTTGGTCAGTTTCATGTTAGTTTAGTTTAATGGCTGTTAAGATCTAAAGCTGTAAGTACAAAAGTTGTTAAGTTCAAAAGCTGTAAGTACAAAAGTTGTTAAGTTCAAAAGCTGTAAGTACAAAAGTTGTTAAGTTCAAAAGCTGTAAGTACAAAAGCTGTTAAGTTCTAAAGCTGTAAGTACAAAAGTTGTTAAGTTCAAAAGCTGTAAGTACAAACGTTGTTAAGTTCAAAAGCTGTAAGTACAAAAGTTGGTAAGTTTCATGTTAGTTTAGTTTAATGGCTGTTAAGTTCTAAAGCTGTAAGTACAAAAGTTGTTAAGTTCAAAAGCTGTAAGTACAAAAGTTGGTAAGTTTCATGTTAGTTTAGTTTAATGGCTGTTAAGATCTAAAGCTGTAAGTACAAAAGTTGTTAAGTTCAAAAGCTGTAAGTACAAAAGTTGGTAAGTTTCATGTTAGTTTAGTTTAATGGCTGTTAAGTTCTAAAGCTGTAAGTACAAAAGTTGTTAAGTTCAAAAGCTGTAAGTACAAAAGTTGGTAAGTTTCATGTTAGTTTAGTTTAATGGCTGTTAAGTTCTAAAGCTGTAAGTACAAAAGTTGTTAAGTTCAAAAGCAATATGCTTTGCCAATAAGTATATCTTAATTGAAGAACAAATGTTGAAGACGGAACCACACTTAACACTTTTAGTTTGATTGCATTTTACTGGTCCATTTCCAGCCAATCAATCAGAGATTGATCCCTTCACTTAGCGATTCATTGTGGTTGTACTTTTAAAGCCACAAACGCATGGTCTCCATTAAAGGAAGCTGTTGAAGCCGTTATGGTTTTCTTGGTTTTACCCGGTACTGGGTGGAGGAATTTAAAAATGCAATGAGCCAAGATGATACAGAATAAACTCGTGTAATGCTGCTTGACAAACCACACGTAATCCATTAATCTATTAACTGGTCGACTAACATGTCACCAGGTTAAATCTTACCCTTGGTGTTGCAAGTAAATCCACAGTTTATCTTTTATTTAATTAATTCCCTGAGTTGAATCTCACATACATCATTGTAAATACACTTTGCAAACTGAATTGGTTGTACAAAAGTAACTTATTTAATTGTTTATGACATGTACTGAAAACGATTTCGAAACCAATGAACAGCATCAACCGGAACTCTCCCATCGTGCATTTTAACCCACCGAGATGGTGAGGAAAACACAGTGAGTAGGTAAGCAAACGAAGGTCCTATTAGCAAAGATTATGGACATTGACCCTTTGCAGCACTCACAGGCCATATCCTGTATGATGCATATTATGCTCGAGGAAGGAAAAATGCATTAATGCACACTTTGAGGACGAAAGTGGAAAGACCCTTTAATAATGTGCTTCATGGAAATGCAGTCCCACCAATATGATCCCTCTTAGTTGTCAGGAAGCATATCACATATCCTAAATAGCACCGATTTGATGTTTACCACAAATCCATACTCAAATTCAAATCGCACCTCATCTCTTGGGAAGTGTTGGGCTATAAAACACCCTGATTTCTCCATGCAGGACAAAGACACCGGTAGACATCAGTGTATCTTTTATATGAAAGGCAAGGACAATAGCAGACATTTGACAAACATGTATGGTTTATAGGATTTGAGCTTTCGTTCCCTGAAGCAAGAGGTAAGGGGTCAAGCAACAGAGAAAAGACACTAATAGGTCAATAAATTACTCAATTCTTCACATTATTTATTTATTAGAGAAGTTATTCTTATGAGATTAATGACTAAGAATAACTATTGTCAGCAACAAATATTTAGCTTTGGGTAATGTTCGTATGAGCGATTGTGTGTGCATACAAAATAACCACACACTGACTATTGCAGTATTTGCTGCTATGCTGCAAACACAGCATCATTCAGCCGACATGGCTTTACAAGCCTCTTTTGGCGAGATTGTCAACCCACCCCCTGGGGGAAATTCTATCAATCCCCACACCCTGGGGAAAGGATCCCAATGGAGTTCACTCCACTGGAATCCACAGACATTTCACGGACGAAAGAGCACAACATTTCTCCACCAATCCACGGACACATTTCTGGCTCCCGAGCAGTCATCGCTGTTGAGAGCAGCATTTGCTTATGAAACTACAATGACACTCGCAAGAGCACATAACTCTGCCAGGCTGAACAGTTTACATTTTGTATACCACTGATAGGCCGAATCTGGATCCGGACCTGAACCAAAACCAAATCGGCTTGTTCTTGTCACCTAACCAACACATCCACCAAGTTTTGTCATAACTCGTCCATAACTTTTTGAGATAGCGTGATAAATCTCATTTGTTGCCCCCATTTCTCAATAGGTGAAGAATCACTTTAAAATTATTGGATCCGGATTCGAATCTTCACCAAAGTCGAATCAATTCGTCCTTGTCAAACACACAACCTGTCCACCAAGTTTCATCCGAATCTGTCCACAACGTTTTCAGATATCCAGCTCACAAACAAACAGACATAACCTCCGTCCACATTTGGTGGTGGAGGTAAAAAGGTAAATATAGATATATATATATGTATATATATATATATATATATAATATTCCATATTAAATGCCAAGTCTGTATATATATATACGTATATATATATACAGACTTGGCATTTAATATGGAATATTGTTTTTTTTCTTGACTTGGGTAACTCAGTATATCAATCTGGTGAGTTTCCTTTACACTTTGGTGATTTATTTGTTAAAAGAACCATGTCACTGATTGTCTGTCGCAGCAAGAAGTCAACAACAGGATTATATCACAGGTGGCGTGGCAAAATGTACGGACAGGTGCATTTGATGATTGGCTTCACAGTCGGGTATACAAGGGTTGTTGCGTTCTGTATTAGTGGAAATAACTGCTGCACGTCTCCAAAAGTTATTGCCGCTTCCTCTGGAGATGGTCCGTCAACTCGACAATGCTGTTTGTCATGGAGTGGTGGCTTTACGAAATTACGGCATGAAACAGCGTGCTATTGCTCGGCAGTATGGCATCACTCAAGGTCAGGTGTCAAAGATCCTGAAACGAAATGCTCAGAGGGGTGTCCCTACTCCAATACCAAGGCCAGGACGTCCCCGCAGAACCACAAGGAGGGATGATCGCCAGCTGCACCGGTTAGTCCGCAATGGCCATACCAAGTCAGCTAATTGGCTTAGGGCTGAGTGGCAGCAACTGACAAATGTGCCTGTATCCAGAAGGCTAGTCAACCAACGACTGGTTCAAGCAGGCTATCGTGCCAGGCGTCACCTGAGAAAGCCACGCCTGACCAGACAACACCGCCAGCGCCGATTGCAGTGGGCCAGAGAGCACCGTCAATGGCAGCCAGGACACTGGAATCATGTGATCTTCAGTGACGAGTCTAGATTTCTGGTCTATCGTCAAGATGGCCACGTCCGAGTGCGCAGACAAGTGCATGAAGCCTACAACAAAGATTGTATAGTGCCAAGAGTCCAAGCTGGAGGTGGTGGGGTGACCGTTTGGGCTGCTTTTCATGCAGGGGGCAAAACTGACCTGGTTGTTCTGAATGGAAACCTGAACCAGTTCAAGTGCAGGGCCATTCTGGAAGAAACATTGCTTCCATTTGCTCGTGCAGCCTTTCGAGGAAACTTTGTCTTCCAAGATGACAATGCACGGCCTCATCGTGCTCGCATGATCCAACACTTTCTTGCTGACCGTGGTGTAGAGCATATGGAGTGGCCTGCCATGTCCCCGGATATGAATCCGATAGAGAACTTGTGGGCATTATTAACGCGTCAAATCGACCACTTGGACCAGCAGCCGACCTCTGTGCGTGAATTGCAGCAGGCTCTTGTAACTGCATGGCAAGCGATTCCTCTCCAAACCTTGGCAAATCTCGTGAACAGCATGCCTCAACGTGTACGTGCTCTCCTGAATGCTCATGGGGGTTACACGAAGTACTGAACTGTAATTTTACTGTCCGCAATCCGAGTCGTATTTTAAGTTTTGTTTTTGTTAAAAAAAAATTTTGGCTAATGTGCAAAATAAAGAGATACTTCTGGAAAACGTACAGAAGTTTAACACAGTACTGTCCATGAATTGAGTTCGATACCAATTTACATCACTTTCAAGGATCAATTTATTTGTTTCGATATGTCAAATGTGGTTTTTGTTTCTTTTAAGGGTCACATTAACAAAATCTAGAATAATTTCAACATAATTCCAATGAACTTTTGGTTCTAAGACATCTTGAAAAGGAAGTTCACCCCCACAAAAATAATATTCCATATTAAATGCCAAGTCTGTATGTATGTATGTATGTATATATATATATATATATATATATATATATATATATATATATATATATATATATATATAACAACACTTAAAATCACATCCCATTGTGTGTACTTAGACGTGTACTTCGTCCCTTAGACTAAAGGACACAGTTATCAAAGCCTGTCAATCTAATACACATGTCCTTGTACACCGATATTCCTGAGACCACAGCTGATATTAACCACAACATTCAACATGGAAATGATTTGTACCTTTCAGTTTTTTCGTATGGTGGACACTTGATGATTAACGAATTACGGGAATCATTCATTTGTCATTGGGGATGCTTCCTTTCTCCCAACCATTCAGGAACCAAGAAGTGGAATGGTATCCAAAATATCAGATAAATAATTCATCCCAAATATCCCAAATATCAGATAAATAATCCATCCCAAATATCCCAAATATCAGATAAATAATTCATCCCAAATATCCCAAATATCAGATAAATAATCCATCCCCAATATCAGATAAATAATCCATCCCAAATATCAGATAAATAATTCATCCCAAATATCCCAAGTATCAGATGAATAATCAATCCCAAACATCCCAAATATCAGATAAATAATTAATCCATCCCAAATATCCCAAATATCAGATAAATAATCCATCCCAAATATCAGATAAATAATCCATCCCAAATATCAGATAAATAATCCATCCCAAATATCCCAAATATCAGATAAATAATTCATCCCAAATATCAGATAAATAATCCATCCCAAATATCAGATAAATAATCCATCCCAAATATCAGATAAATAATCCATCCCAAATATCAGATAAATAATCCATCCCAAATATCAGATAAATAATCCATCCCAAATATCAGATAAATAATCCATCCCAAATATCAGATAAATAATCCATCCCAAATATCAGATAAATAATCCATGCCACATATCCCAAATATCAGATAAATAATCCATCCAAAATATCAGATAAATAATCCATCCCAAATATCAGATAAATAATCCATCCCAAATATCCCAAATATCAGATAAATAATCCATCCCAAATATCCCAAATATCAGATAAATAAATCCATCCCAAATATCAGATTTTTATTTATTTATTATTATTTATTTTTTTGGTATACTGAATCGAGGCTCGTGAAAGAGCTAACATTTATTTCACAAACAAATCAACCAGACAAACAAAACACACAAAAACAAACAAAACAAACAAAAAAACAACAAACAAACAAAACAAAACAAACAAAACACACAAAAAGAGGGAGCGGAAGACAAGATGGGGAGAGAAGGGGAAGCACACAACCACAACATTTGAGAGCAGGGAGAAGTGTGGGAGGGAGAGGGCTTGGGGGCAGGAGGCGTGGGAGGGGGAGGGTGGGGGGGAGAGGTATAAAACACAAGGGGACCGAAATTAGCGGGGGTAGAAAAGATCAAGGTTTTGGATGGGGGAGGATAAGAGATGGTGGTGAACAGCTGTTTTAAAGACCTGGAGGGTGCAGTGGGATTGAAGAGAGTGAGGGAGTTTGTTCCAGAGGTGGGAGAAAAGAGGAATGAAGGAGTGAAGGTGAGCTGAAAGTCTTGATTTTGGCAGTTTAACCATAAGAGGGTTGCAGGCAGATCTTGTGCGACCTGTAGGAATATTTGGGGGACAGAGCCCAGAGAGGGCTGGGGGGGCAAGGCCAGAGAGGAGTCGGTAGAAGACGGAAAGACCACCAACCTGCCTGCGGTGAGTGAGTGAAAGGCCCTTGGAGTTAGCTTCATCGCGGGAGATTCCAATGATTCTGAACGCTTTGGTTTCAAGGAGCACCAGACCAGAGGGGAGAGCAGTATTCCATAGAGCTGCGGATGAAAGCCTTGTATGTGGTGAGGAGCTCAGGTGTGCCAAGGAAGGACTTCGCACGACGGAGGATGCCCAGTCGGCGACTGGCTTTGGAGGCCAGATTTGAAATGTGGTTTTCCCAGGAAAGATCATGGCAAATAGTGAGACCCAAAAGCTTGAGTGACAGAACTTCTTGGAGAGGATTATTCAGAAAGTGGATGGGAGGGTTTTCCAGTCGGTCTTTTCGGAGAGATATCGTAAGAGTGTGAGATTTATCAGGATTGAAAGACATGTTCCATTTGTTTGCCCAGTCTGTGATTTTGTCCAGGTCTGCAGAGAGTGAGGAGGCTGCAGACTGCCGATCTGAGGGATGAGGAATGGAGCGACAGAGAGTAGAGTCGTCAGCAAAGAGATAGAGAGGATTTTCAAGAGAGTCAGAGAGATCATTGATGAAGACCAGAAAAAGCACAGGGCCCAGAACACTACCTTGGGGAACTCCAGCCTGAACAGGAAGAGGAGATGAGAGAAACCCATTCAGGGCCACACGTTGACTACGACCAGAGAGGAAGTCCGCCAGCCATGCGTGGAGATTTCCATGGATACCAAAGGAGGAGAGTTTGGTGAGCAGAGCAGGGTGCCAGACCGTATCGAAGGCACGTGAAATGTCAAGGGAGACAGCTCTAATTTCCTGTTTGGCGTTGAGGACCTCCATCCATTGTTGAGAAAGCAGAAGCAGCATGTCCAGAGTAGAGTGACCAGGTCTGAAACCAAATTGATGATCAGAGATCATGCCATTGGAGAAGAGGAAAGATTTCATATCTGAAGCAATGATGGATTCCATGACTTTGCTGATAATTGGGAGAAGGCTGATTGGTCTGTAGTTGCTGGGATCTGTTTTTGCACCTTTTTTGTGCAAAGCGGTGATGTTGGCTGATTTCCAAGCAGATGGCAGATGACCTTGAGCAAAAGAGAGGGTGAAGATAACAGAAAGAGGGAGTGAAAGAGCAGAAGAACATGATTTTAGGACCCGTGGGCTGATGCCGTCAGGACCAGTTGCAGAATCAGAGTCGAGGGTTGACAGAAACTTTTCCACCTTGTCAGGAGGAAAGGACACAGAGTCCAGGAGCAGCTGGGTACGACTGGGTACGTTGGGTACAGAGAGGGATGGGTTTGGGACACAAGATTTAGAGGCAAACACAGAGTTGAGGCATTCAGCTTATCAGATATCTTATTCAGATAAATAATCCATCCCAAATATCAGATAAATAATCCATCCCAAATATCAGAAAAACAATCCATCCCAAATATCCCAAATATCAGTCCCTATCATTCTGGTTGAATTCGGCCTTCACTCAGTCGCTGTGTTTTCAAGACTCAAGAACAATCTTTTTGACCGTGGGAAATTCTCCAGGGTATACAATACGCATCAAATGTGTTGGAGAAGAAAGTTTTGTCGTAAGTGATTCCCATTCTCGAGATTATGAAGGCAAATGTTCAACTGATGGCAAAACCGTAATTCCGATCGAAAGTCACATCCACATCAAACCTTGTTCAATACGTCAGAGACATTTATTTGCTTTTATCATTGTGTCATTTGTTTCATTATATGCAATGTTTGCTTTTCATTCAATTGGATTTCTATGACGAGACAATAATAAATGTTGCGTTTTGAGAATATTCTCATTAAATAACTTATTTTCAAGTGTATTAGAGCATTCTTTGTCTATATTTAGAATAGACTTTAGTATTAATGACACACAGAAACAAACAAATAAATGTTCCCCTCGCTCTGCTCAGCGAAATGATATTTTTCAATGCGATGTAATTTTTTTGTTCCCCCTCGCCCCCAACCCCGTAGGCCCGAACCCAAAATCAGTCTAGTCTTGTCTGGGTTCGATTCCAAAAATGACTCAAACGTGTCGGATTGGTGCGTCACAGGTACGGCACTGCATCATAGAGTATTCCGTCCCTCGGATGGACGTTAATCCGGGTGTCCCGTCTGTTGGCATTTAGTTGGTGGGCGTTAAGGATCAAACACGTCTTTCAACTAAGAGTAAGTGAATCATCTCGGGATCCTGAAAAAATCCTGACCGAGCCTCTAGGGGGCACTGCATCGGCGGTACAACCGAGGCCCTTGGTATAGATTGATGTGCACCTGCGTGATTGGGAAACACATTTGATGCGCAATTATTAGACGAACAACATGATTGGGAAACAAATTTGATACCATATTAAAAGATGAACAACATGATTGGGAAACACACATTTGATACGATATTAAAAGATGAACAACATGATTGGGAAACACACATTTGATACGATATTAAAAGACGAACAACATGATTGGGAAACACATTTGATACGATATTAAAAGATGAACACCATGATTGGGAAACACACATTTGATACGATATGAAAATATGAACAACATGATTGGGAAACACACATTTGATACGCTATTATTAGACAAACAACATGATTGGGAAACACACATTTGTTACGCTATTATTAGATGAATAACAAGATTGGGAAACACACATTTGATACGATATTAAAAGATGAACAACATGATTGGGAAACACACATTTGATACGCTATTATTAGACGAACAACATGATTGGGAAACACACATTTGTTACGCTATTAGACAAACAACATGATTGGGAAACACATTATTGATACGCTATTAAAAAATGAACAACATGATTGGGAAACACACATTTGATACGCTATTAAAAGATGAACATAATTGGGAAACACACATTTGATACGCTATTAGTAGATGAATAACAACATTGGGAAACACACATTTGATACGCTATTAAAAGATGAGCAGCACGATTGGGAAACACACATTTCATATGCCATTAAAAGATGAATAACAAGATTGGGAAAAACACATTTAATACGCTATTAAAAGATGAACAACATAATTGGGAAACACACATTTGATACGCTATTAAAAGATGAACAACATCATTGGGAAACACACATTTGATACGCTATTAAAAGATGAACATAATTGGGAAACACACATTTGATACGCTATTAGTAGATGAATAACAAGATTGGGAAACACACATTTGATACGCTATTAAAAGATGACCAGCACGATTGGGAAACACACATTTCATATGCTATTAAAAGATGAATAACAAGATTGGGAAAAACACATTTAATACGCTATTAAAAGATGAACAACATAATTGGGAAACACACATTTGATACGCTATTAAAAGATGAACAACATGATTGGGAAACACACATTTGATACGCTATTAAAAGATGAACAACATGATTGGGAAACACATTTGATAGATATTAAAAGATGAACACCATGATTGGGAAACACACATTTGATACGATATTAAAAGATGAACAACATGACTGGGAAACACACATTTGATACACTATTATTAGACGAACAACAAGATTGGGAAACACACATTTGTTACGCTATTAGACAAACAACATGATTGGGAAACACACATTTGATACGCTATTATTCGACGAACAACATGATTGGGAAACACACATTTGTTACGCTATTATTAGATGAATAACAAGATTGGGAAATACACATTTGATACGCTATTAAAAGATGAACACCATGATTGGGAAACACACATTTGATGCGCTGTTATTAGACGAACAACATGATTGGGAAACACATTTGATACGCTATTAAAAGATGAACAACATGATTGGGAAACACACATTTGATATGCTATTATTAGATGAATAACAAGATTGGGAAACACACATATGATACGCTATTAAAAGATGAACAGCACGATTGGGAAACACACATTTGATACGCTATTAAGAGATAAACAACATGTTTGGGAAACACACATTCAATACGCTATTAAAAGATGAACAGCGCGATCGGGAAACGCATTTAATGCACTATTAAAAGATTAACTCGACACCTCTCATCCACGTGAGCCTCCACCACGGTTATATCTGAACGAGCGGATTGGTCACACGGTCATGGATTGCTTTGTAGTATACTTTTCGTTGGTACCAACTTGTTGGTGCTTTCCATTTTTCATCATGAACTTCGTTCTATTTATTTGTCCAACCAATGGCAGTAGTGTAGGTGTGGTTTATATCCAGTTGCTAACCCATCAGTTTTCCCCATACTCGATTACCGGGCTTGAGGACCTTCCCTTTACTAGACGAGGAGAGGAAGGCTTTATCGAGAGTGTACCTTCCCCTTCCTGCCTGGCGGCTCGCTATTTTACACCTTCATGCAAATGACTCACGGACTTCAGTTCTCTGGAGTTAAACTAAAGTTCACGGGAGTTAAACCACATTCACAGCTCTTCCTTCAGCGGCACTTCGCTCTCTACACCAACAGAGCTTTGTACAACGTGGTGCATTCACGGCCCTATTTTCAGTGGATCTTCGCTCCTCTTACCCGCGCTGGGGGACTACTTTCATCGAACCACTTTCAGTGAGCAGATTCCTTTCATAGACACTGGTCGTTTATGACGCCCGAGTGGATCATATTACTTCGTGGACATGACGCTGTATTGGTCTGCTAGTGATACTCTATTTATTGCTTCTTATTGAACTTTTGATAGTATTCCCATTTACTTCAGCTTAACAGGTTATCGGACACCGTTCAGACTGGACAAATCATCAACCTTTCACAATGAGTAGACGTTGATAACTAGATTTTCTACAGCGTAACCCCCAATATGGGGCAGTTATAAAATTACATAACGCTATAGTTTTAGTAATTCACATTGTATAACACTTGGTAACGTAACGTACGGTAACCCTTGATTATCGTGCGTTCTAACGGGCTTGATTAAACCTTACTAATATTCAACACTAGCCGAAACCCGTGGAACATCCACGGAAGGGAAGATGTGGTGTATGGATAGAGTGTACCATTATGGATGGCATAGGGGATTTGCTTGTCCGAGTAAGAGTTAGGAAGAAAGATGAGAATGAAGAGTGCGTATATGAACAACGATCGCCGACACCGGCACAAATGCATGCTCTGGATTGTCCACTCAGTGGACGGCTTGCTTTCGCCTTCGCCTGTCCAATCAGCGGACGGCTTGCTTCGCCTTCGCCCAGCAGACGCCAATACGATGGCGTCGTAAGATGGCGTCGTATCGGCAGTTAATCGGATGCTTTTGGGCCCCAACGTCGGCTAATTCAGATTTTTCGAGTATGGCTGTACGTGATAAACAAAGAGCGTGGTTCGTAGATCGTAAATCCATTAGTGCCGTGGGCATCGGGTCACTGGGTGCGGCGTAAAAGGGATAACAAAGTCGAGTCCTTACGCTATTATTATATAGATATTAGATTTTTCATGCTCCCTCATCGTCAAAAACACTCGCCCCAAACAAAGCCAATGGAAACCTGATGCAACAAACAAGGGCAGTGTATAATCAGCAGAGGCCGACAGACATAATGTGTTTGGCCCACCAGAAAACCACCAGAGGAAAGATGACGGCCATATAATTATGTATTGGTGCTATGGTGGGTGGACTTGGAGTCCAGCACAACCGACCAAAAAAATATATTGTTTCCGGTTACACCGCCTTTTACATTGACTTGCTGTTACACCGCCTATACACATCGACTTGCCGTTACACTTACACCACCGATAACATGTGTGACGATGGCGCATTTTCGGCCTGCCTTTGCCTCCCCGGTAAATCGGGGGGAGGCAAAGGCAGGATTTTGGGGTATAATTTGAGTGAAAACGCGAAACTCACGTATTTTTTTTTAATCCAAAGTAGCTGCCTGCCCACGTGACCGATGACGTCACAGGTTCACAAATTTGGAATTTATGTCCGAACCGTCGGTCTTATCAGTCCCAACAAAAACGATGTTGTATAGGAGCCCCATGCGGAGGTTCCGAGCCTGGTCCGGAACCTGGGAACCATTACGCATTAGTACCTGCCTCTATAACGAGCAGAACGGGTTGTGGTATAATCCATTCGTTCTATATAGAGGGCTTCTGCTGGTGCTTTGGCTTGTGTTCATGGTCGTGATTATGCTTAAGTGTGATTCAGCAATCACATCCGTGATTTGTCTCGACCATCCATCAAACGACAGATGTGGGTGTGGTCTGGCAGCTGTCCGACCAATGGGTGCACATTTCAAAAATCGGCCCCCAATAAGAACCCCAACAACAACAACAACAACAACAACAACAACGGTAACAGCAGCAACACAAAGCTATTGTAGATCTGCAACAAAAATAATAAATGCTTGTCTGATCTGAATACCTAGTTTGCAGAACGTTCGTTCGGCCTCGAGCCACTTTTGCCTGCGCATCACAGCCCTGCCTGGACTTCCTGGTCACTTTTCATCAAGAACAATAACTTTCTCATCCGTCAGAGCAACGAATGAACTCAAACACAGAGGCTGGTAATACAACTCCTTCAGTGCTTGTTCACAATTAAATTTCCCTTTTCACCTGCCACTGGGATCAGTAATAAAGCTCTCCTTGTTGTGGACTGGTTAAGTGAGTCGACACCTGCTGTGGTGCTAAGACACCACCGATGAGCTATCTGATTCCTGTGCAATGTTTGCAGTATAACTGTACTACAGTGTGTCATTGTAAAAACGAATCATAGCTGTGACCCAAACTTTGAGGTCACATAACCCCAAAGCACATTAGAGGCACGAATAACCCAAAAGTGATCATCTGGTCCATTTTTTTTTAACCTGAAATACACCTGGAAGACCGTCTCTATGGTTATTGCCATATAAAGGTTAGACCAGAAATGTACAATTAATACATTCATGAAGAAGAACCACCTTGGCGGCCATTTTTCCCTGCAGCGCAAGGGTTGGCCTTTTTTGGGCACCGCGGTCCCCTTTTTGAAGCAATGTTTTACAGCCGGATGCCCTTCCTGCCAACACACCAGATGTTTTTAATCTCTCCATAACAATTTAGCGAAAAGATACAACCGGTCGCACCAACCAGCAGGTGAAACACCCATGCAAAGATCATTAGTTCGGCCTGTTTGAATTGCTCCCATCTGAGAACCGAGCTTATGATGCTCGCATCCCAGGTTCAAATCTCATACAATGTTGACATGTCCATCTATTAATGTCTCTTATAGATATAGGATAGGGGGAGGCTTATAACTGTTGTAGGGTTTGTTTCTACAATTATTGCCTCTGTTTTTAATGATACCCCAGAGTTTCCTTACATCCCGAGGAGTACGAAACCACCATTTATGGGGTAGAGGGGCGATGTTTAGGAGGGGCAGGTGGGGACTGCCACTGTGGAGTCTCAAAGACCACTTGGTCTTGCAAAATGTTTTGCATCATAAACGTGTACCTGCACTGAAGTTGTGCACCTGATATTTGATTTGTGACATTGACCGACATTTTTCGCATCGTGACCGAACAAAAGCATCAACAATCTTTTTGATCAGAACTTAAATCATTATTCTCCGATTTTCATGATGTTGAGTTTTATGGTTAGATTGTAGATGAGGACACATTTTCTTAATTTACATTCTATTTCTAAATGTTAACGTTCAAGGTCAAATGGTGGTCCCATAATATGTCCATCATTGGATTGTATCGTGGGTGCCAGGCGAGGCTTACGCTTGTCGATCGCTTTGTAATCGCAGATATCTAGTTACCCTCGCCAGAGGAGATGTTAGTGCATTTAGCTCCGTTTGTTTGTTTGGCTGTTTCTTTGTCCACACAGGCCATGAGTATATCTTTAAATTACATACTATTGAAATTATAATGGTAATAATCATACATAACGATAATGATAATGATACATATGAAGCGTGTGCCATCATGTTGCCTTTCTATGGCTGGTACACACAGGTAAGTGTGTAGTATAGACTGGGGTCGCCACTCCTCTCCCGTTGGGGAATTCACCCTCTTCCCACCCATGCTGTTTGAGTCGACTGGACTCTCATCCACCAGATGTGCAGAGCCATCTGCCATTTAAACCACATGGCTGCGGACCGTTACCCTGGTAAGGGGGGCTGACAGGTACTACACCTTTCCCACAGGTGACCTGGGGTTATGCAAGGCAGGGCATCCATCTCCCTGAGGTATCAGAAGACACCCGCACTCCCATAATGATACATAATGATAATTATAATGATAATCTATATAATAATAGCATAAGGACTCGACTTTGTTATCCCTTTTACGCCGCACCCAGTGACCCGATGCCCACGGCACTAATGGATTTACGATCTACGAACCGCGCTCTTTGTTTATCACGTACAACCATACTTGAAAAATCTGAATTAGCCGACGTTGGGGCCCAAAAGCATCCGATTAACTGCCGATACGACTCCATCTTATTGGCGTCTGCTGGGTGAAGGTGAAGCAAGCCGTCCGCTGATTGGACAGTCGAAGTCCACTGGGTGGACAATCCTGAGCATGCATTTGTGCTGGTGTCGTCGAACGCGGTGTACGCTAACCTCATCAGGTGGGTTTACCATAATTTCCTCCATATACTGTGATTACAACGAAGTGAAACCGATCAGCAGCCCATCAGTATCATATAAAGCAATAAATAACAAGGCTTCAGCTTCTGAAAGCTTAAAACAAAGTGTACTTCGCCGAGTGACGAAAGGTAGGCGTAGGCCTAGGCCCTACCTATCCAGTTGTTGTGTTTCCCTTGTGGCCATGATCTCAACAAATGGCGTAGGCCATGTGGTGTAGGGTAGGTCATGATCAGCCCCCCCCCCCCCCCCCCTTTCGTTTCACCAACTCCTGCATCTGCCACCGTTCATGATTATCAAAGTAGGCTTTACAGGCTTTACCCTGTCGTTGTTCATATACGCACTCTTCTTCTCATCTTTCTTCCTAACTCTTACTCGGACAAGCAAATCCCCTATGCCATCCATAATGGTACACTCTATCCATACACCACATCCTTCCTTCCGTGGATGTTCCACGGGTTTCGGCTAGTAAATATGGATATCATAATGATGAATAATAATAATTACAATAATAATGATAATGGCTATGATAATGATAATTATGACAATAATAATAATGGCTATGATAATGAAAATGATACAAAATGATAATAACAATTATAACGATGCATAATAGTAATAATAATGACTAGCCGAAACCCGTGGAACATCCACGGAAGGGAGGATGTGGTGTATGGATAGAGTGTACCATTATGGATGGCATAGGGGATTTGCTTGTCTGAGTAAGAGTTAGGAAGAAAGATGAGAATGAAGAGTGCGTATATGAACAACGATCGCCGACACCGGCACAAATGCATGCTCTGGATTGTCCACTCAGTGGACGGCTTGCTTTCGCCTTCGCCTGTCCAATCAGCGGACGGCTTGCTTCGCCTTCGCCCAGCAGACGCCAATACGATGGCGTCGTATCGGTAGTTAATCGGATGCTTTTGGGCCCCAACATTGGCTAATTCAGATTTTTAGAGTATGGCTGTACGTGATAAACAAAGAGCGCGGTTCGTAGATCGTAAATACATTAGTGCCGTGGGCATCGGGTCACTGGGTGCGGCGTAAAAGGGATAACAAAGTCGAGTCCTTACGCTATTATTATATAGATAATAATAATAATAATAATAATAATAACTAGACGGACCACCTACTACTGGCCACTTTATAACTGTGGGCAGTTATGACCGGGATCCAATCTGCCCGTCTTTGATACAACTCTCTGGAGTCCTCAGGGTCTTTTGGGTCCTCCGGGTCCTCTGGATCTTTGGAGTCCTTGGGGTCTTTTGGGTTTTGGGGTCTTTTGGGTCTTCCAGCTCTTCACAGTATTTAGTGTCTTCAGGGTATTTTGTGGGCTTGGTGGTCTTAAGAATCTTGGAGGTCGTAAAGGGTCTTCAAAGGTCTAAGTGGTCTCAGCAGTCCAAAGGGTCAAAAAGTACTTTCCAATAGTACTGTATGTAATTAATAGACTACGTAATTAATAGCCTACGTAATTAATAGACTACGTAATTAATATACAGGGTGCCACTGAGTTCAAGCAGTACATAATTAATGGATGTACTGAAAAGTTACATGGCTGGAGAAGATAAAATTGTCGTTTCTTCTTCAAACAATAAAAAATTCTGGTTGCCTGAACGTGCAACCGATCACGTTTAAATTTTAAACAAGTATTCCCCATGACAACTAGTTCATAATTTTTAAGTTCCACATCGATGGATTTTGCAGTCCAATATGATTTTGACCCTCTGACTATAACCCTATGGACTGTGGCTCATATCGAGCGATAAAGTTATTGGAGCATGGAATGAAGGTATTGGAAAGGGTGTTGGAGAGGAGGATTAGGAAGAGAGTGAAGATTGACGAAATGCAGTTTCGATTTATGCCAGTGTTACGTGCTCCTCCCCAACACCCTGGTAATGGTGTACCTCCGAGCCCCGAGAGGAGTCACGGCAGAAAAATGTGTTATTCTGTATGTCAAAGATCAATGGTGAAGCCACACCAATTGTTACCAACAAACAAATATTGTATTAAGATCACACAAGAATAACAGTACAACAATAATATTAATCAAAAGTACAATCAATATATATTATATGATGGTACCATCAGTTTCGTAATATATAACTCACTGTGCTCCAAGTGAGTGAAACAAGAACATTCCCAATATCTCTTTTCCGGCTTCAAACCCAAAGATGATTCCGGTTTCAAGCCAAAGTCGATCCGCTCCAGCGATCGTCAGAATGATGTCTAATCGAGACCAGAATCCCGTTCGGAGGACAGTCACAGTCACGCGGCCAAAGCTGCGCAAGGACGCCCTCAAGGTGACTGGGAAATCCAAAGGCACCCTCCTGGCGACTGGGAAATCACACCCACGGGTATGGACGTTTCACGGCTCCAAATAGGTGAACCGCCGATTTACCTTCAAAATCCACGTTACACGCACCCACACCAGATAAACGTCTGAATGCGGTGAAAACAGTTGAAGCGAAGCAAAGACCTTGCGCGATGCGCAAAGCGCGTGAGTCAAAATGGCCGACGGCCCGTTCTCGAGGCGTAACAGCACGACGATGATTCTCCTCGGAATCCACCGCCAAACCTGACACGCAGGTTGATCTGTCACAGCGATAACAACTCTGTCGCAGGAATCCCTTTCCTGGGAAACCCAAAGTTCACTCGTGACTCTTGCTCGCCAATGTTCGCTCCAGACCACAAAGCAACTATGCTTCTTCTCCGACTCACTCGCTCCGCCTTCTTTTTCTCCTTTTCCTCTTCTTCTTCGTCATCCGGTTCCGGTTTCATTTAAAACATTAACTTTTTTACCTTTTGAAAATAGCAATATCTATTTCCCTCAAACGACAACAATAATAGCACATGGAATCAAAAATGTTTGCAGTTTATGAAAACCACAACAACGGAAGTGACGAATCCGTAACACCAGGAAGAGGACCGACAGACTCGCTTTTTATTGTGAGGCAGTTGCAGGAGAAGTACATGGAGAAGAGGAAGAAGTTGTTTCTTGGGTTTGTTGATCTGGAGAGAGCATTCGATAGGGTTCCACGTGAAGTAGTGACATGGGTATTGAGGAAGTTAGGAGTGGAGGAATGGTTGATCAGAGTAGTGATGGCAATGTACAAAAGAGCGCGCACAGTTGTAAGGACGAAGGACGGGAACAGTGGTGAGTTTGAGGTGAAGGTGGGAGTGCACCAGGGGTCGGTACTAAGTCCACTACTATTTGTAGCTGTGATGGAGGTGCTGGCTCGGAACGTAAAGGAGGGTTTACCATGGGAATTGTTGTATGCAGATGATCTGGTGTTGATTGCAGAAGGTACGGATGGTCTGAAGGAGAAGATGAACAAGTGGAAGGAATGTATGGAGACAAAAGGTCTGAAGGTGAATATCAGAAAAATGAAGGTGATGGCAAGTGGTAAAGCAGGTGGTGAGGTGGAAAGAACTGGGAAGTGGCCATGTGCTGTGTGCAGGAAGGGTGTCGGAGTGAATTCCATTCAATGTACAATGTGCGCTGAGTGGGTTCATCAAAAATGTAGTGGTTTGAGAGGGTCATTAACCAGTGTGGCAGCTACATTCAGTGTAAGGTGTGCACAGAGGGAGCTACAGATGGAGGAAATGTTGAGATGGATCTTGGAGACGGCGTGAAGCTGGAAGGTGTGAAAACATTTTGTTACCTAGGAGACATGCTGAATGGAGGAGGTGGATCAGACTCGGCAACGGTTGCTGGAGTGAGATGTGCATGGAAGAAGTTTCGGGAACTGAGTTGCATGCTGACGAGGAGGGGAGTGTCGTTGAAGCTGAAGGGAAAGGTGTATGCTGCATGTGTGAGAAGTGTTATGATTTATGGGAGTGAGACATGGGTAATGAATGTAGAGCAGCAACGAAGGCTGGAAAGGGTGGAAATGCGAATGGTTCGGTGGATGTGCGGAGTATCGTTGAGAGAGAGGAAGACAAATGATGAATTGCGAAAGATGATGGGAATAGAGCCTGTGATTGATGCTGTGAAGAGAAACAGTTTGAGATGGTTTGGTCATGTGTTGAGGAAATATGAAAGTGACTGGTTGAGAAGAGTGATGGAAATGAATGTAGAAGGGAGTAGAGGACGGGGAAGACCGAGAAAGACTTGGCTAAAGATGGTCGAAGAAAAAATGCGAGCAAGGGGGTTAACAAGGGGAGATGCAGAAAATAGGGCAAAATGGAGAAGATTGTCATGGGGACCGCAAGGCTAACCCCCGCTCTAGCAGGGAAAATGGCCTTAAAATGCCTGTTGTTGTTCATCCCAATATGGCTGCCAGATCATGAGGCCTATGATTTATTCCAAAACACCCTGGTGTTCCCAAGCATTGGGGAACATGTTGGTTAAGTTTCCACTCTAACTGTTCAGCCGTTCTGGAGTTGATTTTTAGAGGTTTTGTCTTCAATGAAATCATAGCTGCCAAAGCATATGACCTATGACGTCATGGCCAGGGACCCTTTTGTTACCTCCGCCACCAAAGGTGGATGGAGGTTATGTTTTCACCCCTGTCTGTTTGTTTGTCTGTCTGTAAACAAGATATGTCAAAAAGTTGTGGATGGATTCGGACGAAACTTGGCAGAGACGTAGTGTACGTGGCAAGGACGAAATTATTAGATTTTCATGAAGATCCAGATCCAGATTTGGACTCGGCTAATCCTACACTTGTCACTCTGTGCTCTTGATTGAGTTCCATCAGGCCGACACCTCCTCCTTTCCTCGGCAGGTACATTCTTGGGACACTGATTTTTGTGGAACATTTTTTGGATAATGAGGAGTTTCCTTGGTTTTATATCTAGTTTCTTGATATCCACTTGTAGCCAGTTTACTATTTCCGCAGCCATACTGGAACACTGGTACTGCTAGTTGGTTTATGGCTTTGATTTTGTTTCTTGGGGTGAGATATGTTTTCAGGGTCAGCCTTCTTCTACGCAGATATTCTTTGGTAATTATTGTTTTGCGCATTTTTATGACAAATTTGGTGGCCTTCTTCTACTCCAAGGTATTTGTAAGATGCTACGTTGTCTAGCTCCTGTATTGTTGTATTTTTATGTTGTCTGTTTTTGTTTGTCGACCTTGTTCGAATATGCACTTGGCACACTTATCCAGGCTGAGTTCCATTTAGATGTCGTCGGAGAACAGTTTCACTAATTTCAGTTGTTCTGGCAATTTTTCATCATTTGGTGCAGAGTTTAACATCATCCGTATACAGTGAATGCGTCGCCTTTCTTGTTTCTTTGGACGTTATTTTATTGGATGTTTGGGTGTATCTGTGTCCTTGCTCATTAATGAGGTTACTTGGTGAGTTCAGGCCAGGCAAAAGAGAAGAGGAGAAAGGCCATCTCCTTGGAAGATCCCGTGTCATATCTTTACTCTTGGTATTTCAATCTTTCCTTCTGAGTGCTGCAGGATTAGTGTGGTATTCCATAGATCCATGGCTTTCTCAATCAGCTTGATTATTTGGGGATTTATCTTATACATTTGCATGCACTTTATCATCCATGAATGTGGGACAATGTCAAAAACCTTTTATAGTCGATCCAAGCTGTAGATAATTTGGTTCATCTCGTATTGCAATTTTCGTGTATGGCCTTGTTTAGTAATAGGTGGCCTATTCTGTAATGTCCTCTCTTGCATCCCTTCTGTTCTGCCTCTTGGCCTCTTTGTTATGTTAGGTGGTGGTACATTGTGTCTGTAATGATTCCTGTTAAAGGTTTTTATGTTGTTGGTAGACAGGTTATTGGCCGCTATTTCTGGGGTATTTGTGTCTCTTCAGATTTTGGGATGAGGAAGGTGTTGCCTTCTGTGAACCATTCATCCATTTCCTGATCCTCTTGGATAAGTTAATTGAATTTTATCGAGCATGGTGAACGTGGATAGCAAGTGTGTGTGCGCGTGTATGTGTGTGAGGCATGCTTTTTGTGTCTTTTAATTACGTACGTCAATTAATGAATTAATTACACACTGTTGGAAAGTACCTTTTATCCCTTTAAAATGCTGAGACCCCTTTGACCTTTGAAGACCTTTTAAGACTCCAAAGATCCTTAAGACCCAGAACACCCAAAAGATCCAAAAGACCACGAAGATCCAAATGACCCAGGATGACCCAAAAGTCCCCAAGGACCCAAAATACCCACCACCACCTCTCACCACTCTAACCTCCCCCCCCCCCCCCCCCCCCATGCTTCAAGGTGAGGACCAATGAAAATGTGGTCCAACGGACCCATCAGTACATCAAAATGTGGCAGATAATGATTCTTTGGATAAATCACAATACTCCAGGCAGTCAGCATTGTTGTTTCCTCTTTGAAAACCCTGTTCTGATAACTCTCAAAAACTGCAGGTTAGACTGTCTGACTGTCTAGTCTTGAAGCAATGGGTGCATGGAAAAGGCCGAAAATACCAAATGCCACTCCTCAAATCCTTATTTTACTGAAGTACATGATTACGATAACTACAGCAGAACCATTATTGATTACAAGACCTTGATACTTCATTTTACAGACGTTCACAGTGGGTGTTTTGATGTATGTGAAGTGTGGTGCTGCGCACACAACTTGCTTGCCAAAGAGGTAGGCCACAACGCGTTTGATAAAACCAAAAGAGTCTTTATTACGAAAGCTCGAACTGCAGCACTGAGCGGGCTCGAGCTTAGAGCCCGCATATATGTGCCGAGGCCACGCCTAGTCCCCGGGCGTGGCCGATCGGTCGAAGGGCGGGGCATGTACCATTGGTCCCCGCCTGGGTGCTCGCGCCACCCACTGGTGCGCGGAATTATTACCCCTTGTGCCCGCCACACGCGCCCCCCCAGAATTCCCGCGCACCTGAAGGGTGAGTTTGCGGGGAAACCGGATGACCCGGCCGAAACGCCCCCTGGCGATGGGTGCAGGGCTGGGGGGTAGCGGGCTGGCGGGGCTGGGGGGTGCCGGGGGTCCGACCACCGGGGGGCGGCCTCGACGCGGAGGCAGAGCTGCTGGCGGGGGTGCCGGGGGTCCGACCGTCAGGGGGCGGCCCCAACCCGGAGGCAGAGCTGCTGGCGTGGGGTGGTCCGGATCGAGGTGGGCCAGCTTGAGGCGGTCCACGGAAATGCGATCCGGGGCACCGCCGATGTCGACCGTGAAAAATTTGACCCCGGTCTCCAGCACGCAGAAGGGCCCGTCGTACGGGGGCCGTAGCGGTGCCCGGTGGGCGTTGTGCCAGATGAACACGTACTTTGCCGTGCGAAGCTCCGGGGCGACGTGGGAAGGCGGGCCACCGTGGTGTGCCATTGGCACCGGGGCGAACCTCCGGGCGGTCTCCTGAAGGGCGGAACGCTGTTGCGCCGCGGACCAAGGAGCCGTGGAGTCGGGGATAAATTCACCCGGTACCCGCAGTGGTTGCCCGAAGACCAGCTCCGCCGAGGACACGTGCAGGTCGTCCTTGGGCGCCATCCTGAGGCCCAGCAGGACCCAGGGGAGCCTGTCGACCCAGCCGCCGTCACGGAGGGTGGCCCGGAGCGCGGCCTTCATGGAGCGATGAAAGCGCTTGCACAGGCCATTGGCCTGGGGGTGGTAGGCCGTGGTGTGGTGTAGCTTCACCCCGAGCCCTTGCGCCACCGAGGCCCAGAGCTCCGAGGTGAACTGGGGGCCGCGGTCGGACGAGATGTCCGAGGGGCACCGAACCGGGCAACCCAAGTGGCGATAAAGGCTTGCGCCACCTCAGCCGCAGACGTCGCCGCCAATTGGACGGCCTCCGGCCACCGTGTGGTGCGGTCGACCATGGTGAGGAGGTGGGTGAACCCTCGCGAGGGGGGCAGAGGTCCCACCAAGTCGACGTGCACGTGGTCGAACCGCCGCTCGGGCACCGTAAACGGGGCCAACGGTGCCTGGGTGTGGCGATGGACCTTTGCACGCTGGCACGCGAGGCACATCCTGGCCCAGTCGCGGACGTCCTTCCTGAGGCCATGCCAGACGAACTTCGCCCCGACGAGTTTCTGGGATGCCCTAGCGCCAGGGTGGGACAGGCCGTGGATGGCGTCGAACACTGGGCGCTGCCAGCCAGCGGGCATGATGGGGCGAGGCCGGCCGAGGGAGACGTCGCATAGGAGGGCCGTGCTTGCGGCGTCGAACGGCACCTTGGTGACGCGGAGGCCCGTGACGGCGGT
Source organism: Myxine glutinosa (assembly GCF_964187855.1). Lineage (NCBI taxonomy): Eukaryota > Metazoa > Chordata > Myxini > Myxiniformes > Myxinidae > Myxine > Myxine glutinosa. The sequence continues at coordinate 11,280,961 of NC_136266.1, forward strand.
CCGCAAGGCCTGGACGCCGGGGTCGGCGGTCTGGGCCTCCACCATCTGGGCATAGTCGACCCCGAGGTGGACCGCGTGCACGACGGACCGGGAAAGGCAATCCGCCACCGGGTTGTCCTTACCCGCCACATGACGGATGTCCGTCGTGTACTCGGACACGGCAGAGAGGTGGTGCTGCTGCCGTGCCGACCATGGCTCGGCGACCTTGGCCATCGCGAACACAAGTGGCTTGTGGTCAACGAAGGCCGTGAACGGGCGGCCCTCCAGCAGATGGCGGAAGTGTCGGACCGCCAGGTGGAGCCCGAGCAACTCGCGGTCGAAGGTGCTGTACCGGCGTTTGTGCGGGTGAAGCAGCAGTTGCCAAGCACCACGCACCCATTGGTCGTGCACCACGCCCGCCGCGTAGTCCGACGCGTCGGTGGTGAGGTCGATCGGTGCATCGGGCGCCGGGTGCGCCAGCATGGTGGCGTCGGCCAGAGCCAGCTTTGCGCCCGCGAACGCCGCGGCCATCGGCTCCGACCATGCGATGTCACCTTTGCCCGGCTTGCCCCGAAGGGCCTCGTGCAAGGGGCGGAGGAGCTGGGCGACGTGGGGCACGAAGCGGTCGTAAAAGTTTACCATGCCCAGGAACTCCTGGAGCCCCTTGATCGTGCGGGGCCGCGGGAAATCCCTGACCGCCTCCACCTTGGCCGGTAAAGGGACGGCCCCGTGCTCGGTGATGCGGTGCCCCAGGAAGTCGATGGTGGCGACGCCGAAACGGCACTTGGCGGGGTTGGTGATTAGGCCATGCTGGCCCAGGCGTTCGAAAAGCATGCGGAGGTGGAGCAGGTGCTCCCCCCGGGATGCGCTCGCGACTAGGATGTCGTCCAGGTAGACAAACAGGAAAGGTAAGTCGCGCAAGATGCTATCCATAAGCCGCTGGAACGCCTGAGCCGCATTCTTCAACCCGAAGGGCATCCATAGGAATTCGAAGAGGCCGAAAGGGGTGTTGACGGCCGTCTTCGGGACATCGTCCGGTTGGACGGGGACCTGATGTTAGCCCCGGATGAGGTCCACCTTAGAAAACACGGTCGTGTTGGCCAACCGGGCGGAAAAGTCCTGAATGTGTGGGACCGGGTAGCGGTCGGGGGTGGTGGCATCGTTGAGCCGGCGGTAGTCCCCGCACGGCCGCCACCCCCCGCCGGGCTTTGGCATGATGTGCAGCGGAGAAGCCCAAGCACTGTTGGAGCGCCGCACGATCCCCAGCCGCTCCAGCGTGGCGAACTCCGCTTTCGCCACCGCGAGCTTCGTGGGCTCGAGTCGGCATGCCGGGCATAGACCAGCGGCTCGACCGTGGGGATGTGGTGCTCCACCCCGTGTTTAACGGCCACCGCTGAGAAGGTGGACCGCGTGAGGGCCGGGAAACTGGTGAGGAGGCGGGTAAAGTCGTCCGCTGCCGGAAGCGTGCAAACTAAACTCGCCGGGACGGAACCCTCCAGCAAGCCGCTTGGCAAGCCGCTCGGTGAGCTGCTGAGTGAGCCGCTCAACTAGCTGCTCAGCGAACAAGTGAGCGAGCTAAAGGTTTCGGCCTGGACGAGCCGTCTGCGCTTCACATCGACCAACAACCCATTCGCACATAGGAAGTCCGCACCAAGCAATGCCATTGGCACGCTGGCGGTCACGAACGACCATTGAAAGCGCTGCCCTCCGAACCGCAGGGAGAGGCAGCGCTTCCCGAATGTGCAGATGGGTGTACTGTTGGCGGCAAGCAACGCGGGGCCCCGGCCCGCAGTTCGCTTGTCAGACGTGGAGGCGGGGATGACGCTTACCTGCGCTCCTGTATCGCAGAGGAAACGGTGCCCGGACAAGGTGTCCATAATGAATAGGAGGCTGCCGGAATGGCCGATGCTCAGGGCCGCTAATGAGCGCCGGCCTGGTCATTTCCCGACTTGTGAAAAGAGCATGGCGGGCGACACGTCCTAGCCTTGTGGCCGAACCTGGCATGGAAATAGCACCAGGCTTGCGGCAGCGGGGGCGGCGGCGGCCGCGGTTTTCTCGGCGGCGGTGGTGGTGGTGGTGGGCGGGCACGGCAGCGGCCACGAGGGACGCTGTAGCATCTGCCTCGGGATCCACGACGGCAGCACCATAACTCGACCGCGTGTCGCAAGCCGCGAAGAACTTGTCGGCCTCTACGGCCAGGGCGCGGGGTTCCCTTATTTCAGAACCGGCCAGCACGAGGCGTACCTGTAGAGATAGCTGGCATAGGAAAAGCGCCCGGAATAAGAAATCCGGGGCTTGGTCACCCAGCAGCGACAGCATATAATCCATCCGCATGGATGGTCGTGTGTCGCCGAGTTCGGGAAGGTCCAGGAGGCGGTCGGCCCGTTCGGTCTCCGTGAGGCCGAACGTGGCGATGAGGAGACGTTTGAGCGCCCTGTACTTGTGGTCGGCCGGTGGATGCCGCAGGATGGACATGACTCGGGCGGCAGTGCCGGGCCCGAGGGAGGCGACCACGTGGTAGTAACGGGTCTCGTCCGCCGTTATGCCTCGAAGCTGAAATTGCGCTTCGGCCTGCACGAACCACACGTCGGCCTGTGCTTCCCAAAACTCTGGGAGTTTTACCACAACGGCGTTGTTGGCCATGGCGCGTTCGGTGGTCAGCAACGGCTGAACCAATCGGGGTCACCAGTGAAGTGTGGTGCTGCGCACACAACTTGCTTGCCAAAGAAGTAGGCCACAACGCGTTTGATAAAACCAAAAGAGTCTTTATTACGAAAGCTCGAACTGCAGCACTGAGCGGGCTCGAGCCTAGAGCCCGCATATATGTGCCGAGGCCACGCCTAGTCCCCGGGCGTGGCCGATCGGTCGAAGGGCGGGGCATGTACCATCGGTCCCCGCTTGGGCGCTCGCGCCACCCACTGGTGCGCGGAATTATTACCCCTTGTGCCCGCCACATATGTATAATTACTTCTATAACGTGATTAGTGAGGAATCTTTGGTGTATCAAAAACGAGAGTTGTTGCGATTACTGAAAAAATCAGTGTTTTAGTCATGACAATTATTTTAATAAAGCACAAACAACGATAGGATTTTGAATTTTTAAAGTATGTTATCCAGTCTTCAAGATCACCAAGTACAGTAGCCCATGTGTTAGTGGTGTTGGAGATATGAGTCCTTAAAAATTGCCAAAAAGTGGCTTTTTGGACCCTGGCAGCAAACTTCACCACCCCACAGCGCCGTGTTGTACGGATATTTAATGGTGAACTTTTTCCACCATATAATTATTATCGATACATATGCGAAATTTCAATTTGCACCTCAGACATGGAACGAAAACCGATTTCCAGCTGCTTTTTCCACCTGCTGCACATGGCCTATAAGACCACTTTTAACTTTAATACTTTAGACACTTTTAGACTTTAGACACACTCCCTTCACCCTTCCAACCGTTTAAATACCGTTTAAACCTTTACACCCCTTAAGTACCTTCAAACCCATAGACCTTAACACCATTTAGACCACTTACACCCACCCTTCAGACCACTTAGACAGCCTTGACCATTTAGAGCTTTACACCACTTGGACCTTTTTTGATTACCAATAAATTACAAATAAACAATATCACCAATATTACAAATATATTTGTAAAAAAGAAATGTTTGTATTATGATTGTTGTTTATCATGACAACACAGCAATTCAAATTCAGTCAGGTCATCATCCTCAGTTAAAAAAAAGCCCGTGCATCTGCAGTGACGTGTGGTGAGGCGAGCGTAGCGAGCCAATCCACGCTAGTTCTCCAATATAATTGTTGCATAGATCAGACTCAAGAAATTTCAAACTGATCGGATTAAACGTTGTACTTGTCGAATTATGACGTCATCATGGAATGACATACTATTGAACTCACAATGGTAATGATGATGCATATTGATGAGGATAATGGTACATAAGGATAATCTACCATATAAAACACAATGTGTGTTTGTGTGTGTTTGGGTGATGTCTGTCCCCCTTCATAACGGTAGGTTTTAAAGGCTTTGAGTAGCACTTTAGGAGGGATTTGAGTGGGGTTTTAATGGGGAATCTTAGATGACCACTGTGTGTCCACCGGTTAAAAGACCGAAAAGACTCCAAGGACCCAATATACCCCAAAAGACCCCAAGGATCCAAAACACCCATGAGGGCCCAGATGAGCCCAAGGACTCAGAAGACCCAAAATACCACGAGGACCCAGAAGACCCACGGACTCAGAATACCCAAATGACCCAAAGGACCTAAAGGACCCATAAGACCCCAACGACCCTGAAAGACCCATAAGGCCCCAAGGACCAAAATGACCCTGAAGACCCAATGGACTCTAAACGTACAAAATACCCCAAAGACCTAAAAGACCCCAAATAACAAAAATATACTGAAGACCCTCAAGACCCTTAAAGACCCAAAAGACCATAAAAACCCAAAAGACCCTGAAGACCCAAAATTCCCCAAAGACCAATAAAGATCCCAAAGACCCAAAAACTGAAAAGACCCCAAGACCCTTAAAGACACAAAATACCCCAAAGACACAAAATACCCAAAATACCACAAAAACCCAAAATACCCTGAAGACCCCAAATTCCCCAAATACCCATTAAGACCCAAAAGACTGACAAGACCCCCAAGACCCTTAAAGACCCAAAAGGCCATGAAGACCCAAAATACCACAAATACCCAAAATACCCCAATGACCCTTAAAGACCCTGAAGACCCCAAATATCCCAAAGAACCTTAAATACCCATAAGACCCAAAATATCCAAAAGACCCCGACGACTCAAAATACACCAAAGACCTAAAAGACTGAAAAGACCCTGAAGACCCAAAATACCTCGAAAACCCAAAAGACCCCAGAGACCCAAAATATCCCAAAGACCCTTAAATACCCCAAAGACCCCAAAATACCTCAAAATCGAAAAGATCGAAAAGACCCAGAAAACCAAAAAGACCCCGAAGAGCCAAAAGACCCCAAATACCAAAAAAGTCCCCAAAGACCCAAAATAGCCCGAAGAAACTTAACGACCCAACAGACCCAAACAGTCCAAAAAACACCAAAAAGATCGCAAAGACCCTTAAATACCCCCAACGACCCAGAGGACCGAAAAGACCCGAGAACACCAAAGATTCAGAGGACCCAAAAGACTCCAATTACCCAAAAGACCCTGAGGAACCAGAAGACCCAAAAGACACAAAAGACCCTGAAGACACAAAAGACCCTGGAGACCCAAAAGACCCCAAGGACCCAAAGGATCCCCAAGACACAAAATACCCTGAGCACCCAAAAAGATTCACATGACCCAGAGGACCCAAAAGACCCTGAGGACTCCGAAGACCCAAAAGAAGAGTAATTATGTCTCTTACATTGGAATTGTAGACGGTGGCTTGCAAACTGAGCCTCAAGGTCGGTGTACAGAAGCGTTTCCTATGGCGTAGCCCATCGGGCAAAGCCGTCTAGAACAGTGTTTGTCTGTCTGTATGTATGTCCCCTCAAACGTATACCAATCAGAGCTGAGGATCTGGTCACATGACAGGGTGATGTGATTACCCATAATGTCATTACGGCGGTGCGACGGCTGACTCCACACACCGCCATTTTGATACCAATATCGTTCATGCCGAACATATCATCGAACCTGTCATATATTACAATCGCCATGCTCGACCTTCTACGTTTTTCATGCAGTGTGAAACATAAACAAACCCATTGTTAAAATGACCATCAAATATCGAAAGCATCGGCGTCACGGCTCTTCCAACAATACGGAACGTATAGGCAGGCCTTAGGCTTCATGCCTCACCTTCGGACCGCTTCGGACAAATTAAGCCCAGGTTTCTTAATACAGTAGTATATCATTTCAGTAGTGTAGTTTTCGTAATAATAATAATATAGTAAATATAACCATAACACTTTAATCCCAATGACAATAATAAATAGCTAATGGATAGAAGCGGTGTATGGTTCATGAATCAATGATGAGCAGTGTTCGGCACTAATATTAATAACCGCATTAGTAAGGAATTATTCTCGGTTTTTTTATGGTAATATCCTTTTCGAAATAATGATAACGTAACGTTAATATTATAGTAAATCTAATCGTAACATGAATCCCTTTGTAGTGACTGCAAACGTACTGGAAGTTAAAATATATCATCTTCTACATATTAAAGTAGGGGCAGTTTTATGTCCATTACGTCATTACGTTTATGATGTCATTACGACGGCTAACGCCACCGACCGACATTTAAATTTACTGGTACACCTGCTCACTACGGGAGCTGCAGGAAGGGTCATTCCTCTTTGGGGTATATAGATTACAGTCGATCTATGGTCGGGTCTCAAGAACATTGGGTGTGTGTTCATTTACCAAGGTTCTTGTGGAGAGATCGCCAAGTGGTTTAAGCATTCAGCAAGCACTCCATTCAAAACCCTTAAGGAACGGCTGGCTTGGCAAGCACTAGCGAGCTCCTTGGTAAATGAGCACACCTCCAACCCTTGTGGGGTATATATTATATTCCAGTAGATCTTCGCTCAGTTCTGTTAGTAAAACTTTCCTCACGTATGTCGGGATTCCTCCAAATTTATTTGTTTAATGTTATAAGCAGCATTAGCGACTGTTTAAAAAGCTAAGCATACGTGTTTGTGGTTTATAATATTTTACAAGCCCGGCTATGCCGCTGTTAGACTTTTGGTCTTGTTTTTTAAATCACAATAAATACAAGGTGCAGGGAGATGAAATTCGCTGCATGTGATGTGCAACATGCGCAGAGTAAACTGAGTGTTCATTTACGTCTGTAGGATGTCTAATAAATAAAGAAGATATAAGTACACCTGACAGCGAATGCCAAACCATGTACACAGGCTTCAGATTGGCATGCTCACGCGGCTGCACTGTCAAATAAACTGTTCCAACCCGTCATTTTTGACAGGCTTTATACTAGAAAATAATGAAAATATGATAATGAAAATGATAATGAAGATAATAATAATGATAATGATAATGATACATAACGATAATTATTATAATAATGATACATAATGATAATGAAACATAGCAATAATGATAATTATACATCATGAAAATAATAATAATGATGCATAACGACAATGATTAAAATAAGGATACGTATCGATAATGATAAAATCGTAATTATTATGATACATAACGATAATTATAATGATACATAGTGATAATGATAATCATAATGATAATACAAATACTAATGATATATAACAATAATGTTAATAATAATAATAATGATACATAATACTAATGATGACAATAACAATGTTAATAATGACACCTAACAATAATGTTAATAACAATGATAATCATACATAACGATAATAATACATAATGATAATGACATGTAACGATAATGATAATAATAATGCAACATAATGATAATAATGATACATCATGATAATGATAAATAACAATGATTATAATAATAATGATAATGGCTATGATAATGATAATGAGAATAATAATGATAATGGCTATGACAATGAAAATGCTACAAAATTATAATTATAATTATGATTCGTAATAATAATAATTAATAATGATATTAATAATAATGATAATGACAATATTGAAAATTACAATTTTTTTTTTTTTTTTTTTTTTTTTTTTTTTGTATACAACATCGAGGCTCGTGAAAGAGCGAACATTAATCACACAGAAAGACAAACAGACACACAAAACAAATAACATCGGGAGCGGTAGACAAGATGGGGAGAGAGGGGGAAGGACACAAACACAACATTTGAGAGCAGGGACCGAGAGACATGGAGACATCAAGAGAACTGTGGGAGGGAGAGGGCTTTGGGGGGGAGGCATGGGAAGGGGGGGGGGTGGGAGAGGTATAAAACATATGGACACTGCCAAGACTTCCAGGAAAGAAGTTGGAATTTCAAACAAGGTGGATCTGGGGTGAATTAGTCGGGGCAGAAAAGATCAAGGTTTTGGATGGGGGAAGATAAGAGATGGTGGTGAACAGCTGTTTTGAAGACCTGGAGGGAGGAGTGTGATTGAAGTGAGTGTGGGAGTTTGTTCCAGAGGCGGGAGAAAAGAGGAATGAAAGAGTGAAGGTGAGCAGAGAGCCGAGATTTTGGCAGTTTAACCATCAGAGGGTGGCTGGCAGATCTTGTGCGACCTGTAGGAATATTTGGGGGACAGAGCACAGAGAGAGCTGGGGGAGCAAGGCCGGAGAGGAGTCGGTAGAAGACAGAAAGACCACCTACCTGCCTGCGGTGAGTGAGTGAAAGGCTCTCAGAGATAGCTTCATCGCGAGAGATTCCAATGATTCTGAAAGCTTTGGATTCAACAGCGTGAAGCCGAGCCAGGTGTGAGGCAGGAGCACCAGCCCATAGGGGAGAACAGTATTCCATTGAGCTGCGGATGAAAGCCTTGTATGTGGTGAGGAGCTCAGGTGTGCCTAGGAAGGACTTCGCACGACGGAGGATGCCCAGTCGGCGACTGGCTTTGGAGGCCAGCTTGGAAATGTTGTTTTCCCAAGAAAGATCATGGCAGATGGTGAGACCCAAAAGCTTGAGCGACAGAACTTCTTGGAGAGGATTGTTGAGAAAGTAGATGGGAGGGTTGTCCAGTCGATCTTTTCGGAGAGACATAGTAAGAGTGTGAGATTTGTCAGGATTGAAAGACATGTTCCACATGTTTGACCAGTCTGTGATTTTGTCCAGGTCTTCAGAGAGTGAGGAGGCTGCAGACTGCCGATCTGAGGGAAGAGGAATGGAGCGGCAGAGAGTGGAGTCATCAGCAAAGAGATACAGAGGATTTTCCAGAGAGTCGGAGAGATCATTGATAAAGACCAGAAAAAGCACAGGGCCCAGCACACTGCCTTGGGGAACTCCAGCCTGAACGGGAAGGGGAGATGAGAGAAATCCATTCAGGGCCACACGTTGACTACGACCAGAGAGGAAGTCCGCAAGCCATGCATGGAGATTTCCATGGATACCATAGGAGGAGAGTTTGGTGAGCAGAGCTGGGTGCCAGACCGTATCGAAGGCACGTGATATGTCAAGGGAGACAGCTCTGATTTCCTGTTTGGCATTGAGGACCTCCATCCATTGTTGAGACAGCAGAAGCAGCATGTCCAGAGTCGAGTGACCTGGTCTGAAACCAAATTGATGATCAGAGATCAAGCCATTGGAGAAGAGGAAAGATTTCATATCCGAAGCAATGATGGATTCCATGACTTTGCTGATAATTGGGAGCAGGCTGATTGGTCTGTAGTTGCAAGGATCTGTTTTTGCACCTTTTTTGTGTAAAGCGGTAATATTTGCTGATTTCCAGGATGCTGGCAGATGACCTTGAGCAAAAGATAGGGTGAAAAGAACAGAGAGAGGGTGAGATAGAGCGGCAGAGCAGGATTTTAGGACCCGTGGGCTGATGCCATCTGGTCCAGTTGCAGAATCAGAGTCGAGGTTTGACAAAAACTCCTCCACCTTGTCAGGAGAGAAGGTCACAGAGTCCAGGAGCAGTTTGGTTCGACTGGGAAAGGTGGGAACAGAGAGAGATGGGTTTGGGACTAAGGATTTTGAGGCAAACACAGAGTTGAGGCATTCGGCTTTGTCACGTGCGATGTCAACTGTGTGGCCATTTGAGGGAAGGGAGGGGATGGAGGGGGAACAAACACCAGAAACGGATTTGACCAGACGCCACCAGGATTTGGAGGAAGGAGACAGGTTTGAGAGTTCATTCTTGAGTGAGGAGAGATAGTGCTTCCTGGCACTCCTGAGGGTAGACACACACTTGTTCCGAGCTTGGTGGAAGGAACTGAGATTTCCTTCAGTTGGATTAGCCTTCCAAGAGGCAAAGGCAAGTTGTTTCAGGGCAACTGCCTCACCACAAGATTCAGTGTACCATGGACGGGAGGAAGGGTAAGACAACTGAAAGCGAAATGGGATAAATCTGTGCATGAGAGAGATCAGTTTGCTTTGGAAGAATTCCCAGGAAGAATTGATGTCAGAGGCAGTGGAGATGGGAGACCAATCCAGACGATTGATGGCTGCTTGAAGACCGTCCCAGTCGGCCTGAGTGAAATGCCAGACTCGTCGACGCTGAGGAGGCTCTCTGAGAATGGCCAGAGAGATGTCCACTTTGACAAGCACATGATCAGAAGAACCGATTGGAGCAGAAGAAGAGCAGCAGACATTAGCAGGGAAGTTAGTCATAACCAAGTCTAGAAGAGAAGATACTCCATTGGCTGAGATCCGGGTCGGGAAATTGACAGATTGTGTCAATCCCAGTGAGTCACAGAAGTCCTTTGCTGAGGTGCCATGACTGGTGAGAGAGGAACCCACACCCAACCAGGTGGCATGATGACAATTGAAGTCACCACATATGAGGAAGAGAGAGTTGGGATGAGTGGATAGAAGTTGGTCCATGTTGTCAGACAGTGAAATGTAGATGGAGTCATCACTGTTTGGGGGACGGTACAGAACACATATGAACAAAAGGTGGGAGCGGAGAGGAAGCCGTAGCCAGAGGTACTCCTGGGGGTGAGGAGGAGAGAGGGCAGTGCAAGGAGAGTGAGGAAGAGAGTTTTTGATAAAGACAGCCACCCCACCACCAGGTCGAGGCTCAGGTCTATCATACCGGAGGAGGGAGTAACCAGGAAGAGATATTAAGGAATCAGAGACATCTTGAAGGTGGAAAGTCTCTGTTAAGCAGATCAAGTCTGGATTGTCAGAAGCAACCTGTATGGAGAGATCAGTCAGGTTTGAGCGAAGGCCCCGGATGTTTGAGGTCCATACCGTTAATGAAGAGAGAGGGGGAGCATCGGGTACAGGACAGGGGAGGGGAGGAGTAGGGTAAGATGAAGGATGAGAGGGGGAGGTAGGGAGAGCAGTTGTTAGTGTGTCAGCGATAGCAGAAGAGTTCCAAGAAAGGGAAGGATGAGGAGGATGAAAGGTTTGAAGGTGAAGGGATGAGGCACAGAGAGGAGTTGTTTGAGGGGGGGGCAGAGGAAAGAAGAAGGTTGGTGGGGGTGGAGGTATGAGATAGAAGGGAGACGAAGTGGGGAGGAGGCAGCTTTGAGGAGGAGGGGGGAGGAGGGAGAATTGGAGAGGAATGGTATGGGGGGAGATTTGAATGGGAGGGGTTGGGGGGGAGTTTTGAAGGGGAGGAGTGAGGGGGGAGTTTAGGAGGGGAAGGGCAAGGGGGGAGTTCAGGAGTGGAAGGGCAAGGGGGGAGTTCAGGAGTGGAGGGGTAGGGAGGGAGTTTAAGAGTGGCGGGGCAAGGAGGGAGTTTAGGAGTGTAGGTGCAAGGGGAGGGATTTGGATGGGAGGGGCAAGAGGGGAGTTTAGAAAGTGGATGATTAATGAAAGACGAACATTGAAAACAAATTGGGTTTGTTGTGATTTTCAAGTTAGCAATCCGGTTCAGAATGATGGAGGAGGGATGGAATGAATGTGAATTTAGACCATGTAGTGAGGGAGACGTATAAGATATTGAATTTCTTTTTTTTGAGGTGGAATGAGTTGGAGAGGAAATTGAGAAAAGCCTTTTAAATAGGAAGAAAAACAGCGTGTTGTAAAATACCACTGAGTAAAACACTGAAGGGGAAAGGTTATACATATTTAAATAATATTTAAACAGAACCGTGAACAATCTTATGTGCACAAAAATACCAACGGGGGGAGAGCCGAGAGGGACCACCACGAGTCACGTGAAGGGCAAACGGTGGATGGCAAGGAGTTAATGGGGGTGGGGCGAACAGCACACCTGGACAGAAAATACAGGATGAGTCAACAGTACACGTGGAGAAAGGAAAATAAATGTTTTTGGTTTTTTGTTTGTTTGTTTGGTTTTTGGGGGTGGGGGGGGGGGAGGTGGGGATTTAGAACGTTAGACAGAGTATTATGTTCGGGGTAGAAGGGAAAAAAACTAAGAGCCAAGCAAAACACGATTAAGATAACAAACACCGACGGGGGTACAACTACAAGGCCGCACACGAGGAGCAGAACACGATTAAATAATTACAAGTTACAGGAAATTCAAACCAAAAGTAACTATAATCAAAACAATAACGCATGGACGATAAAATAACGAGTTGAAATTTGACAATCTATCTGGGGAAATGGGGGAGAAACACGTGGTCGAAGAACGAACGACCGAACAAATAAAATGAATAAACGAATGAGAACAGAGAAGGAAATGTTTTTTTTGGATTTTTTTGAGTTGTGATTTACACAAGGAAGAGGGCTATGGGGTGAAAAGATTGGGAAAACAGAGAACGAAAGTTATTGGATCACAAAAACACGGACCGCTGAGAGAAAAACAAAGCCTCAAGGTTGTACAGTGTTCACTGTACAACTACAAGGCCTCAAAACACGACCCGAATTAACACGATTATCAATACAGGTATGAAAGATTTGCACCGAAAATCTTCGTCGGGAGACAATATATACACCATAAAATAAATAGTTATAACGAAAATACAAATGGGAACAATTACTTAACTTCGATTTCGATGGATAGCATGGAGAGCTGAGAATAAACGAACCCTCGCCAGCAAGACCGGAAACGGAAGTGAGAGGACTTGTGTTGGTGTATCATTAATGAAATGTATCATTAATGAAAATAATGATACAATTATAATAATAATGACAATATTGAAAATGATAATAATGATAATGATAATGGTACATGGTAATAATGGCATGTATGTCTATCAATTAGGTACTTTTGGAACACGAGTATGTTTATAAATTACTAGCGATGTACCCGTGCTACGTGCTACGCACGGGTGGGAGCTCACCCACATGCAAACAGACAATGCAGAAACAGCGAATACCAAACCATGAACCAATACATTCCACATTCCTGTGACACCTTCAGTCAAACGTCAGGTATGGACAGACAGTTTTGAAGGACTTTGGCAAAAAACTTACTGCAGCTGAATGTTTATAAACCCAGTCAATGGCGAAACTGCAAATGCCAAATCCACAATGTGAGCAGAAATTGCGGCATCTCACAGGTGGAAACCCGCGCAACATTTCCTTGTTCTCCTTTGAACTCAATCTCTATATTTTCATTCCAAACAGCATCAATCCAATCACAAATTAATACTAGACCATCAATATAACAAAATACAATGTTACAAACACTCGTGAGGTAAACGACAGATACTCCTGCTTTATTATATAGATGTACCATTGAAAGATGAGGCAGTATGTCTAATTATGTAATGTTGGAATGTGAGTAAGTCCATCAATTAAGTATTAATACCATGTGAGTATGTCGACCAATTACGTCTAAAAAGATGTGCCAATGCAATTTGTGTATCGTGCATCTATTCATTAGGTAATCATGAAATGTGAGTGCTTCGTCTATTAATTATGTACTATTGAAATGTGAATACATCTATTAATTATGTGCTGTTTGAATGCGAGTTGGACCATGAGTACGTCTATTAATTACATACTTTTGGAATGTTCCTTTTAGACCTTTATACCCTTTATTCCCTTCAAACTCCTTAGACACTTTCTAAGATCCTTTAAGTGTGCAGGTCTAAAGGTGTAAAGGTCGACCTTTACACCTTTAGACCATTTAGACCTTTCATTTGCAACCAATGCCCTTTCATTTAGTAAATCCTTCCATTTATTTGTCAGACAAAATACACCACACCAAACAAGTCCTGGTGAGGGTCTGCAATCTCTGATTGCTCTTTCTAGTTATCCTTGTCCTGTTTGTGATCTATACATGAGCTTCAAAATGAGCCTCATAATGCTATAAAAATAAATAAATAAATAAATAAATAAAAGGTCTTCACTCATTTGGGCAAAAAATTAGTTTAGTGATTCAACTTACACTCCCGTTTAGCAAACTCAACAATAAATACCTGTTAGGGAAAGAGGTAAAAGTATAGAGCTGACACGATAAGCCTTGCCCTAAAGCCGCCTGGAATCCCGACCGTCTAGCCTTGGTTGGAATCCCGACCCAGCTAGAAACTGTCATCCTGGTGTTTCACTTACAGGGTGACTGCGTGAGACATTGATGTATGTGCTCCATCTCAGGTGGATGTTAAGCTGGAGGTCCCGTTTGCCAGCACCGCTCATTGGTTAACACATATCCCACAGTGTCCTTTGTGAAGAGCAGGTGACGAGTCACCGACACCTTGAACAAATTACAAATTCCTACCCATATCACCTTCAGTCGAATGTCAAACCTGGTCATGACCTTCAGGAATCAAACCCAGAGTAGAAATCTCAAAGTGCAGCACACTACCTCTGCACCAAATCTGTCTAACTAAATGGTTGATGCCATCTTTGCTCAAAAATGTACAAAATTGATAAAGGCAACTCGATTTAAAAGAAATTAACACAGAGTGCACGAGATGTCAGACGACCTTGAGGTGATGCAAACTTACCCTCATCCCTTCGAACCTGGACAGGGCTCGTAAAGGTCGTAGTGCCCGTAGCGTGCGTAGAGACTTGATGGCTGTGAACTTGTCACTTTTCAGTAGTGACGCCACAAGAGAGATGACCGATACCTGCGTCAACAAAGCGACAACACAGTGTGCGTTAGGAGGCGTACAGGTGTGCTCTTGTGGCTTACATAGATCGGATTAATAGAAGATTTCTCCAAAGGTTTGCCACACTGATAGGCCGGATCTGGATCCAGACTTAAACCAAAATCTAATCAGCTTGTTATTGTTGCCAAACAACTCATTCACCAAGTTTCGTCCTAATCCGTAGGTAACTTTTTGAGATATCTTGTTCACAAACAGACAGACAGGGGTGAAAACATAACCAACCAGCATCCACCTTTGGTGGCGGAGGTCATACATCTCCACAATGAAACCCCACTCAGGATCAAAATCCATCTTTTTTAAGGAACCATCCTTTTTGGTCATATCATGCACACACTAACTTCTGGCAAACGCTATTATTATTATTATTATTATTTATTTTTTTTGTATACAAGATCGAGGCTCGTGAAAGAGCGAACATTAATCACACAGAAAGACAAACAGACACATAAAACAAATAACATCGGGAGCGGTAGACAAGATGGGGAGAGAGGGGGAAAGACACAAACACAACATTTGAGAGCAGGGACCGAAAGACATGGAGACATCGAGAGAACTGTGGGAGGGAGAGGGCTTTGGGGGGGAGGCATGGGAAGGGGGGGGAGACGTATTTGACGTATTTGACGTATTATTGATTATTGACGCTATTTATTGACGCTATTATTGACGCTATTTATTGATGCTATTTGACGTATTATTGATTATTTATTGACGCTATTTATTGACGCTATTTATTGACGCTATTTATTGACGCTATTTGACGTATTATTGATTAATTATTGACGCTATTTATTGACGCTATTCATTGACGCTATTTGACGTATTATTGATTCATTATTGACGCTATTTATTGACGCTATTTATTGACGCTATTTGACGTATTATTGATTATTGACGCTATTTATTGACGCTATTTATTGACGCTATTTGACATATTATTGATTATTGACGCTATTTATTGACGCTATTTGACGTATTATTGATTATTGACGCTATTTATTGACGCTATTTGACGTATTATTGATTATTGACGCTATTTATTGACGCTATTTATTGACGCTATTTATTGACGCTATTTGACATATTATTGATTATTGACGCTATTTATTGACGCTATTTGACGTATTATTGATTATATTGATGCTATTTATTGACGCTATTTGACGTATTATTGATTATTGACGCTATTTATTGACGCTATTTATTGACGCTATTTGACGTATTATTGATTATTATTGACGCTATTTATTGACGCTATTCATTGACGCTATTTGACGTATTATTATTGACTAGCCGAAACCCGTGGAACATCCACTGAAGGGAGGATGTGGTGTATGGGTAGAGTGTACCATCATGGATGGCATAGGGGATTTGCTTGTCCGAGTAAGAGTTAGGAAGAAAGATGAGAATGAAGAGTGCATATATGAACAACGATCGCCGACACCGGCACAAATGCATGCTCTGGATTGTCCAATCAGTGGACGGCTTGCTTCGCCTTCGCCCAGCAGACGCCAATACGATGGCGTCATAAGATGGCGTCGTATCGGCAGTTAATCGGATGCTTTTGGGCCCCAACGTCGGCTAATTCAGATTTTTCGAGTATGGCTGTACGTGATAAACAAAGAGCGCGGTTCGTCGATCGTAAATCCATTAGTGCCGTGGGCATCGGGTCACTGGGTGCGGCGTAAAAGGGATAACAAAGTCGAGTCCTTACGCTATTATTATATAGATAATTGACGCTATTTATTGCCGCTATTTATTGACGCTATTTGACGTATTATTGATTATTGACGCTATTTATTGACGCTATTTGACGTATTATTGATTATTGACGCTATTTATAGATGCCACTTGACGTATTATTGATTATTGACGCTATATATTGACGCTATTTATTGAATTATTTGACGTATTATTGATTATTGACGCTATTTATTGACGCTATTTGACGTATTATTGATTATTGACGCTATTTATTGACGCTATTTATTGACGCTATTTGATGTATTATTGATTATTGACGCTATTTATTGACGCTATTTGACGTATTATTGATTATTGACGCTATTTATTGACGCTATTTATTGACGCTATTTATTGACGCTATTTGACGTATTATTGATTATTATTGACGCTATTTATTGACGCTATTTGGTGGATATTAAACCTTGGGTGATATCTATTAACAGATGTCAAGAAATGTTATTTTTCCAATTGAAAATATTTTTTTTCGTATGCTCAGTCGAGGCTCGTATAAGAGCTAACACATAGAACATATAATAATAAAGGGAGTGAGAGACAAGCACAACAACAGTATGGAACAGGGACATCAGGAGATCTGTGGAAGGGAGAGTGTTGGGGCTGGATACACAGGATAAACAAGATGCATTCGGGAAAAGGGGCATCCGGGAAAGAAAACGGAATTAGAAGGAGGTGGATGTGGGGTGAATTAACGGGATATGAGGTCAGATGTGTTTTAACATTCTCTCATTACTCTTTTTCACCAGTTTGTAGAATGTCTTCATGAGAAGGTTCAATCATAATCTTCCCTCAGGAGCTTCATGCAGGTGGTGTACCACCATCTCATCCCCCAATACCCAACCCTCTTACTCGCAGGTTACTGTGCTTCTTTCTTTCCCCTCTCTCATTTTTCCTATTCATTATTCCCTAGTTTAGTGTGTTTTACGGTAGCCCTAATTTCAATTCATTACCATTTTACCCTCGGTCACCTCACTCTTCCATGAACCTCGAGGTTGTGGACAAATAACCCCTGTCCACCTTACTCCTGCCTTTGTGCATGGCACATTGATCAACTACAAGGACTTCCGGATTCATCAGGGCAGCGCGGTCAAGGTCAGAGTGCCACTCGGTCCCCATGGACTGGCCCATTCCCTTCCCTTCTATTTCCCCTCTCTCTTTCCCTCCCCCCCCCCCCCCCCGCCCCTTTATCCCCGTCTCTCTCTCTCTCTCCCTTCCTCTCCTCTCTCTCTAACTCTGCCATCGCCCTGACTTCGTGAAGGTGGGAGTGCACCATCCTAGATGTGGGGGAGGGATCTCTGGGTCGCTGCTGCGAGATTGATTGGCTGTCTTCGTGCCGCGTGCTTGTTCGTGAGAACTGTCCGGGGCTATACAACAACATCAACAACAACACCAAGGACTGTTAAAAGACCATACAGTTTTCACCCTCTTGCTTCTCCTTTTCTCTAATATTGAAAGCATCATTTTACATTGATTTTCTTTTACACTTTACATCATTAAAGTTATGAATTCAAGATGTTCCCAGAGGAAGAGGGGAGGGTGTATTACTAATACGAATTCAACCAGACTCAGTGCTGTAATAGTTAGAGAGTCCGCACTGAGTCTGGGAGGTCGGTGGTTTGAACCCCGGTCGAGTCATGCCAAAGACTTTAAAAATGGTACGTGCTGCTTCCTTGCTCGACGCTCAGCATTAAAAAAGATAGAGCACCAAAAAACAGCCAGCATCCAGAATGGATAGGCCTAATGGCTTCCTACTCAATCAATGGTCCTTGTAAGGGGACTCATATTATTAGAGGACCAAACCATTCTGGCTGGTACCCTAT
Source organism: Myxine glutinosa (assembly GCF_964187855.1). Lineage (NCBI taxonomy): Eukaryota > Metazoa > Chordata > Myxini > Myxiniformes > Myxinidae > Myxine > Myxine glutinosa. The sequence goes on from NC_136266.1 coordinate 11,299,116, forward strand.
TTATTTCATTATTATTATTATTACGTGACGCATGCTACTTTTGCAGGCCTCGATGACGAGTCTTTCTCTGGTTGAAACGTTCACCATGGTGACGACATTGGTCAACATGATGACCAACACAAACTATCCACTTTCCTCCTCCATAGTGCAGCAATCTTACTATAATTCACCAAATGTCCGTCTGTCCATTCGAAGGTACCGCCAAAACGGCTCAACCGATCGCAACGATATTTTGGGTGGGTATTCCTGGGACCCCTTGGAGTAAAATAGGCTATATTGTTTTTCCAATTTTTTTCCCCCAATTTTCCAGTTTTTCCAAAAACGATGTAATAATATTTACCGATATGAACAGTGATGTGGCTTTTGTTGAAATTCTACAAATACTGTTTAGATTTTGATGAGAATTATGAACCTGCCGTGAATGCGGAAGTGGACAGATGACGGCAATGTGCGGGTTTGATAATATCCAAATACAACCGTCATTCAATCGTAATGTTAAATCGTGAAACGTTAATCATGTTAATCGTTTTGTTCCAGTATCAATTGATCATTGGAATTGAGTGAATACAATTACGATTTTGAATTCGTAATTGTATTCACCCAACCGTACGGAACTTCACATCAGGATTTAAATATTTGTTTATGTCACGAATGTTGTTAAAGTTTATTGTATTAATGTGTGTTTGTGATTGGAGTTATGTTGTTTGGAATGAAAAAAAGAGATATCGAGTTCAAGTGAATGACGAAATGCAGTGATGGTTTTACGTTCTAAACGTGAAATTCGCGGATCGCCATATGCAGATTCGCCATTGACTGGGTATGGAACACACGTACATGTTTGTTTGCGAACGGGTACGTTTTTCATGGAAGTCCTTCTCGAACTTGCTGCCCATGTCTGACGTGCGACTGAAGGTGCTACAGGAATGTGGAATTTATTGGTTTCATGCTTTAGCATTCGCCGTTTCTGCATTGTCTGTTTGCTTATGGCCTCCCACCTGTGCGTAGCACGGGTACGTCACTAGTTTGTTTAATTTTGCATCCATTTGTCACAGTAAATAAATTGGACAGAAGTGTGAGCACAACATCCATTTATTGGTCTGTTTCTCGGTTTGTGCGCGTGTGCAGGCCTACTTACACCCACAATGAGGAAGTCCAGCCAACACCAGACGTTTGTGAAATACTTCTTGAAACCGTAAGCTACCCATTTGAGCAGCATTTCTACAATGAATACGTAAGTGAACAGCCGGTCTGCATTTTCCAGAATCTTCATCCGAATCTTATGTTTCCCAAGGTACACATCTTCAAAGGCCTGCAAAAGAAATATGACTCTGTCAAAAGTCCATGGTTCCATCAGATCTACAAAAGTATTTAAGGCTCTTGTTAGAGCAAACGTATTTTTAGCTTTTTATTGTTCTCGTGAAGAATATCTTAATGTAAATTTAATATATGGAGATAGTATTGGATAGCAAGGGGATAATAAAATGTGTTATCATGAATAAATGATGTTTCACCATCTCAGTTGATAAAACGCCAGAGCAGGCCAATAGCGCGGCGTTACGCGCGCTGCTTGTGAGCAAGGAGGAAGCGGACAAGCGGTAACATATAAACGTCTTTATTGTAAGACTACACTGTAACACTGAACTCCTCCGGGCTGGTCGCCCGGTGTATATCATGAGGCCACGCCTACCCCTCGGGCGTGGCCACCGCCCACTTGGTGCGTGGAATGATGTCACCACGCCAGTGGGCTTTTGTGTCCGCCACACGCGCCCCCCCAGAATTCCCACGCACCTGGAGGGCCAGTTTGCGGGGCAGACGAATGACCCGGCCGAAGCGCCCCCTGGCGATCGGCGGCGTCCGGGGTGCAGGGATACCAGGTGGGATGCCCCTGGCTGCCCCTGGGATGGGTGCAGGACCGGGGGGCGCCGTGGCGGCGGGGCTGGGCGGTGCCGGGGGTCCGCCCGCAGGAGGGCGGCCCCGACGTGGGAGTCGGGCCACTGGCGGTGGATGGTCCACATCGAGGTGGGCCGGCTTGAGGCGGTCTACCGAAACGCGGTCAGGAGTACCGCCGATGTCCAGGGTGAAGTGCTTCGCCCCGGTCTCCAGCACGCGGAAAGGCCCGTCGTACGGGGGCCGCAGTGGTGTCCGATGGGCATCGTGGCGGACGAAGACGTACTCCGCCGTGCGAAGCTCCGGGGCGACGTGCGTCGGTGGGTGCCCGTGGCATGCCGTTGGCACCGGGGCGAACCTCTGGGCGGTCTCTTGCAGAGCGGAGCGCTGCTGTGCCGCGGACCATGGTGCCGTGGAGTCAGGGAGGAACTCGCCCGGCACCCGCAGCGGTTGTCCGAAGACCAACTCCGCCGCGGATGCGCGCAGGTCCTCCTTGGGCGCCGTCCGGAGGCCCAGCAGGACCCAGGGGAGCCTGTCGACCCAGCCGCCGTCGCGGAGGGTGGCCCGGAGCGCGGCCTTCAATGAGCGGTGAAATCGCTCACACAGGCCGTTAGCCTGGGGGTGGTAGGCCGTGGTTCGGTGCAGCCTGACCCCGAGCCCCTGCGCAACCGCCCCCCAGAGCTCCGAGGTGAACTGGGGGCCGCGGTCGGATGAGATGTCTGAGGGGGCGCCGAACCGGGCGACCCAGGTGGCGATGAAAGCCTGCGCGACATCGGCCGCCGTTGTCGACGCCAAGGGCACGGCCTCCGGCCACCGGGTGGTGCGGTCCACCATGGTGAGGACGTAGGTGAAACCCCGCAAGGGGGGCAGAGGTCCCACCAGGTCCACGTGGACGTGGTCAAACCGGCGTTCCGGCACCGTGAACGGGGCCAACGGGGCCTGGGTGTGCCGGTGCACCTTGGCGCGCTGGCACGCGAGGCACATCCTGGCCCAGCCGCGGACGGCCTTCCGGAGGCCGTGCCAGACGAACTTGTCGGCGATCAGCCTTTGGGAGGCCCTCGCGCCCGGGTGGGACAGGCCGTGGATGGCGTCAAACACCTGGCGCTGCCAGCCCGCGGGCACAATGGGGCGAGGACGCCCGAGGGAGACGTCGCACAAGAGGGCCGCGCCCGCGCCGTCGAACGGCACCTCGGTGACGCGGAGGCCCGTGACGGCGGTCCGCAAGGCCTGGACGTCGGGGTCAGCGGCCTGGTCCGCTGCCATCCGGGCATAGTCGATGCCGAGGTGGACTGCGTGGGCGACGGCCCGGGAAAGGCAATCCGCCACCGGGTTGTCCTTCCCCGCGACGTGCTGGATGTCCATCGTGTACTCGGACACGGCCGAGAGGTGACGCTGCTGCCGGGCCGACCACGGCTCGGTGACCTTGCCCATCGCGAAGATCAGCGGCTTGTGGTCGACGAAGGCAGTGAACGCCCGGCCCTCGAACAGATGGCGGAAGTGCCTGACCGCCAAGTGAAGTCCGAGCAACTCGCGGTCGAAGGTACTGTAACGGCGTTTGGGCGGGCGAAGCTGCCGGCTAAAGAACGCCAGCGGTTGCCAAGCTCCACGCACCCATTGCTCGTGCACCGCGCCCACCGCGTAGTCCGAGGCATCGGTGGTGAGGGCGATCGGTGCATCGGGCGCCGGGTGCGCGAGCATGGTGGCGTTAGCCAAGGCGAGCTTCGCGCCCGTGAACGCCGTGTCCATCTGCTCGGTCCAGGTAACGTCGCCTTTGCCCGGCTTACCTCGGAGAGCTTCGTGCAGGGGGCGCAGGAGCTGGGCGATACGGGGCAGGAACCGATGGTAAAAGTTCACCATGCCCAGGAACTCCTGCAGCCCTCTGATCGTGCGGGGGCGCGGAAACCCCTTCACCGCCTCCACCTTGGCCGGCAGGGGGACGGCGCCATGCCTGGTGACACGGTGCCCCAGAAAATCGATTGTGGCGGCGCCGAACCGGCACTTTGCGGGGTTCACAATCAGGCCATGCTGGCCCAGGCGTTCGAAGAGCGTGCGGAGGTGGCGTAGGTGCTCTTCGCGGGACGCGCTGGCGACGAGGATATCGTCCAGGTAGACGTAGACAAAATCCAAGTCGCGCAGGACGCTGTCCATCAGTCGCTGGAACGCCTGAGCCGCATTCTTCAGACCGAAGGGCATGCGCAGGAACTCGAAGAGTCCGAATGGCGTGATGACCGCCGTCTTCGGGACGTCCTCCGGCCTGACGGGGACCTGATGGTAGCCGCGTATGAGGTCCACCTTCGAGAAGAAGGACCTGCCCGCCAAACGGGCGGAAAAGTCCTGAATGTGGGGGACGGGGTAGCGGTGTCAGGTCGCAGATTTGTTATTGTTTAATGTTCTGTTATAGACGTCGGTTGACTAATACGTTATGATTTAAATGTTGTTTAAAAATGCTATTTCATAAGTTAATAAAGGGTTTTTCGCTTTGTTATAGGTTAAAATGAGAAAGTACTCGATGCATTCGTGCTGGACAAATGGCTCCATTGTATACGTGTGCCCTTTCGAGGCTAGATAAGTCCGGTCGTAAAATCCCCCTTCGATCCGCAGACGGCGCCTCGAGCCGCGGGCAGGAGAACGCTTATGTGCGCATGGAATGTGTAGCTTCATGTAGGATGCTCGGACCGCAGACATATAACCTTTGATAAACGGCCAAAACATTAATTATATTTCGTATAATCACCGCGGCGCTTGAGTTACAATAAATATGCTTTGAATTTATGTTTAAATGAGAAATGTGAACTGAAGGTGCTCTTAACACCTGGGACTCATCAGAACAAACCTCATTTACTTTACGGTCTTATCGGAACCAAGAATGCAATTCTCCTTTCAGTGAGTTACATTTTCTGTCACCTCGGAGCCCTGAAAACACATCTGGTCCGGATCCTAACGGTGCGTGCTGCACTCCCCCAAGATGAAAGAACGGATGACGGTGGGGGCTAGGGATAACGGTGGGAGGAACTCTCGTAGTTCCTTTGTTCTCTCGGAGATTTTCTGATAAACGTGTCCCTATTTAAGCGGACTGTGAATCAATGCATTTTCAGGAAGGCTAGACGTGGCATGACGGTGATGCGTGCTGTAGAAGTCTTCGCTTCCTCCAGATCTGTATAAGTGGTATTTTAATAAAGTTTCGTCATTCTCAATCTCAAACTGTTGGTGAACTTCTGTTACGATCGCTGGAGAGTTGTTGCCCAACAGCGGTCGGGAGTCGTGGCGTCATTGAGACGGCGATAGTCCCCGCACGGTCGCCATCCCCCGCCGGGCTTCGGCACGATGTGCAGCGGCGACGCCCAAGCGCTCTCTGAGCGCCGAACGATGCCGAGTCGCTCCAGGGTAGCGAACTCCGCTTTTGCCACCGCCAGCTTCGTCGGCTCGAGGCGGCGTGCCCGGGCGTAGACCGGTGGCCCGACGGTGGGGATGTGATGGGCCACCCCGTGCTTGACGGCCCCCGCCGAGAAGGTGGGCCGCGTGAGGACCGGGAAGCCGGCGAGGAGGCGGGTGAATGCGTCCGCTGCCGGAAGCGTACAGACCAACGTGGCCGGAACCGAATCGTTCGGCAAGCCGCTTGGCAAGCCGCTCGTTGAGCTGGGCAACGCACACGCGAGCGAGCTGAACGTCTCGGCCTGGACAAGCCGTCTGCGCTTGACGTCGACCAGGAGCCCATTAGCGCACAGGAAGTCCGCGCCAAGCAGTGCCATGGGCACGTCGGCGGTGACGAACGTCCATCGGAAAACCTGCCCTCCAAACCGCAGAGAGAGGCAGCGTTTTCCGTACGTGCGGATGGGCGTCCCGTTCGCGGCAAGCAGCGCGGGGCCCCCACCCGCGGCGTGCTTGTCTGACGTGCCGGCGGGAATGACACTCACCTGCGCTCCCGTGTCGCACAGGTAACGGCGCCCGGAGAAGGTGTCCGTTATGAACAGCAGGCTGCTCGAACGGCCGGCGCTCATCGCCACAATTGAGCGCCGGCCCGGGCATTTCCTGACCCGGTGAAGGAGCACGGCGGATGACACCGCCGAGCTTCGTGGCCGAACTTGGCGTGGAACCAGCACCAGGTGGTGGAGCTGGAGGAGCGCGGCTGGCTCCGCCAGGCCAGTGGAGTCGACGGGTTTCCCCGCGGTGGCGGTTTTCGCCGCGGCGGTGGGCGGGGCGTGGCGGCGTTCACGAGGTGCGTATCAGCATGCTGCTGAACCTCAGCGTGCTGTAGAAGATGATGCTGTGGAACATCAGCGTCGAAGGCCGTGACGGCCACGCCAACGCTCGCCCGCGTGTCCGAAGCGGCGAAGTACTTGTCCGCCTCGGCCGCCAATGCTCGGGGTTCCGTTAGCCCGGTCCCGGCCAACGCGAGGCGAACCTGCGCTGGAAGTTGGCGACGGAAAAGCGCCCGGAATAGCGAACCGGGGGCTTCGTCGCCCAACAGTGACAGCATATGGTCCATTCGGACCGACGGGCGCGTCTCACCGAGCTCGGGGAGATCCAGGAGGCGGTCGGCCCGTGCGTCGTCCGTGAGGCTGAACGTGGCTAGGAGTAGCCGCTTGAGTGCCTCGTACTTGTGGCCGTCCGGTGGGTGGCGAAGGACGGACACAACTCGAGCGGCCGTGCCGGGCCCGAGGGAGGCGACGACGTGGCAGTAGCGCGTGTCATCGCCGGTGAGGTGCCGAAGCTGAAATTGGGCTTCGGCCTGGACGAACCAGACTTCGGCCTGAGCCTCCCAAAATTCCGGAAGTTTGACAAAGGCGGCCATGGCGATGGCGTCGCGTGTGGAAGGATCGCTCCAGCAGATCCAACGTCGAGGGTCACCAGTAAAGCGCGGCGTTACGCGCGCTGCTTGTGAGCAAGGAGGAAGCGGACAAGCGGTAACATATAAACGTCTTTATTGTAAGACTACACTGTAACACTGAACTCCTCCGGGCTGGTCGCCCGGTGTATATCATGAGGCCACGCCTACCCCTCGGGCGTGGCCACCGCCCACTTGGTGCGTGGAATGATGTCACCACGCCAGTGGGCTTTTGTGTCCGCCACATTATCATGAATAAATGATGTTTCACCATCTCAGTTGATAAAACGCCAGAGCAGGCCAATGTGATCGGTCTGTACACAAAATAATAACTAGAAAGATTCTGATAAAACAAAAAGCCTGTTCACATCATCTTTGTATGCAGACGTCTTCTTCTTCTGTATGCTAAAAATGACAAAAACAGCTAAAAAAAAAATTACAAAATGAAAATTCACCATTTTATGCAACCTTGACCTTTTGATCTTTAAAAAAAAAAAAACCTTCATCTTTCGGCTTCTTGCTTTGGATTCTAAAAAAACCCCAACAAGCCACAAGGCAAGGCCAGTGCGCCAGGCCGCGTCACAAATGGATGTCAATGGGTGCAAATCCGGGAGCCCCCAGCAAGGACCTCTTCCCCACCAGAGCTGCCATTATTGGCTAGGTTATCGCTCCCATTGAAATCATTGCATTCAGCGCAGTCCTAGATCCCAAGGAACTCGGTCCCATGTGAGCATAACTTGGCAAAAAGTGAGTCGACAAAGCTCGGGTATTATTTCTCAGCATGATGGGGTCTGCAAAACCCAATAAGCCCAAGACCAAGCCACGTCCCAAACGCATGACGATGAACACGACTCTGGGCAGCACACATGTGGCCCTCTGCCTCACCAAAGCTGCCATTCACGGCTCCATTCTCACCCCCACCAAAGTTGTTGTGCTTGGAGCAGTCCTCTATCCCACAAAACCCGGTGTCTCTCGTCCTCAACTGACGGAACTTTGCAGGAGGGGGTCACCCATAATATACACATATATGTGTGTGTGCCCAATCATGACTCATGTGTGTGTATGTGTGTCTGTCTGTCTGTCTGTCTGTGTATGTGTATATGTGTGTGTGTCTGTCTGTCTGTGTCTGTCTGTCTGTGTCTGTCTGTCTGTCTGTGTGTGTCTGTCTGTGTGTGTCTGTCTGTCTGTGTCTGTCTGTCTGTGTCTGTCTGTCTGTGTCTGTCTGTCTGTCTCTGTCTGTGTGTGTCTGTGTCTGTCTGTGTCTGTCTGTGTCTGTCTGTGTGTGTGTGTGTGTGTGTGTGTGTGTGTGTGTGTGTGTGTGTGTGTGTGTATGTATGTGTGTGTATGTGTGTGTGTATTTGTGTATGTGTGTGTGTTTGTGTGTGTCGTCTGCCACCACCGGTGGTCATCTCTACACGCAGGCACCAAGACTGAACAGGCCTCCCCTGGTCTCATCTCCCATCGAGGACTCCCTGCTCTCATCCCATAATCTCCCATCAAGGACCCATCTCCAACTGAACAAGGAAGCACTACTCAGGATGTGCTCTGCGGATGCACAAGCCTTCACCTCATTCATGCTCTGTTTCCACCTGCACCGCCGGGGGCCCACCTGATCGCACCCGGGACATCCCCACTTGCCCGGACATGGCGCACCGCTGCCACCAGCTACCATTTCCCCAGGTTATGACACCAAAGCTCGGTCCCATTCTTCCATGGCGGAAGGTGACAGTCCATGGCGGAAGGCAGCAGTCTAACCCTAATAGCGTGGGAGGGAGTCGGAAAAAGGAGTCATCCTCGGTGGAGGAACAAAACGCACTAAGCTGCACAGCCAGGTCGCCTCCAAATGCCTCAGTCTCATCAAAGCTGTCATATTCAGGACGGTCCTCGACCCCACCGAAGCTGGATCCCACCCACCCTCGACAGGATGGAGATGACAAAGCCCTCCAGGGATGCACGGCCAGGCCGCCTCCCAAATGCCTCAGACTCATCAAAGCTGTCATGTTCAGGACGGTCCTGGACCCCACCGAAGCTGGATCCCACCCGCCCTCGACAGGATGGAGATGACAAAGCCCTCCAGGGCTGCACAGCCAGGCCGCCTCCCAAATGCCTCAGACTCATCAAAACTGTCATATTCAGGACGGTCCTCGACCCCACCGAAGCTGGATCCCACCCGCCCTCGACAGGATGGAGATGACAAAGTCCTCCAGGGCTGCACAGCCAGGCCGCCTCCCAAATGCCTCAGACTCATCAAAGCTGTCATATTCAGGACGGACCTCGACCCCACCGAAGCTGGATCCCACCCGCCCTCGACAGGATGGAGATGACAAAGCCCTCCAGGGATGCACGGCAAGGCCGCCTCCCAAATGCTTCAGACTCATCAAAGCTGTCATATTCAGGACGGTCCTCGACCCCACCGAAGCTGGATCCCACCCGCCCTCGACAGGATGGAGATGACAAAGTCCTCCAGGGCTGCACAGCCAGGCCGCCTCCCAAATGCCTCAGACTCATCAAAACTGTCATATTCAGGACGGTCCTCGACCCCACCGAAGCTGGATCCCACCCGCCCTCGACAGGATGGAGATGACAACGTCCTCCAGGGCTGCACAGCCAGGCCACCTCCCAAATGCCTCAGACTCATCAAAACTGTCATATTCAGGACGGTCCTGGACCCCACCAAAGCTGGATCCCACCCGCCCTCAACAGGATGGAGATGACAAAGCCCCCCAGGGCTGCACGGCCAGGCCGCCTCCCAAATGCCTCAGAGTCATCAAAACTGTCATATTCAGGACGGTCCTGGACCCCACCAAAGCTGGATCCCACCCGCCCTCGACAGGATGGAGATGACAAAGCCCTCCAGGGCTGCATTCACAGGCCGCCTCCCAAATGCCTCAGACTCATCAAAGCTGTCATATTCAGGACGGTCCTCGACCCCATCGAAGCTGGATCCCACCCGCCCTCGACAGGATGGAGATGACAAAGTCCTCCAGGGATGCACAGCCAGGCCGCCTCCCAAATGCCTCAGACTCATCAAAACTGTCATATTCAGGACGGTCCTCGACCCCACCGAAGCTGGATCCCACCTGCCCTCGACAGGATGGAGATGACAAAGCCCTCCAGGGCTGCACGGCCAGGCCGCCTCCCAAATGCCTCAGACTCATCAAAACGGTCATATTCGGGACGGTCCTGGACCCCACCGAAGCTGGATCCCACCCGCCCTCGACAGGATGGAGATGACAAAGCCCTCCAGGGCTGCATGCACAGGCCGCCTCCCAAATGCCTCAGACTCAGCAAAGCTGTCTTATTCAGGACGGCCCTCGACCCCACCGAAGCTGGATTCCACCCGCCCTCGACAGGATGGAGATGACAAAGCCCTCCAGGGCTACACGCACAAGCTGCCTCCCAAAAGCCTCAGACTCATCAAAGCTGTCATATTCAGGACGGTTCTCGACCCCACCGAAGCTGGATCCCACCCGCCCTCGACAGGATGGAGATGACAAAGCCCTCCAGGGCTGCATGCACAGGCCGCCTCCCAAAAGCCTCAGACTCATCAAAGCTGTCATATTCAGGACGGTCCTCGACCCCACCGAAGCTGGATCCCACCCGCCCTCGACAGGATGGAGATGACAAAGCCCTCCAGGGCTGCACGGCCAGGCCGCCTCCCAACATCATGTCCATCAGCGCGACACAATGTGCGACGTCCTCTGTCCTACCAAAGCTGTCACCCTCATCACGATCTTCGCTCCCATCAAAGATATTATTTGACATGGTCTTCACCTCAGTTCCCAACGACAGGAAGGCAGAAAGCGCCATTTTCTAAATGTTTTTTCTCACTCGTTTAACTTTATTTTTCCAGATCTAGATGCCAATGACGTGCTCATCCAGTAAATTATTTGAGGAGCATTTGCATGGGGAACCTCCCGACCCACGCCGCCCTCTATGATATATCTCATGTCTCTTCCCTAGCTCCGTTAATATTCCGACCAACATTTCAGTCCCTCCTGTCTCCAGTCGGACATTCTGCTACTCTGTTGTCCTTCACTTTTGGTGTCATCTATTTATTTTGTACACCAACATGGTAGAGTTTACCCTCTCTTCTTTCTCTGCTGCTTCCCTTTTATTCCATCCCCATACTCATATATCCTCCGGAAGTTTATCGCCGTTGATGAAGTGTCTTTTACACCGCCTTATTTAAATTTTACACCACGTTACATTCATTCTTCGTGCCTGTTGTTTGTGTCCTTTATGATATCCTCAATAACAGTAAGTTTCCTGTTCGGGATGATTTCAAATCTTGTTTGACTGCCAGACCGGCATCCAGAATGAAAATAATTACCTCGCTCCTCTCTGCGGATGCACAATCGGGGTGCATTCAAAAGCAAAGTACTGCTAAACTACAGGTTAGTTTTCCGATTCATGTTCAAAACAAGAAAGAGCAACCCGAGATTGCAGACTCTCACTCACCAGGACGTGTTTGTGTGGTGTATATTAGCTGCTGTGTTTGTGCGTATATTTATGTTCAAGCCAATATGGTTGCTGAACCACGTGACCGATGACATCGTCAATTCAATTCTCCCGTGCAATCTTTGTGTAGATCATGCTCAATAAATTTCAAACTGATCGGATCAAGCATTCTACTTGTCTAATTATGACGTCATAATGAAAGCACCGATGACATCATAAATATATGTTGTTCCCAATGGGGAGTACTTGACAATGAGCCATGTTTCAATTAATTTCCATGGAGCAGTTTCAAAGATATAAAGGTGCAAACTTTTTGAGTTTTTCCAAGGTTGTGCCTGTACCACGTGATCTATGATGTCATAATCATCATTTTAAAATATTCCACAGGAGCAGGTGCTCCTATGGTGAAATTTCTTGGCAATCGGACAAACGGTTGCAGAGAAAAACATACTCACGTTATGTGCGGACAAACAGACAGACGGACAAACGGACTCAAATGCAATACCCTCTCCTCTGGCGAGGATAATAAAACATTAAATTGAAATTAAGTCGTTCCGCGATCATGGACTGACACTTGTAGACAGACAGACAAAGAGACCCAATTGCTTAACCCTGCTGTTCACTTCACATACACGGGGTAAATATATCATCTCATCACTATGTTAAGTGAATTCCATTATAAAAATAAAAAGTGACTTGTGTTTCACAGGAAGGCCTTTGTATCAATGAGTGCTCCGTTCCTCAGATGGACAGCAAGCTGGGAACCCTCTGTTAGCATTAACTGATGGATGTGAAATATCTCACGGGGTCTCATGTGAAATGTAGGTGATTTATCGCTGGTACGGTATCCTAAAAATATAAAATAAAACTTACAAAAGCCTGCCCTGACTATGCCTATACTTGAGTAATGCAGCCTTCAACAGGTAGTCAGCAGACCCAGCAGGTAACTGGGGACAGAAAATTGCTGCATTACCTGGATTATTGCCTGCCTGATAACCTG
>NC_136266.1:11313988-11393988 GCF_964187855.1 Myxine glutinosa
CTGGTCTGTCTGTTGCAGCGTCGCTTGCAAAGTTATGCTATCTCTTTATGCATTTACCATCGGTGATGTCCAGTATTACATTGCAGTGTTTCTTGCATGCATTCGTGCGTCCACCATTACCCAGTTGCAAAAGGCATTTGGCGTGTTTCTCACCGTGCTTATCAATGCTGCCATCGAGTACAGCGTTTAATACATGCATCCGATACTTGTGCCCGTGAACCGCCTTTCACTACCGGCCGGACTTGGCGGAAATCAAGGCCGAGTAAAATTCCTTTGCCTCCAAATGGCAAATGCTCCTGCATCGGATGACGCACCGTCTGGTCCACTATCTCAAGCACATGGTGATGCACCGTCGGTGCTTCGTCCACACAGAGAGCTGCCTGGTGGATAAGTGTGACAAGCTCAGTTTGGCTCGCTTAGTTGGGCTAAAAACTTCACTTACACGGCCTTCAGAAAGTATTCACACCCCTTGACCTTTTCACATTTTTGTTGTTACAGCCTGAATTTAAAATGGATTAAATGGAGATTTCTTTGTCACTGACCCACACATAATACCCCATAATGTCGAAGTAGAAATATTTTTTGGAAATTCTGACAAATAATTAAAAATTCAATACAGAAATATCAAAATTACATAAGTATTCAACCCCCTGAGTCAATATTTTGTAGAAGCGTCTTTGGCAGCAATTACAGCTTTGAGTCTTCTTGGGTATGTCGGTATCACCTTTGCACAACTGGATTTGGGGAGTCTCTCCCATTCTTCCTTGTAGATTTGCTCAAGCTCTGCGAAGTTGGATGGGGAAAATCGGTGAAGAGAAATCTTCAAGTCTTTGCACAGATTCTCAATGGGATTCAAGTCTGGGCTTTGGCTGGGCCACTCATGGACTTTCACATTTTTATTCTGAAGCCATTCAAGTGTTGCTTTGGTCGTATGCTTGGGGTCATTGCCCTGTTGGAACATAAAATCTTTGCCACAGTCCAAGTATGGATTTGCCTGTATTTTGCGAAGATTTTCCTGCCACGTAAAATCCTCAGGGATTTGCCTGTATTTGGCTCCATTCATTGTTCCCTCTATCTTTACAAGTCTCCCAGTCCCTGCCACTGAAAAGCATCCCCATAGCATGATGCTGACACCACCATGCTTCATGGTGGGGATGGTGTTAGATGAGTGATGAGCTGAGCTTGGTTTCCGCCAGACATAGCGCTTTCCATCAAGGCCAAAGAGTACAATTTTCGTCTCATCAGACCACAGAATCTTTTGTCTCACGCTCTCGGAGTCTTTCACGTACCTTTTTGCAAACTCCCGGCATCCTTCCATTTGCCTTTTTCTAAGGAGTGGCTTCCGTCGCCAAGCCACTCTTCCATAAAGCCTAGATTTGTGAATGGCTGCAGAGACTGTTGTCCTTCTGGCAGGTTCTCCCAACTCACCCAAGGAACTCTGTAGTTCTGTCAGAGTAGACATTGGGTTCTTGGTCACCTCCCTGACCGAGGTCCTTCTTCCTCAGTTTGATTGGACAGCCAGTTCTAGGAAGAGTCTGGGTGGTTCCATATTCTTTCGATTTCCTAATGATGGAGCTCACTGTGCTCTTAGGAACTTTCAACACTTTTGCAATTGTTTTATCCCTTTCCCAGATCTACGCCTCCTCACAATTATATCTCGGAGTTCTATGGACAGTTCCTTGGACTTCATGCTAGAGTTTCAGCTTTTCATTTTAAATTAATTTGTTGAAATTTCCCCCAAAAAAATAATTCCACTAACACAATGGGTATGACGTGTAGATCAGTGACAAAAAAAAAATCTTAATTTAATCCATTATACATTCAGGCTATAACACAACAAAAGGTGAAAAAGTCTGGGGTGTGAATACTTTCTGAAGGCACTGTATTATCCAAATTGATCTTCCCTTTATGTGGGTGGCATATTGGTAACCAGGTGCTGCCTCGACTTATTATCCAAAATGCTCATCCATTTATTTGGGTGGTGTATTGGCAACAGGACGCTCACTGCGTTTATCACTTCCAAAAATATGAAATAACCCAGGATATATACATGAAACAAAAACATGGCCACAGCTTATGTGCATATATAATACATCATGGTTATATAGCTCAGGCTCAGGTTATATAGCGTCAGGAAGGGCATCCGGCCGTAAAACATTGCTTCAAAAAGGGGACCGAAAAACAACAACAACCACGGTCCCCGAAAAAGGCCAACCCCCGCTTTGCGGGGAAAAATGGCCTCTAAAGGTGGTTTTTTTTTTTATGGTTATATAGCTCAGACAGATTGCAATTGTACTGGTCTGCAAGCTGACACCTGAAGCTTGAGACCTATATGCCTTAAGCCTGAGGCCTGTCGCCTTCTCAAGAGCCGTGATGGTTATCGGCTCTAATCTTGAGATATTTGATGATCCTTTCAGTCGTTTTGGTTATTTTACATTGAACGGAAAAGTTATAGGCCATGGCGATTGTGAATATGTTACATCCAAAGACGTCTACAAGCTTACCATAGCAAGAAAATGGTTGACATACGATTTTTTTTCCAGTTTACAATTGCGGATGGAATCAGGCCAGCTGTCCAAGCAATGGGTTTTGACCAGAAGGATTAAGTTCAGAAGCACGAAGCCCTGCAGAGCGGTGCAATTACGTTTTTACCTGCGTTTTACATCTGCGTTTTTACCTGCGAAAAGAGTTCTACATGGCATGTTGTTGTATTATCTTGTTTGAAGTCGATTTTTTAAATGTGCACCCATTGGTCGGACAGCTGTATGACCCCACCCACATTTGGCGCTCGACTCCACCCACCATGGCCATGGCACCCAGATGAAATAATATGGCTGCCATCTTGGTTTTCTGGTGGGCCGAAGACATCAGGCCTGTAAGGCCTCTGCTGATTATATACAGCCCGGGTTTGTTGAATCAGAATTACATTGGTTTGTTTGGGTCGAGTGTTACTCAAGATGAGGTACCGCCAACAATGTCATCAATGTCGAATAAAAATTATTAGTAAGGTTTAATCAAGCCCGTCAGTGCTCACTGTAAGCAGCTCTCTAAAAATTGCATTATGTAATTTTTGAACGGCTCCATATTGGGGTGAGACAACCCGTGACCGTGTGCCGAATCAGCTGGTTCTGCTATAAGCGTGGTGGAACCTGTCATGGGTGAGAGGTGTCAAGTTAATTTTTAATAGCGCATTAAATGTGTTTTTCCAAATCGCGCTTTCATCTTACAAGAGTGCTTTAAATGCGCGTTTCCCAATTGGCCCGTTACCGGATTTTTGTCGCAGGTTGTTACTACTGTGGTCATTCTTGTTAGGTTGTAGTGATGTAAGGGCAACGGAGCACGTGTAAACTGCCTTCAGGTATAAAGCATCGACTCACCAGTGCTCCACTACTGAGGATTATCATGAAAACGATGAAACTTTCAAACCATGGATGTTCAACAATGACATAGCAGGTCTGACGAAAGAGCCACCATTTCCGCCAAAAACCTTTTGACATGTCCATGGTAAAGAGGAAAGGACAGAAGGTCATGATCACTGCAGAAAGAGAAACAGACCCGTTATTGTATTTTTAATCCACTCACCTCCACATTCCCGAGCAGGAAGAGCTCCTAATTTGGATCAACCTTAGGGTAATGCGACGGGGTTTACAGGCCCTACTTGTCCACTATTCAACCTTTGGGTAATGCGACGGGGTTAACAGGCCCTACTAGTCCACTGTTCAACCTTTGGGTAATGCAACGGAGATTACAGGCCCTACTAGTCCACTGTTCAACCTTTGGGTAATGCGACGGGGTTTACAGGCCCTACTAGTCCACTGTTCAACATTTGGGTTATGCTACTGGGATTACAGGCCCCACTAGGCCACTGTTCAACCTTTGGGTCATGTTACTGGGATTGCAGGCCCTACTCATCCACTGTTCAACCTTTGGGTGATGCTACTGGGATTACAGGCCCTACTAGTCCACTGTTCAAACTTTGGGTTATGCTACTGGGATTACAGGCCCCACTAGGCAACTGTTCAACCTTTGGGTCATGCTATTGGGATTAGAGGCCCGATTAGGCTACTGTTCAAACTTTGGGTCCTGCTATTGGGATTAAAGGCCCTATTAGGCTACTGTTCAACCTTTGGGTCCTGCTATTGGGATTAGAGGCCCTATTAGGCTACTGTTCAACATTTGAGTCCTGCTATTGGGATTAGAGGCCCTATTAGGCTACTGTTCAACATTTGAGTCCTGCTATTGGGATTAGAGGCTCTATTAGGCTGCTGTTCAACCTTTGGGTCATGCTATTGGGATTAGAGGCCCGATTAGGCTACTGTTCAACCTTTGGGTCCTGCTATTGGGATTAGAGGCCCTATTAGGCTACTGTTTAATCTTTGAGTCCTGCTCTTGGGATTAGAGGCCCTATTAGGCTACTGTTCAATCTTTGAGTCCTGCTATTGGGATTAGAGGCCCTATTAGGCTACTGTTCAACCTTTGGGTCATGCTACTGGGATTACAGGCCCTACTAGGCTACTGATCAACCTTTGGGTCATGATTCTGGGATTAGTGGTTTAAAATCATAAACATATCTACTGTTGAAGCAGTTCAGTAATACATGTGACCATTGTGCAAAGCCCATTTTATGTGGTAGTGCATAGTAATGCCCCATGAAGACCTTTCTATTCGTCTTTCTTTCAACCACAATAATCTTTAATCCCCAGCTAACAGGATAACCTAAATGTTCACACACTCTCCTCTAACCTGTCTTTCAGTTGAGCTATCTTGCCAGCCATGATGACCATTCTCCTGTATAGTGTTTGGAGACCATCTTAGATATACTAATGGTTTCTTAAAAATAAAAATAAAAATGTTCCACCTGCAATCTGAGGCTTCATTAGGTGATCAGGTTTTGATCAGGTAATTCAAGTTGATCAGATCAGGTTGATCAGGTAATTCATAAGATGTTCAAAGGTTCTGCAAGGTGAAACTACCCATGAATGTCAGTGGAATTGTTATTACCATCAGGACAGCATCCCCCGGGGCCATCATCCTCTTCTTTCTGTGTCGATCCTTCTTTCTCATCGATACTCTGAACATCATGCAAATCCTCAGGAATTTCCACATGAAGTGCATTTCCATCATCCAGTTGCAAGTATTTCTCCTCAACATTGTCCTCCTCAAGGGTGTTCAAATCTGTGCTCTGTCATCAGCAGGCAAAGGGAAATACAAATTAACTTAACCAGATCTCACAATATGTATTTACCCCTTTCTTATAATCACACACACACACACATATACACATATATATACATATGTGTATGTAATATGTATGTATGTATGTATGTATGCACCTGCATCCAGGTCGACTCCATATAATGAGTGGATACCAGAGATAATGTTACCGTGTGGCAGGCGGTGCTTATCGCTCCCAGTAAGGTGCAGCAGCAGCTGTATGGGACACCCTACTGCCGGTTCCCCACTGATGGTATGAAGTTGCATAATGACTGATTGATATATATATATATATATTTTTTTTTTTTTATAATTATAAACAGGATTCAAATTCCTGCATATATATATATATATACACATACATACATAGACGTGTGTGTGTGTGTGTGTGTGTGTGTGTGTGTGTGTGTGTGTGTGTGTGTGTGTGTGTGTGTGTGTGTGTGTGTGTGTGTGTGTGTGGGTGTGTGTACTGTATGTATCGTATGTATCTATCATGTAAAACACAGTCAGTTTGTGTGTTTGTACAGATGTCTGTCCCCCTTCATGAGGGTAGGTTTTGAAGGCCAATCTTTTAGCACGAATGTGTGTTCACTACAGTCTAGTTTTTGAGGATAAAACAAACTCGAAAAACATTTTCATAAAAGAGTACCGGTAATTATGTCTTCTATTGGAATTGTCGATGGTGGCTTGGAAATCGAGCCTCAAGGGTGTTGCATAGAAACATAAAAAAAAAAAAAAAAAAATAGAAGATGCAGGGAGGTGAAATGTACTGCACATGATGTGCGACGCGAACAGAGTAAAACGAGTGTTCATTTACATCCGCAGGAAAGAAGATATAAATAGAAGCACACCTGACACGAGGCGAAGGCTTCAGACGTTGGCATGCTCACGAGGCTGAACCATCGAATACAATATATGTATATTCATAAAATTAACAGTAGAACACACGGACACACACTATACAGTTGTGGCCAAAAATATTGACACCCTTTTACTTTTTTTTTTTTTTTTTTTTGGTATGCAAGATCGAGGCTCGTGAAAGAGCTAACATTAATCACACAAAAAGTCAAACCGACACAGAAAACACAAAAAATAAGGGGGAGTTTAACCCCTTTTTCGGAGTTTAACCATTAGAGGGTTGCTGGCAGATCTTGTGCGACCTGTAGGAATATTAGGGGGACAGAGCACAGAGAGAGCTGGAGGAGCAAGGCCGGAGAGGAGTCGGTAGAAGACAGAAAGACCACCAACCTGTCTGCGGTGAGTGAGTGAAAGGCCCTCGGAGTTAGCTTCATCGCGGGAGATTCCAATGATTCTGAAAGCTTTGGTTTCAACAGCGTGAAGCCGAGCTTGGTGTGAGGCAGGATCACCGGCCCAGAGGGGGGGAACAGTATTCCATTGAGCTGCGGATGAAAGCCTTGTATGTGGTGAGGAGCTCAGGTGTGCCAAGGAAGGACTTCGCACGTCGGAGGATGCCCAGTCGGCGACTGGCTTTGGAGGCCAGCTTGGAAATGTGGTTTTCCCAAGAAAGATCATGGCAGATAGTGAGACCCAAAGGCTTGAGCGACAGAACTTCTTGGAGAGGATTGTTGAGAAAGTAGATGGGAGGGTTTTCCAGTCGGTCTTTTCGGAGAGACATAGTAAGAGTGTGAGACTTGTCAGGATTGAAAGACATGTTCCATTTGTTTGACCAGTCTGTGATTTTGTCCAGGTCTGCAGAGAGTGAGGATGTTGCAGACTGTCGATTTGAGGGATGAGGAATGGAGCGGCAGAGAGGGGAGTCATCAGGAGTGATGGATACCATAGGCAGAGCTGGGTGCCAGACCGTATTGAAGGCACGTGATATGGCAAGGGAGTCGGCTCTGATTTCCTGTTTGTCATTGAGGACCTCCATCCATTGTTGAGACAGCAGAAGCAGCATGTCCAGAGTAGAGTGACCTGGTCTGAATCCAAATTGATGATCAGAGATCAAGCCATTGGAGAAGAGGAAGGATTTGATATCCGAAGCAATGATGGATTCTATGACTTTGCTGATAATTGGGAGCAGGCTGATTGGTCTGTCGTTGCAAGGATCTGTTTTTGCACCTTTTTGTGTAAAGCGGTAATGTTTGATGATTTCCAAGATGCTGGCAGATGACCTTGAGCAACAGAGAGGGTGAAAAGAACAGAGAGAGGGTGAGATAGAGCGGCAGAGCAGGATTTTAGGACCCGTGGGCTGATGCCGTCTGGTCCAGTTGCAGAATCAGGTTTGACAAAAACTTCTCCACATTGTCGGGAGAGAAGGACAACGAGTCCAGGTTGCAGTTGGGTTCGACTGGGAAAGGTGGGAACAGAGAGAGATGGGTTTGGGACACAAGATTTTGAGGCAAACATAGAGTTGTGGCATTCGGCTTTTTCATGTGCGGAGACAGCTGTCTGGCCTTTTGAGGTAAAGGAGGGGATGGAGGGGGAACAAACACCAGAAACGGATTTGACCAGACGCCACCAGGATTTGGAGGAAGGAGACAGGTTTGAGAGTTCAATCTTGAGTGTGGAGAGATAGCGCTTCCGGGCACTCCTGAGGGTAGACACACACTTGTTCCGTGCTTGGTGGAAGGAACTGAGATTGCCTTCAGTTGGATTTGCCTTCCAAGAGGCAAAGGCAAGTTGTTTCAGGGCAACTGCCGCACAAGATTCAGTGTACCATGGACGGTAGGAAGGGTAAGACAACTGAAGACGAGATGGGATAAATCTGTGCATGAGAGAGAGCAGTTTGCTTTGGAAGAATTCCCAGGAAGAATTAATGTCAGAGGCAGTAGAGATGGGAGACCAGTCCAGATGATTGATGGCTGCTTGCAGATCGTGCCAGTCAGCCTGAGTGAAATGCCAGACTCGTCAGCGCTGAGAAGGCTCTCTGAGAATGGCCAGAGAGATGTCCACTTTAACAAGGACATGATCAGAAGAACCGATTGGAGCAGAAGAAGAGCAGCAGACATTTGCAGGGAAGTTTGTCATAACCAAGTTTAGAAGAGAAGATACTCCATTGACTGAGATCCGGGTCGGGAAATTGACAGATTGTGTCAGTCCCAAAGAGTCGCAGAAGTCCTTTGCTGAGGTGCCATGGCTGGTGAGAGAGGAACCCACACCCAGCCAGCTGGCATGATGACAGTTGAAGTCGCCACATTTTTTTTTTTACTTTAAATATATATATACTTTTACATACTTTTTTAAAATAACACAATTTTCTCTAAAATAAGTTGAAATTGACAAAAGTATTTGGTCTCCACAATTCTTTATTTCATTGTTAATATTATTATACAACGCTCGAGCAGGGAAAATGGCCTTAAAAAGGGAATTTTCATTTTTTATGAAAAAACAAAATATATACACCAAACACTGTCAAAAGTTTTAGAACACCTCAATTTTCCTGTTTTTTTAAAAATTTAAGCAATTCAAGTCCTGAAATGGTGAATAACCTGAAATGGTAAAAAGGTAAGCAGTAAACTGCTCGAGGTTAAAAAAAAAAGTTTAGGTTAGCAAAAACGGGGAAATAATGTAAATTGCACAGTTATATTGTAAAAAAAAAAGGCCTTCTTCAGGGAACATGTTATGGGTTAACAACTTACAGCTGTTCTGCAGCAATGTAAGTAAATTAAGCCTTGAAAGTTGATGCAAACAATTTATACAGGTGTCCCAACCCCTGCTGATTACTTGATTACAAACCCCCTGTCTGTATAAAAGCAGTATTGGAATAGACAGTTATTACACCCTCTGAAGCATTATTTGGACAATATTGCACTGCAGGAAATAGTATATTGGAAACTGGAGGAAACTCTGACAGGAAGAGGTCTGGCAGACCCAAAGCAACAACAGAATCAGAAGACAAGTTTCTGAGAGTCAACAGCTTGTGTGACAGGCAGCTCACAGGACAACAGCTTCAAGCACAGCTTAACACTTGTTATGGATTCATCACTTCCGTCGTTGTGGTTTTCATCCACTGTAAGCATTTTTGGGTCCATGTACTATTATATTGTTATTGTTCAAGTGAAATGGAGATAACTGTTTTCAAAAGGAAAAAAATTAGTGTTTTAAAAGAAACCGGAAAACGGATCGGGCGAAAACCGGAAGAAGAAAAGGAGGAAGAAAAAAAAATGCGGAGCAAGTGAGGTCGGGAAGAAAAGCCAAGCTACTTTGAGGTCTCGAGGAGATGCTGGCGAACGGGGGTCACGAGCGAACTTTGGGTTTCCGGGGAAAGGGATTCCTGTGACAGAGTGGTTATTGCTGTGACAGATAAACCTGTGTATCGGGTTTTCCGGTTGATTCCGAAGAGAATCGTTGGAGAGCAGGTACGCCACCAGTACGGGCCCGCCCTCCATTTCACCTTGCTCCCGCCATTTCGCATCGCTCCAGCCTTTTCACCTCGCTCCAGCCATTTCACCGCACCCAGCCGTTAGCCTGGTTTGCGAGTGTAACGTGGATTTCGATTGGGAATTTGTGGTTCTCCGTTTGGGAGCCGCTGAACGTTCATACCCAAAGGTGTGATTTCCCAGTCGCCTTTTGGGTGCACCTTCGCGCCTCTTTGGCAGCATTGACTGTCAGCCGACTTGGATTCTGGTCTTGATTCGACATTTTTCTTGCGATCACCGGAGCGGGGATCGACTTTGGCTGGGTGCCGGGACAGTGACTTTGGGAATGTTCTTTTCACTCACTTGGAGCACAGTGAGTTATTGAATAAGAAACTGATGGTACCATCAAAGGAATTATATGGTATTTTTGTGGTGCATTTGAAACATATTGTACTTGTGCTGTTATACTTGTGTGACCTTAATACAATACTTTTTTTTGGTAACAATTGGTTGGTGTGGTTTCAACATTGGTCATTGACACACATTATAACACATCTTTCTGCCGTGACTCCTTTCGGGGCTCGGAGGTACAACGTGACCGGGGTTTGGGGAGGAGCACGTAACAGAAATTGGGGGCTCGTCCGGGATCGAATTCCCGAACATTCCCAAATTTTTCTAAAAATTTGAAACATTTTGTGTGAAGGTTAACAGGTGCTAACTAATAGTCACCATGGTGTTTGACGCAGAAAAGTTTGCGACGTCCCCTAACGAGGCACAGTTCCAGGTGTTAAAAAGATCGGAACTCATGATATTGGCCAAATATTGTAACTTGGAGGTCCGAGTTAGTATGAAGAAAGCAGAGATTCAGACATTGGTGGTAGAATCTCTGGTGGACAAGGAACATGGGAAGAGGTAGCCTTGGATTTGGTTACCAGAGGAAAAAGGAAATGTGGAGCTCCAGAAAATGGAGATGCAACTGCAGAGCCAGGAAAGGTTAAAGGAGTTGGAATGGAAAGCCAAGGAGAGAAGAGCACAGGAAAGGAGAGCCGAAAAGGAAAGAGCAGAACGGGAACGAGAACTCAAGGAGAGAAGAGCAGAGGATAGGAGAGCTGAAGAGGAAAGAAGAGCAGAGGAAAGAGCATAGGAAAGGAGAGCCGAAAGGGAGTTAAAGGAATGGGACATGGATTATCAGAGGGAACTTAAACTCAAGGAGCTGGAATTACTGGGAGAACGGAGAGAAGTAGTATCCATGCCGGCGAGTTCGACAACTAGTCAGAACTCTTGGGATGTTGGTAGGCATGTGAGGCTGGTTTCACCCTTCAATGAAAAGGAGGTAGCCAAGTTTTTTTTACACTTTGAGAAGGTGGCTCAAATGTTAAAATGGCCTGTGGGGTCCTGGACTATGTTTGTGCAAAGTGTTCTGGTGGGTAAAGCTCAAGATATCTATTCGGCTTTACCGATTGACCAATGTGCAGATTATGAGATCGTGAAGAAAGCCATTCTCAAAGCCCATGAATTGGTCCCTGAAGCTTACTGACAAAAATTCAGGAATGCCAGGAAGAGGGAGAGTGAGACCCATGTGGAGTTTGCCAGAATGAAGGAAACTATGTTTGATAGGTGGTGTGACTCGAAGGAGATTGGGAAAGACTTCAACCTTTTACGACAATTGATCTTGGTGGAGGAATTCAAACAGTGTGTCCACGTGGACATTAAAGTACATCTGGATGAAAAAAGGTACCGGAGTTGTATGAGGCAGCAACAGTGGCAGATGACTATGCCTTGACACACAGGATGGGGTTCCACAAACCTAACTTCCCACCTAGAGTTAGCCAGGGGAGTTATGGTAAATCAGGATCGGAGAACAAATTTTCATGGAGGCGGCTTAGAGAGGACTATGGGGACAAATCTGATACCGTGACTTTTAGGGATCAGAAAACTGCCGTTCCAAGACATACCTATCTTCCGGGGGGCCCGAGGCAGACCACGAGTTTTTCCTCCGGGCTTACTTACGCTTTTTGCAAGAAACCTGGGCATATGATGTCCCAATGTTACGCCCTGAAAAGGAAAAATCAGGAGCGGAGTCAGACTAGTGCAACTCCGAATGCGTTGGTGTTACATGCTCCTCCCCAGACCCCGGTCACGGTGTACCTCCGAACCCCGAGAAGAGTGACGGCAGAACGATGTGTTATTCTGTATGTCAAAGATCAATGGTGAAACCACACCAATTGTTACCAACAAACAAGTATTGTATTAAGATCACACAAGAATAACAGTACAACAACAATAGTAATCAATTGTACAACCAATATATATTTCCTATGATGGTACCATCAGGTTCGTACAATATAACACACTGTTCTCCAAGTGAGCGAAAAGAAGAACATTCCCCAATGTCTCTATTCCGGCATCAAGCAAAAGTCGATTCCGGCTTCAAGCCAAAGTCGATCCGCTCCAGCGATTGTCAGAACGATGTCTAATCGAGACCAGAATCCCTTTGGGTTGACAGTTACACTGCCAAAGATAGGCAAAAGTGTCCTCAAGAGGCGGCTGGAAAAATCACACCTTCGGGTATGGACGTTCCACGGCTCACAGTCGGCGAACCGCAAATTAACCTTCTCAAAATCCACGTTACACACACACACACCAGATAAACGTCTGGATGCGGGGAAAATGGGTGAAGCGAGATGAAAAACCTTGAGCGATGCGCAAAGCGCGCGAGTCAAAATGGCCGACGGCCCATTCGCGAGGCGTAACGGCACTACGATGATTCTCCTCAGAATCAACTGCAAAACCTGACACGCTGGTTGATCTGTCACAGCGATAACAACTCTGTCGCATGAATCCCTTTCCTGGGAAACCCAAAGTTCACTCGTCACTCCCGTTCGCCAATCGTTCGCTCCAGACCTCGAAGCAGCTAGGCTTCTTGTCCGACTCACTCGCTCTGCCTTCACTTCCTCCTCTTCCTCTTCGTCGTCGTCCGGTTCCGGTTTCATTTAAAACATTAATTTTTTTTACCTTTTGCAAATAGTAATCTCCATCTCCCTTAAACGACAACAATAATAGTACATGGAATCAAAAATGTTTACAGTGCATGAAAACCACAACAACAGAAGTGACAAATCCGTAACACTTCCCCCCCTCAAGAAAGAAAGTTTGAACACCGTGAAAACTTTCTATGCAGACCAAAAACTCTTTTAACAAACAAAAGTAAAACTCACACCCAAATCATCAATTCCCGTGAGCAACAATAATTAATATTTCCCAAAATAAAGCAACAAAAGTTCCAAACAACCTTCAGGAATTTCCAAAGTTAGTTCACTCTGGACAAAGCATCAGCAACGACATTGTCCCTGCCCTTTACATGCTCAATTTCCAAGTTGAACTCCTGCAAAGCCAAACTCTATCTCATCAACCTCTGATTTGTATTTTTCATTTTTTAAATGAAGATGAAGGAGTTGAGATCAAGAATCCAAAGTAAAGCAAATCTATAGCACTTTTTGAAGGGGGCCGAGCTGAGAGCCAGGTTTCATGGTGGTTGGGTGGTGAGGCCTGGAAGTATTCACTGCATGGACGCATTTAGGAACGTGGAGTTCACGGGTTAATCCATGTAGGAATCTTGGCTCGGCTGCTCCTGAGCACTCAGTGCTTCCAACTCTTCTCTTGATCATAAAAATCATAAACATGGTTGTAGAGTCGGGTGCTGTAGTCACGTGAGTAGCGGTCCACATCTCGGCTACCACCGTAATAGTCATCCCGTCGAGAGTTGCCAAAACTGCGCTGCTGCTGCTGGGAGCCTCCATAGTAATCACGAATGCGGCCGCCACAAAAACTACAGCTCCCACCCCGGGAGCTATAGCCACCCCTGAAACTACCTCCACGTTTTCCTCCTCTGTAGCCCCCTCGACGCCCATGGCCTGCCTTCTCTACTGTTATGGTCTGACCATCCAAATCCTTGCCATTCAAATCCTTTTCTGCATCTTTGGCGTCCTTTGTGTTTTCAAACGTGGCAAAGCCAACCCTCTCGACTTTTGCGTCTCCCTGTCTTTTATCAGCAGCACTTCCAAGAGTGGTCCATATTTGCCAAAGATAGAGTCCAGAACATCTTCACTTGTGTCAAAGTTCAGTCCACCTACAAAGAGCTTGCCAACATTGCCTCCATCCATGACTTGTGTGTGCTGACACTTAGTTTCAGAGTACTCGACAACAAGTGCCTGTGCAAAGCGTGACGTCAGTACCTTCTCCTTTCCTTCAGAGCGCTTCTTACCCATAGCACGAGTCGCGGCACAAGATGGAAAGATACCCGGAATCTTCTGCTCTAACTGTGCAGTGTTATTTTTCATACTGGGCTTTTCAACGAACATCGGATTACCAGAAACTCGACCACCGGCCAAATCATTCCCGATAACAAAAGAGATTCCCTCTTCAGGAAGAGTGGCTTGTAAACCTACGGTGACCGGTCCTGACACCAAATCAGACTTCAAATGGATGACATGAAGTGGACCTTTAACATAGCCACCAACCCCCTGTAAAAGAACACGCACACCAGTTGCTGTCTTCTCTGACAATGGCAAAATGCCCTCAAGCATCAAAGATTGATGTGCTCCTGTGTCCCTCAATACCCTAACAGGTCTCTGGTTCGTTAAGTCTCCATCCAGTGACACAAACCCCTCTGAAATAAAAGGTTTGTAACCCTCTTGAACAAGGTCGTTCTGTGATGCCGTAACTTTGGCATGGGAACCTTCACAAGGCACTGTCCTCAAAGGACGATTTCTCGCATTTGCCAATGCATTCGGAGTTGTACTAGTCTGACTCCGCCCCTGATTTTTCCTTTTCAGGGCGTAACATTGGGACATCAAATGCCCAGGTTTCTTGCAAAAAGTGCAAGTAGGCCCGGAGGAAAAACTCGAGGTCTGCCTTGGGCCCCCCAGAAGATAAGTCTGTCTTGGAACTGTAGTCTTCTGATCCCTAAAAGTCACGGTATCAGATTTGTCCCCATAGTCATCTCTTGGCCGCCTCCATGAATATTTGTTCTCCGCACCTGATTTACCATAACTCCCCTGGCTAACTCTAAGTGGGAAGTTAGGTTTGTGGAACCCCACCCTGTGTGTCAAGGCATAGTCTGTGTCATTGGATGGTCTGCACATGCGCAAGATTGGAGGTCACGTCTCTTCAAAGCTGTCCATGCGCGCACGCTTTCGAAGTTAAGTAATTTTCCCACAATTGTGTTTTTGTCGAAACTGTATCTTTCTTTCGGTATGTGTACCTATTGGTTGTCTTTAATAGGATTCTCCGTGTTGGTTTTTCATACCTGTGTACAGAATCGTCGGTTAGTTCGTGTCGCGTATTCTGAGGCTTCGTGGAGTAGGCTAACGTGTCCGACCTTGGCTTGAGGCTTTGTTTTTGTCTCAGCGGTTCTTCGATTGCACTGCAATTACTTTCGGTCTCTGTTTTTCCCGGTCTTTTCACCCCATACTTCCTTGTTTTAAAATCTCAACTCAAAAAAAAAAAGCAAAAAAATATTTCCTTCTCTGTTCTTATCCGTTTGTTCATTCTTATTTGTTCGTTCGTTCTTCGACCACGTTGTTCGTGATCACATGATCACGTTGTTAAAAAATGTTTAACCTGTCCCCTGAAGAACTGTATTCTGTCGTATACTATAACACCTTTTTCTTCTTCTTCTATAAAAGGATGCTTTCGACTTGCTCACCAAATCTATTCATTCCAAAAAAAAATCCCATCTCTTACAGTGCCTCTTTCATACATCCCCTAAACTCTCCAGCACTCCACCCATCCTACAGCGTCCTCAAATGTATTTTTGACTCGAAAGTCTCAAGAAACTCATTTTGCAATAAATGTTCGTTTCCCATAAATCGTACACTTTTCAAAATCCAATCTCACCCCTCCTCTCCAAATCTTCCCCATCACCCGTTCCCTCCAAAACTTCCCCATCACCCCTTCCCTCCAAAACTTCCCCATCACCCCTTCCCTTCAAAACTTCCCCATCACCCCTCCCCTCCAAATCTACCCCCTTGCTCCTCCCCTCCAAATCTTCCCCATCACCCATCTCTTTCAAATATTCCCCCTTGCCCCTCCCCTCCAAATCTTCCCCATCACCCATCCCTTTCAAATCTTCCCCCTTGCCCCTCCCCTCCTAATCTTCCCCATCACCCCTTCCCTCCAAAACTTCCCCATCACCCCTCCCCTCCAAAACTTCCCCATCACCCCTCCCCTCTAAATCTATCCCCTTGCCCCTCCCCTCCAAATCATCCCCATCACCCATCTCTTTCAAATCTTCCCCCTTGCCCCTCCGCTCCAAATCTTCCCCATCACCCATCCCTTTCAAATCTCCCCCCTTGCCCCTTCCCTCCTAAACTCCCCCCACACCCCTCCCCTCTGAGACTCTCCCTCACTCCTCCCCTCCTAGACTCTCCTCTCACCCCTCCTTCCCCAAAGCATCCTCCCCGCTTCTTCCCCCTTCCAACTTTCACCTTCCTCTCCCTCAACCATCTGCCTCACTCTTCCCCTGCCTCAAATAACACCTCACTGCGCCTCACCCAATCACCATCAAACCTTTTGTCCGCCCCATTCTTCCCTTTCTCCAAGCTATTCTGAAATCTCTGACACCTTCAACAGCTCTCCCGACCTCTTCCTCCTCTTCCACATCTTACCCTACCGCTCCCCCCCCCCCCCCCCCTGTTCTGTATCCGATGCTCCCCCTTCCTCTTCTTTAACAGTATGGACCTCAAACATCCGGGGCATTCGCTCAAACTTGACTGATCTCTCCATACAGGTTGCTTCTGACAAACCAGACGTGATCTGCTTAACAGAAACTTTCCTCCTTCATGATGTCTCTGATTCCTTGGTATCTCTCGCAGGTTACTCCCTCCTCCGGTATGATAGACCTGGGCCTCGTCCTGGGGGTGGGGTTGCTATCTTTATAAAAAAACACTCTCTTCCTCACTCGCCCTGCACTGCCCTCTCTCCACGTCACCCCCAGGAATACCTTTGGCTACGGCTTCCCCTTCTCTCCCACCTTTTGTTCATATGTGTGTTGTACCGTCCACCAAACAGTGATGACTCCATCTACATCTCGCTGTCTGATAATATAGACCAACTTCGATCTACCCATTCCAACTCTCTCTTCCTCATATGTGGTGATTTCAATTGTCACCATGCCAGTTGGCTGGGTGTGGGTACCTCTCTCACCAGCCATGGCTCTTCAGCAAAGGACTTCTGTGACTCACTGGGACTGACACAATCTGTCAATTTCCTGACCCGGATCTCAGTCAACGGAGCATCTTCTCTTCTGGACTTGGTTATGACTAACTTCCCTGAAAATGTCTGCTGCTCTTCTTCTGCTCCAATCGGCTCATCTGATCATGTGCTTGTTAAAGTGGACATCTCTCTGACCATTCTCAGAGAGCCTCCTCAGCGTCGACGAGTCTGGCATTTACTCAGGCCAACTGGCACGGTCTTCAAGCAGCCATCAATCATCTGGACTGGTCCC
The DNA here is from genome assembly GCF_964187855.1 of Myxine glutinosa. NCBI lineage: Eukaryota > Metazoa > Chordata > Myxini > Myxiniformes > Myxinidae > Myxine > Myxine glutinosa. The sequence goes on from NC_136266.1 coordinate 11,331,032, forward strand.
CCATCTCTACCGCCTCTGACATCAACTCATCCTGGGAATTCTTCCAAAGTTGCTCTCCCTCATGCACAGATTTATCCCATCTCGTCTTCAGTTGTCATACCCTTCCTCCCGTCCATGGTACACGGAATCTTGTGGTAAGGCTATTGCCCAGAAAGAACTTGCTTTCGTCTCCTGGAAAGAAAATCCAATGGAAGGAAATCTCATTTCCTTTCACAAAGCCCGAAACAAGTGTGTGTCCACCCTCAGGAGAGCCAGGAAACAATATCTCTCTGTTCTCATGACCGAACTCTCTTATCTGTCTCCCTCTTCCAAATCCTGGTGGCATCTGGTCAAATCTGTTTCTGGTGTTTGTTTCCCCTCCATCCCCTCCCTCACCTCAAACGGCCACACGGCTGACTCCGCACGTGAAAAAGCTGAATGCCTCAACTCTGTGTTTGCCTCCAAATCTTGTGTCCCAAACCCATCCCTCTCTGTACCCACTGTACCCAGTCGTACCCAGCTGCTCCTGGACTCTGTGTCCTTTCCTCCTGACAAGGTGCAAAAGTTTCTGTCAACCCTCGACTCTGATTCTGCAACTGGACCTGACGGCATCAGCCCACGGATCCTAAAATCCTGTTCTTCCGCTCTTTCACTCCCTCTCTCTGTTCTCTTCACCCTCTCTTTTGCTCAAGGTCATCTGCCATCTGCTTGGAAATCTGCCAACATCACCGCTTTGCACAAAAAAGGTGCAAAAACAGATCCCAGCAACTACAGACCAATCGGCCTTCTCCCAATTATCAGCAAAGTCATGGAATCCATCATTGCTTCAGATATGAAATCTTTCCTCTTCTCCAATGGCTTGATCTCTGATCATCAATTTGGTTTCAGACCTGGTCACTCTACTCTGGACATGCTGCTTTTGCTTTCTCAACAATGGATGGAGGTCCTCAATGCCAAACAGGAAATTAGAGCTGTCTCCATTGACATATCACGTGCCTTCGATACGGTCTGGCACCCCGCTCTGCTCACCAAACTCTCCTCTTTTGGTATCCATGGAAATCTCCACGCATGGCTGGTGGACTTCCTCTCTAGTCGTAGTCAACATGTGGCCCTGAATGGGTTTCTCTCATCTACTCTTCCTGTTCAGGCTGGAGTTCCCCAAGGCAGTGTTCTGGGCCCTGTGCTTTTTCTGGTCTTCATCAATGATCTGTCTGACTCTCTTGAAAATCCCCTCTATCCCTTTGCTGATGACTCTACTCTCTGTCGCTCCATTCTTCATCCCTCAGATCGGCAGTCTGCAGCCTCCTCACTCTCTGCAGACCTGGACAAAATCACAGACTGGGCAAACAAGTGGAACATGTCTTTCAATCCTGACAAATCTCACACTCTTACGATGTCTCTCTGAAAAGACCGACTGGACAACCCTCCCATCCACTTTCTGACTAATCCTCTCCAAGAAGTTCTGTCACTCAAGCTTTTGGGTCTCACTATCTGCCATGATCTTTCCTGGGAAAACCACATTTCAAATCTGGCCTCCAAAGCCAGTCGCCGATTGGGCATCCTCCGTCGTGTGAACTCCTTCCTTGGCACACCTGAGCTCCTCACCACATCCAAGGCTTTCATCCGCAGCTCAATGAAATACTGCTCTCCCCCCTGGGCTGGTGCTCCTGCCTCACACCTAGCTCGTCTTCACACTGTTGAAACCAAAGCATTCAGAATCATTGGAATCTCCCGCGATGAAGCTACCTCCAAGGGCCTCTCATTCACTCACCGCAGGCAGGTTGGTGGTCTTTCCGTCTTCTACCGACTCCTCTCTGGCCTTGCCCCCCCCCACCCCCCCAGCTCTCTCTGTGCTCTGTCCTCCTAATATTCCTACAGGTCGCACAAGATCTGCCAGCAACCCTCTTATGGTTAAACTGCCAAAATCAAGGCTCTCTGCTCACCTTTACTCCTTCATTCCTCTTTTCTCCCGCCTCTGGAACAAACTCCCTCACTCTCTTCAATCCCATTCCACCATCCAGGTCTTTCAAACAGCTGTTCACCACCATCTCATCATTCTTACGACATTTCAACTATCATCATGCCAGTTGGCTGGGTGTGGGTACCTCTCTCACCAGCCATGGCTCCTCAGCAAAGGACTTCTGCGACTCACTGGGAATGACACAATCTGTCAATTTCCCGACCCGGATCTCAGTCAACGGAACATCTTCTCTTCTGGACTTGGTTATGACTAACTTCCCTGAAAATGTCTGCTGCTCTTCTTCTGCTCCAATCGGATCATCTGATCATGTCCTTGTTAAAGTGGTCATCTCTCTGACCATCCTCAGGGAGCCTGCTCAGCGTCGACGAGTCTGGCATTTCACTCAGGCCAACTGGCACGGTCTTCAAGCAGCCATCAATCATCTGGACTGGTCTCCCATCTCTACCACCTCTGACATCAACTCATCCTGGGAATTCTTCCAAAGTAAATTGCTCTCTCTCATGCACAGATTTATCCCATCTCGTCTTGAGTTGTCATACCCTTCCTCCCGTCCATGGTACACGGAATCTTGTGGTGAGGCTGTTGCCCAGAAACAACTTGCCTTCGTCTCCTGGAAAGCAAATCCAACGGAAGGAAATCTCATTTCCTTTCACAAAGCCCGAAACAAGTGTGTGTCCACCCTCAGGAGAGCCAGGAAACAATATCTCTCCGTTCTCAAGACCGAACTCTCTTATCTGTCTCCCTCTTCCAAATCCTGGTGGTGTCTGGTCAAATCCGTTTCTGGTGTTTGTTCCCCCTCCATCCCCTCCCTTACCTCAAACGGCTACACAGCTGACTCCGCACGTGAAAAAGCTGAATGCCTCAACTCTCTGTTTGCCTCTAAATCTTGTGTCCCAAACCCATCCCTCTCTGTACCCACCATACCCAGTCGTACCCTGCTGCTCCTGGACTCCGTGTCCTTTCCTCCTGACAAGGTGGAAAAGTTTCTGTCAACCCTCGACTCTGATTCTGCAACTGGACCCGACGGCATCAGCCCACGGGTCCTAAAATCCTGCTCTGCTGCTCTATCTCACCCTCTCTCTGTTCTCTTCACCCTCTCTTTTGCTCAAGGTCAACTGCCATCTGCTTGGAAATCAGCCAACATCACCGCTTTGCACAAAAAAGGTGCAAAAACAGATCCTAGCAACTACAGACCAATCAGCCTTCTCCCAATTATCAGCAAAGTCATGGAATCCATCATTGCTTCGGATATGAAATCTTTCCTCTTCTCCAATGGCTTGATCTCTGATCATCAATTTGGTTTCAGACCAGGTCACTCTACTCTGGACATGCTGCTTCTGCTGTCTCAACAATGGATAGAGGTCCTCAATGCCAAACAGGAAATTAGAGCTGTCTCCCTCGACATATCATGTGCCTTCGACACGGTCTGGCACCCCGCTCTGCTCACCAAACTCTCCTCCTTTGGTATCCATGGAAATCTCCACGCAGGCTGGCGGACTTCCTCTCTAGTCATCGTCAACGTGTGGCCCTGAATGGGTTTCTCTCATCTCCTCTTCCTGTTCAGGCTGGAGTTCCCCAAGGCAGTGTTCTGGGCCCCGTGCTTTTTCTGGTCTTCATCAATGATCTCTCTGACTCTCTTGAAAATCCTCTCTATCTCTTTGCTGATGACTCCACTCTCTGCCGCTCCATTCCTCTGCCCTCAGATCGGCAGTCTGCAGCCTCCTCACTCTCTGAAGACTTGGACAAAATCACAGACTGGTCAAACAAGTGGAACATGTCTTTCAATCCTGACAAATCTCACACTCTTACTATGTCTCTCCGAAAAGATCGACTGGACAACCCTCCCATCTACTTTCTCAACAATCCTCTCCAAGAAGTTCTGTCGCTCAAGCTTTTGGGTCTCACTATCTGCCATGATCTTTCTTGGGAAAACCACATTTCCAAGCTGGCCTCCAAAGCCAGTCGCCGACTGGGCATCCTCCGTCGTGCGAAGTCCTTCCTCGGCACACCTGAGCTCCTCACCACATACAAGGCTTTCATCCGCAGCTCAATGGAATACTGTTCTCCCCTATGGGCCGGTGCTCCTGCCTCACACCTAGCTCGGCTTCACGCTGTTGAAACCAAAGCTTTCAGAATTATTGGAATCTCCCGCGATGAAGCTATCTCTGAGGGCCTTTCACTCACTCACCGCAGGCAGGTAGGTGGTCTTTCTGTCTTCTACCGACTCCGCTCCGGCCTTGCACCCCCAGCTCTCTCTGTGCTCTGTCCCCCAAATATTCCTACAGGTCGCACAAGATCTGCCAGCAACCCTCTGATGGTTAAACTGCCGAAATCTCGGCTCTCTGCTCACCTTCACTCTTTCATTCCTCTTTTCTCCCGCCTCTGGAACAAACTCCCTCACTCCCTTCAATCCCACTCCTCCCTCCAGGTCTTTAAAACAGCTGTTCACCACCATCTCTTATCTTCCCCCATCCAAAACCTTGATCTTTTCTACCCCCACTAATTCACCCCAGATCCACCTTGTTTGAAATTCCAACTTCTTTCCTGGACGTCCTGGCAGTGTCCATATGTTTTATATCTCTCCCACCGCCCCCTTCCCATGCCCCCCCCCCCCCAAAGCCCTCGCCCTCTCTCAGATCTCTCGATGTCTCCATGTCTCTCGGTCCCTGCTCTCAAATGTTGTGTTTGTGTCCTTCCCCCTCTCTCCCCATCTTGTCTACCGCTCCCGATGTTATATGTTTTATGTGTCGGTTTGTCTTTCTGTGTGATTAATGTTCGCTCTTTCACGAGCCTCGATCTTGTATACAAAAAAAATAAAATAAAATAAAAAATAAAAAAATCTCTTATCATCCCCCATCCAAAACCTTGATCTTTTCTACCCCCGCTAATTTCACCCCAATTCCACTTTTTTGAAATACCAACTTCTGTCCTGGAAGTCCTTGGTGTCCTTGTGTTTTATACTTCTCCCACCCCCCCCCCCTTCCCACGCCTCCTCCCCCCAAGCCCTCTCCCTCCCACACATCTCCCTGCTCTCAAATGTTGTGTTTGTGTGCTTCCCCTTCTCTCCCCATCTTGTCTTCCGCTCCCTCTTTTTATATATTTTCTTTGTCCGGTTGATTTGTTTGTGAATTAAATGTTAGCTCTTTCACGAGCCTCGTTTTAGTATATTAAAAAAAAAAAAAAAAAAAAAATAGTGACCTGCCACGGTAGCTGCCTCATACAACTCTGGTACTTTCTTTTCATCCAGATGTACTTTAATGTCCGCGTCGACACACTGTTTGAATTCCTCCACCAAGATCAATTGTCGCAACAGATTGAAGTCTTTCCCAATCCCCTTCAAGTCACACCACCGATCAAACATGGTTTCCTTCATTCTGGCAAACTCCACATGGGTCTCACTCTCCCTCTTCCTGGCATTCCTGAATTTTTGCCAGTAAGCTTCAGGGACCAATTCATAGGCTATGAGAATGGCTTTCTTCACTATCTCATAATCTGCACATTGGTCAATCGGTAAAGCCGAAAATATATCTTGAGCTTTACCCACCAGAACACTTTGCACTAACATAGTCCAGGACCACACAGGCCATTTTAGCATTTGAGCCACATTCTCAAAGTGTAAAAAAAACTTGGCTACCTCCTTTTCATTGAAGGGTGTGTGGAAGTGTAACTCAGTGTAACTCATTGGTTGGAACTGGTAACGAACCAAGGTACGAGCAGGTGGTCGTAAGAATGTCAGGATGCATCTCGCCCTGTCGAAGCTGGGAGTCCTGCTGTGTAGCTTTAGCACGACCCCGGGCTAACACACATTCCCAAGCCCGTACTATTGTCTTTCATCGGGATGCAAAGAGGATGAAGCAAATTCCCAGCAGGGAGGAGCGAGTTGGTGCCAGGAAGGCGAGCAGGATGACTGAGTAACATTGCTGCGGAGAAGGGATTACGATTTCAGCGCACAGAGGATTAACTGAAGTTTGCCCATATAAACAGAAGAGACTTTGAGTCAAGGAGCACTCATCCTCAGAAGCCCTGCCCGACGGAATGAACGCGTACCACGAGTACGGCGCTGCGGAGAAGACATCAGCCACGAAAGAGGGACTATGCGGATAGAGTTACCTGGTCCATTGAGTTAAACGGTAGTTATTTGGTATTGGAATGAAGTGAACAACCAGTTAATAAAGTTGTGATCTTTTGTAAACCTGTGACATCATTGGAGTCTTGAGTCTCACAACACTTCCACGACAGGTGGAACCAGCCTCACATGCCTACCAACATCCTAAATGTTCTGACTTGTTGTCGAACTAGCCGGCATGGATACTACTTCTCTCCATTCTCCCAGTAATTCCAGCTCCTTGAGTTTAAGTTCCTTCTGATACTCCATGTCCCGTTCCTTTAACTCCCTTTCGGCTCTCTTTTCCTCTGCTCTTTCCTCTGCTCTTCTTTCTTCTTCAGCTCTCCTTTCCTCTGCTCTTCTTTCTTCTTCAGCTCTCCTCTCCTCTGCTCTCCTCTCCTCGAGTTCTCGTTCCTGTTCTGCTCTTATTTCCTCGAGTTCCGTTTCAGCTCTCCTTTCCTCTGCTCTTTCCTCTGCTCTTCTTTTCTTGAGTTCCTTTTCAGCTCTCCTTTCCTCTGCTTTTAACCTTTCCTGGCTCTGCAGTTGCATCTCCATTTTCCGGAGCTCCACATTTTCTTTTTCCTCGGGTAACCAATCCAAGGCTACCTCCTTCCATGTTCCTTGTCCCACCAGAGATTCTACCACAAATGTCTGCGTCTCTGCTTTCTTCATATTAACTCGGACCTCCAAGTTAAAATATTTGGCCAATATCAAGAGTTCCGATCTTTTTAACGCTTGGAACTGTGCCTCCTTAGGGGACGCCGCAAACTTTTCTGCGTCAAACACCATGGTGACTATTAGTTAGCACCTGTTAACCTTCACACAAAAATTTTAAATGTTTTTTTTTTTTGAAAAATTTGGGAATGTTAGAAAAATTCCAAATTTGGGAATTTGGGGAATGTTAGGGAATTCGATCCTGGACGAATATTAGGGAATTTAATCCCGGATGAGATTTGGGGATTTTGTCAGCAAAGACGAGCCCCCAATTTCTGTTACGTGCTGCTCCCCAGACCCCGGTCACGTCACGGTGTACCTCCGAGCCCCGAGAGGAGTCATGGCAGAAAGATGTGTTATTCTTTATGTCAAAGATCAATGGTGAAACCACACCAATTGTTACCAACAAACAAGTATTCTATTAAGATCACACAAGAATAACAGTACAACAACAATGGTAATCAATTGTACAACCAATATATATTTCCTATGATGGTACCATCAGGTTCGTACAATATAGCTCACGGTGCTCCAAGTGAGCGAAAAGAAGAGCATTCCCCAATGTCTCTATTCCGGCATCAAGCCAAAGTCGATTCCGGCTTCAAGCCAAAGTCGATCCGCTCCAGCGATCGTCAGAACGATGTCTAATCGAGACCAGAATCCCGTTGGGTTGACAGTTACACTGCCAAAGATAGGCAAAAGTGTCCTCAAGAGGCGGCTGGAAAAATCACACCTTCGGGTATGGACGTTCCACGGCTCACAGTCGGCGAAACGCAAATTAACCTTCTCAAAATCCACATTACACACACACACACCAGATAAACGTCTGGATGCGGTGAAAATGGGTGAAGCGAGATGAAAAACCTTGAGCGATGCGCAAAGCGTGCAAGTCAAAATGGCCGACGGCCCGTTCTCGAGGTGTAACGGCACTACGATGATTCTCCTCGGAATCAACTGCAAAACCTGACACGCAGGTTGATCTGTCACAGCGATAACAACTCTGTCGCAGGAATCCCTTTCCTGGGAAACCCAAATTTCACTCGTGACTCCCGTTCACTCCAGACCTCGAAGCAGCTAGGCTTCTTGTCCGACTCACTCGCTCCACCTTCACTTCCTCCTCTTCCTCTTCGTCGTCGTCCGGTTCCGGTTTCATTTAAAACATTAACTTTTTTACCTTTTGCAAATAGTAATCTCTATCTACCTTAAACGACAACAATAATAGTACATGGAATCAAAAATGTTTACAGTGGATGAAAACCACAACAACGGAAGTGACGAATCCGTAACAGTTGGCCAATGCGAGAAATCCTCCTTGGAGGACAGTGCCTTGTGAAGGTTCCAGTGCCAAAGTTACAGCATCACAGAACGACCTTGTCCAAGAGGGTTACAAACCTTTTATTTCCGAGGGGTTTGTGTCACTGGATGGGGACTTAACTAACCAGAGACCTGTTAGGGTATTGAGGGTATCAATAGAGGGTAGGGTATATTGAGGGTAGGGTATCAATCTTTGATGCTTGAGGGCATTTTCCTATCGTCGTAGAAGACGGCAACGGGGGTTAGTGTTCTTTTATAGGGGGTTGGTGGCTATGTTAAAGCTCCTCTTCATGTCATCCATTTAAAGTCTGATTTGGTGTCAGGACCAGTCACTGTGGGGTTGCAGGGCCACTCTTCCTGTAGAGGGAATCTCTTTTATTATCGGGAATGATTTGGCCGGGGGTCGTGTTTCTGGTAATCCGATGTTGGTTGAAAAGCCCAGTATGGAAAATAACACAGCACAGTTAGAGCAGGAGATTCCTGGTATCTTTACATCCTGTGCAGTGTCTCGTGCTATCTGAGATATCTGAGCACAAACAGTGCTTGTGCAAAAAAGACTTGTTGAAGAACAACACAGAGATTCGGAGCTCCGGAGTTTAATTGGTAAAGCCATTACAGAGGAAGAGGCTATGAAGATACCTGTTGGTTACTTCATGAAAGGGGAAATACTCATGAGGAAATGGAGACCACCGGAGGTGCCAGCAAACGATGAGTGGAAAGTTCATTACCAAATTGTGGTGCCACCGCCGAACCGGAAGGAGATATTGAGTTTGGCGCATGAGACACCTTTGGCCGGGCACCTTGGAGTGAACAAGACATGTGACAGAATATTGGTACATTTTTTCTGGCCAGGATTGCGACGTGATGTGGCGGAGTTCTGTAAATCTTGCCATTCTTGTCAGCTTGTGGGAAAACCTCATCAGAAAACCCCTTCAGCACCTTTAAAGCCGATTCCAGCTTTTGAAGAACCATTCAGCCGTGTCATTATTGACTGTGTAGATCCTTTACCTAAACCGAAGGCTGGCATCAGTATATGCTGACCATCATGTGTGCTTCCACCAGGTTCCCAGAAGCGGTGCCTCTTAAGAAAATTACTGCGACAGTTATTGCGAAGGCCTTGATTACATTTTTCACCCTGGTTGGCCTACCTAAGGTCATCCAGTCTGATCAGGGTTCCAACTTCATGTCAAAGCTTTTTCAGCAAGTGGTACACCTGTTGGGAGTGGATCAAGTAAGATCAAGTACTTACCATCCCGAGAACCGAGGGGCCTTGGAAAGGTTTCACCAGACATTGAAGAATATGATCAGAACGTATTGTTTTGAATGTGACAAGGATTGGGATGAGGGAATACCCTTATTGTTGTTTGCTACGAGGGAATCTGTTCAGGAGTCATTGGGGTTCAGTCCTTTTGAACTTTTGTTTGGACATGCAGTGCGAGGACCGTTGAAATTGGTGAAAGAACAGTGGCGACAGGAGGAGTCGCAGTCGACAGTGGTAGAGTATGTGTCAACGGTTAGGCACAGATTGGCAAAGGCTTGTGAAGTTGCGAGAAGAAACTTGAATGTGGCACAGGATAAAATGAAAGTGAGGCATGACAAGAAATCTCAGATAAGAAATTTCAGTCCAGAGGCCTGAGTGTTAGTGTTGCTTCCTGTTCCAGGTCAGCCACTACAGGCTAGGTATTTTGGTCCCTATGCAATCGAAAGGAGGGTTAATGAAACAGATTACGTGGTGACAACTCCCGACCGACGGAAAAAGCGTCAGCTCAACCGACTGAAGAAGCGTCATGTCAACCGACTGAAGAAATATCATGAGAGGAAGCCTGTGGGAAAAATGGTTCCTGTCTCACCTGTCGTGCCTGTAGTCGGGGTGCAAGAGAATCCAGAGGTTGAGGCCGGTGTGAAGTTTGATAACATTGATGACCAGGCTTGTCCCAGATTGACGAACACAGAGGTGTTGAGTAATTTAGATGAGAAATTAGGTCATTTGACGAGGGAACAACAAGGACAACTATCCAGCCTAATTTTTGAGTTTGCACATTTGTTCACAGATGTACCTGGTCGTACTGACTTGGTATATCATGATATTGAGGTGGTGGAAGCCACTCCTGTGAAGCAACACCCGTATCGGATGAACCCTGTGAAGATGGAGCATCTTCGGAAGGAGGTTCAGTATATGTTGGAGAATGACATCATCGAACCAAGCAGCAGTGAATGGAGCTCACCATGTGTGTTGGTTCCAAAATCCGATGGCAGTTTTCGCTGTTGTACGGATTTAAAATGGGTTAATGCAGTGATCAAGACCGACTCATATCCCATCCCGAGGATTGATGACTGTATTGATAGAATAGGCCCAGCTAAATTTGTAACTAAATTTGACTTGCTGAAAGGATATTGGCAGATTCCTCTTACTGATAGAGCCAAGGAAATCTCGGCTTTAGTCACACCAAATGGGTTGTATCAGTACAAGGTTCTTCCCTTTGGATTGAAAAACGGGCCTGCTACATTTCAACGGCTGATTAATAAGCTTATTGCAGACCTTGAGGGGGTGGAGGCTTATCTGGATGATATCATCATCCACGCCATGACCATGGAAGATCATCTTAAACAAATTCATGCATTTTTCAATAAACTGACCGAGGCAGGGTTGACCATCAACTTATCTAAGAGTGAGTTTGTAAAAGCACAGGTGGTGTTCCTAGGCCATGTAGTAGGTCAGGGTCAGGTGCAACCGGTGACTGCCAAGATAGAAGCCATTGATCGCTTCCAAGTTCCAAAAGGGAAGAAGGAGCTTATGAGATTCTTGGGTATGGCTGGTTGGTACCAGCAGTTCTGCAGGAATTTTTCTGATGTGGTAGCCCCTTCAACGAATTTGCTGAGGAAAGAGACCAAGTTTATTTCGGATGAAAAATGTCAGGCTGCCTTTGCCCACGTCAAAGCTATATTAATGAGCTCTCCTGTCCTAGCAGCCCCGGATTTTCAAGAACCATTCAAGTTGGCCATTGATGCAAGTGATGTGGGGGCTGGGGCAGTTCTATGGCAGGAAGATGAGGATGGAGTGGATTACCCGGTGTGCTACTATTCCAAAAAGTTTAACAAACATCAGGCAAATTATGCCACTGTGGAAAAAGAGACCCTTGCTCTCCTGCTAGCGCTTCAGCATTATGAGGTGTATATGGGAACTACTACCTTTCCTATAAATGTCTTCACTGATCACAACCCCTTAACCTTCATTCAAGAAATGAAAAATAAAAATCAGAGGTTGATGAGATGGAGTTTGGCTTTGCAGGAGTTCAACTTGGAAATTGAGCATGTAAAGGGCAGGGACAATGTCGTTGCTGATGCTTTATCCAGAGTAAACCAACTTTGAAAATTCCTGTAGGTTGTTTGGAAGTTTTGTTGCTTTCTTCTGGGGAATATTAATTATTGTTGCTCACGCGAGTTGATCATTTGGGTGTGAGTTTTACTTTTGTTTGTTGAAAAGGGTTTTTGCATGAAAAGAAAGTTTTCACTATGTTCCAACTTTCTTTCTTGAGGGTGGGGAGTGTTACGGATTTGTCACTTCCGTCGTGGTTTTCATCCACTGTAAGCATTTTTGGTTCCATGTACTATTATTGTTATCGTTTAAGTGAAATGGAGATAACTGTTTTCAAAAGGTAAAAAATTGGTGTTTTAAAATAAACCGGAAGCCGGATCGGGAGAAACCGGAAGAAGAAGAGGAGGAAGAAAAAAAAGGCAGGGCAAGTGAAGTCGGGAAGAAAAGCCAAGCTGCTTTGAGGTCTTGAGGAGATGCTGACGAACGTGGGTCATGAGCGAACTTTGGGTTTCCTGGGAAAGGGATTCCTGTGACAGAGTGGTTATCGTTGTGACAGATAAACCTGCGTGTGGGGTTTTGCGGTTGATTCTGAAGAGAATCGTTGGAGAGCAGGTACGCCTCCAGTACGGGCCCGCCCACCATTTCGCGTCGCTCCCGCCATTTCACATCGCTCCAGCCTTTTCACCTCGCTCCAGCCATTTCACCGGGGCCTTGCCTGCCTTGGGGCCTACTCGTGGACTTGCCTACTCCTATCCTCTCGTGCGGAGCCTGCTCTGGGGCCTACCACTTGGCCTGCCCTGGGGCCTACTGCTAGGCCTGCCTTGGTGGCCTACTCTTGGACCTGCCTACTCTTGGACCAGCCTACTCTTGGACCTCCCTACTCTTGGACCTCCCTACATGGGGTGTACTTCTATTTAACTGGCCGATTCGGATTTTTCCTTCTTTTCTCCCTTCTTGGTTTTATGTGTGGGAAGAGATTTTCGTGTGATAATCCATAAATAAAGACAGTGTGATTGAAGGCCTGGCTTGGTGTGCTTCAGGCCGTAACAAATTGGGGGCTTGTCCGGGAGATGGATTACATGATACCTGTCTTGGATTTTTTTTTTTTTCACAGTAGTAAGTTTTCTCATTGGCAGATAATTTGACTTTTGTTTACGGTGCTGATACTTCTATATTTACTGCAGTCGTACACCATGGCTGAGGATATGGATTTTGAAGTGAAGGAATTTGTGGAGAAGAAGGGGCTATCGGTGCAAGATGTAGAACTGTTACGTAAGGTAGAGTTACGAGCTGTAGCTGATCATCTTGGGGTTAGTGGGACATCTCGTATGAAAAAGGCAGAGATTGTTGCGGCTATTGTCAGTCACATGGGTTTAGAACCATGGGTAAAAGGGAGGAGTGAAGCCTTGGAATTAGCCCAGATAGAATCAGAAGAAAGACCGCTCAGACTAAAGTTAGAAGACAAAGAACGGCAAAGAGAGTTTTTAAGAGAAAAAGGAAGAAAAGCAAAGAGAGTTTGAAAGAGAAAAAGAAAAACGGCAACGAGAGTTTGAGTTAAGAAAGTTAGAAATTCAGGTGGGACAGGCCCAACCGGTTTCCATCGATTCATGTAGGGGTCAAAATGATCTCCCCCGTTCCTTTGATGTGGCTCGGAACATTAGGCTTGTTCCCAAGTTTAACGAGGAGGAGGTAGAAACGTTTTTTCTGTCTTTTGAAAAGATAGCAAAACGTCTTCAGTGGCCCGTACAATACTGGACCCTGCAACTACAAAGTGGGTTCATAGGGAGAGCCCAGGAAGTGTATTCAGCTCTTGCAGAGGATCAGTCAGAGAATTATGAGGCTGTTAAAAAGGCTGTGTTGTCAGCCTATGAGCAAGTTCCAGAAGCATACTGGCAGAAGTTCCGAACCTTAAAAAGACAGGCTGGGCAGACATTTGTTGAATTTGCGAGGGAGAAGGAAATGAGTTTTGATCGGTGGTATCGTTCTCTACAAATGGATAGGACCTATGGTAATCTAAGGGAGGTTATCATGATGGAAGAGTTTAGGAACAGTATCCCCTTGGACATTAGGACACGCCTTACGGATCATAAGGTTGGTGAGTTGAAAAAAGCTGCTGTTGGTGCAGATGATTATGAACTTACCCATAAGAGAGGCCTTGGTTTTCCTCATTACGGTACTACCTGCGATAACAAGAAGGGTGTTAGTGAGGACCGGTCAGAGGGGAAGTGGACAGACCATAGGGGTCCATTGGTGCGGCCATCTCTGGGTAGACAGTTTGAGTGGTCGAGTCAGGCATCTCGCCGGGGACCGGCCCCCACGTGTTATTACTGTAAAAAGAGGGGACATCTGAAGTCGAATTGTTGGAAATTGCAAAGGGAGGAGAAGCAGGGAGACTCCGTTATACCTATTGGATTGGTTCGAACCAAAGTGGACAGCCACAGGGATCGTGTCCTTACAGTTAAGGCTGAGGATACTGCGGACCTTACGAGCCCCATACAGGACCATTATAAACCCTTTGTGCCAAAGGGCCAAGTGTCTTGGGATGGGAAAGTCAAGTCCGTAGTTATTCTGAGGGATACTGGGGCCGCCCAGTCGTTGATGTTTATACCTATAACTATTATATACCTATATTTTATACTTCTAACTTCCCACAAATGTTTAATGGGGAATAGCCCCACAAAAGTGAAAATAACACAAACCTTTGCACAGTAATGTATATTTATAATTACTTTGCACAGTAATTGATTAATCAATAAATCAAAAATAGCCTTTACAGCCAAATCACTTGGTCATTGACATGTCCAAATATCAGCTTCCTAGCTCAAAAGGTGCCTTAGATAATGCCCAGAAGAGAAAGAACATAAATAAGTATTTCATTAATCGATAATACTTAAGTAATTAATTAATTAATTAATTTTTAAAATACCGCTTTTGCCAAAGGACTTGCTCACTATTGTGCCGAAATTTCAGCTTCCTAGCTCAAAGGATGGCTGAGATATTGCCCGGACAAACAAACAAACAAGAATACGTCATGCAGAACATGATAAGGCTTCGTCAAGGGTCAAAGGTTAACTCTAGGTCAAACTTCTAAAATCATCAATTTTCATAGAAAAATCACTTTTCATCCTATTAACCCGAGCTCTGATCAAGATCATCAATTTTTATCTTGACGAAATGGACAATTTTCTGGATCAAATGCAACTTGTTTACATGGGAGGGAGGGGTGGGGGGGGGGTTGGATTTTGCAAGTATCATGTTCTGCATGACGTCTTCTTGTTTGTTTGTTTGTTTAATGGGGAATAGCCCGTCACAAACATGACGTCAAGAAGACGTCATGCAGAACATGATAACATGATACTTGCAAAATCCAACCCCCCCACCCCCCCCCTCCCCCCCCCCCCCATGTAAACAAGTTGCATTTGATCCAGCAAATTGTCCATTTCGTCAAGATAAAAATTGATGATCTTGATCAGAGCTCAGGTTAATAGGATGAAAAGTGATTTTTCTATGAAAATTGATGATTTTAGAAGTTTGACCTAGAGTTAACCTTTGACCTCAAAAGTTTGTTTCCCAATTAAGTGAGGCACTATGCAAATGCTGTTAAATTTTCAAGTCAATCGGATGAAAATTGACGGTTTCTCAGATGAAAATTTATGATTTTGGAATTTGACCTTGAGTTGACCAATGACCTTTTGACCTCAAAAATAGTTGGCTACCCAATTTAGTGACTCAATATTCAAATGCTGTTTAATTTTCAAGTCAATCGGATTAAAAATGGCGATTTTAGAAATTCAACCTCCAGATGACCTTTGACCTCAAAATCAATAGGCTTCTCAATTGTGACGACCTCCACGACTTTGTGAAGTTTCGTGAAGATCGGTTTAAAATTGTGACCTGTAGACGAGTGACAAACAGACAGAATAACAAGTGCAACCGACCAATACAGTTGAAAAATCTTCGATTTTGCAAGTAATAAACAGACAGAATAAAAACGCAACCGACCAATATACTTAGATTTTTCAAATAACAAGAAGACGTCATGCAGAGCACGATAATTGCTGACTCCACCGCTCCCCCCCCAAAAAAAGTTGCCATTGACCCATCAAATTGTCCATCTCATCAAGATGAAAATTGACGATCTTGATCAAAGCTCAGGTTAATAGGATGTAAAGTGACGACTTTTCAGATGAAAATTGATGATTTTAGAAGTTTGACCTTGAGTTGACCTTTGACCTCAAAAATAGTTCGTTTCCCAATTCAGTAAAGCACTATGCAAATGCTATTAAATTTTCAAGTCAATCGGATGAAAATTGATGGGTTTTCAGATGAAAATACATAAAGCACTTGTGCTTAAACAAGCTTAAACTCAGGACAGGTAAAGCGGAAACTATTTCTGGGATCAAGACGTGCCTTGGGGACCAGGACCATGCAAGGTCAAAGCAAAACAATCGGGTAACCTTTTGGAATTGTTTGCAGTATTTCTATTAGCCTGCGACCCACGCCGTGGGAGACAGGGTTTTGCAATCACTTCTGTCTGTGTGTCCGTCCGGGCCATAACTTTTTTTTACCATTTGAGCTTTTGCCATCAAATTTTCAACATAGCTTTATTATGAGAATATGGAGAAGACAAATTAATAATTTGGTCAAAAGGTCAAAGTAGTGCGAGGTAGTGGGTAAGGGAAATGGTGTCAGCGAGAAATGTGTTCGGCAATGGCAAAATGCAGCGTTGCCAACACAGAGAGAAGAAAAAGTGGTCGGATGAAAAGGATCCATAGTGCGAGGGAGCGAAGTGGCCAGATGGTTGTGCGTGGGGGGGGGGGGGGGGGGGTGGGGGGGGCGGTCTGGAAGGAGACTGTCCTCCTCCCACGACAACTTTTGTAATTTCAATCTTTAATTTGTACATTCTAAGACACTCTTTTATGCAAAATTAAAGCAGAATAATCGTGTTTTCCTGATGAATGTTGTTGTTTTTTGCATGTAACTCCTGAGTATTTTTTGGACTTCACGTTGCATAACATTACAATGCCTTCAGAAAGTATTCACGCTCTTGACCCTTTTCACATTTTTGTGGCGTTACAGCCTGAATTTAAAATAGATTAAATTGAGACTTTTTGTCACTGATATACACATGATACCCCATAATGTCAAGTAAGAATTTTTTTTAAACATGTTTACAAAATAATTAAAAATGAAATACATAAATATCTAATTTCCACAAGTATTCAACCCCCTGAGTCAATACTTCCGAGAAGCACCTTTGGCAGCGATTACAGCTGTGAGTATTTTTTGGGTATGTCTGTATCAGCTTTGCACATCTGGATTTGGGGAGTTTGTCCCATTCTTCCTTGCAGATTTGCTCGAGCTCGGTCAAGTTGCATGGGGAGCGGCAGTGAACAGCGATCTTCAGGTCTTTCTACGGATTCTCAAAGGGATTCAAGTCTAGGCTTTGGCTGGGCCACTTTAGGACTTTCACGTTCTTATTCTGAAGCCATTCAAGTGTTGCTTTGGTTGTATGCTTGGGGTCATTGTCCTGTTGGAATATAAATATTCGCCGCAGTCTTAGGTCTTTTGCCCTTTGAAGCAGGTTATCCTCAAGGATTTGCCTGTATTTACCTCCGTTTATCGTTCCCTCTATCCTTACAAGTCTCCTCGTCCCTGCCGCTGAAAAGCATTCCCATAGCATGATACTGCCACCACCATACTTCAAAGTAAGGATGATGTTATATGGGTGATGAGCTGCACTCGGTTTCCGTCAGACGTATAACTTTGCATTCAGGCCAGAGTTCAATTCAAGACGTATAACTTTGCATTCATCTCATCAGACCACAGAATATTTTTCCTCATGCTCTCAGGGTCTTTCACGTGCCTTTTTGAAAACTCCAGGCGTGTCTGTATGGTCACTCTCCCATAAAGCCTAGCTTTGTAAAGTGCTGCAGAGACTGCTGTCTTTCCATCAGGTACTCCCATCTCAGCCAAGGAACTCTGTAGTTCTGTCAGAGTGGTCCTTGGGTTCTTGGTCTCCTCCCTGACCAAGGTCCTTCTTGCCCGGTTGCTCACTTTGGTCTAGGAAGAGTCTGTTTAGTTCCATATTCTTTTCCTTTCCTAATGATGGAGCTCACTGTGCTGTTGGGAATTTTCAACACTCTAGAAATTGTTTTATCCCTTCCACAGATCTATGCCTCCTCAAAATTCTATCTCAGAGTTCTACGGACAGTTCCTTGAACATCATGGCAAAGTTTCTGCTCTGACATGCACTGTCAACTGTGGGACCTTATATAGAAAGGTGTGTTTCTTTCTAAATCATGTCCAATCAATTTAATTAGTCACAGGTGGACTCCAATCAAGTTGTAGAGACATCTCAAGGATGATCAAACGAAATTGGATGCACCTGAGCTCAATTTGAAGTGTCATAGCAAAGGGGTTGAATACTTAATTACTCAAGACATTTCAGCTTTTCATTTTTAAATATTTTGTAAAAATTTCTGAAAAATCATTCCACTGAGATTATGGGGTATTATGTGTGGATGAGTGATAAAAAAAATCTCAGGTTAGTCCATTTAAAATTCAGGCTGTAACAACAAAATGTGAAAAAAATCAAGTTGTGTCAATACTTTCTGAAGGCACTGTATATTGAAATGAGTAAAATATAAGCTCAAATTTAAAGATAAAGTTAGACTTGGTCATGCGCTACTCTCAAATACAGACTTTAGGTAGATCCACTGCATCTGCATCATGTCATTGGGATGCTTGTGACCTAACAGTAAGATTCGTGCGTGTGCTGTGCATGCGACTTGTGCAATCGGCTAATGCGCACGGTCCTCATTGGTACAATCGTTTGCTGCTCCGAGTCAGTTAACCCATGAGAAACAGTCTCTCGGGTCAATGATGCTTGTAAATGGGACAGCGTTTGTCATTTGCTGCCATGTCCTTTCAATAGGAGCTGTCGCCAATCAAATGCAATGAGATTACGGATACGATTTTTCACGCAGCATTGAGGGAAACAGCCCGAATGTCGACATAAACCTTGTCAAAACATGAAAATCTATCAAAATCTTTGATGAGGCATTATTTTGTGAATGCGGTACTTTTCGCTATTATTGACAAAACATTTGGCAGCCTGTTCAAGAATACGAAAAGGGTAGACTACCGACAAAAGCGGTAGAGTTGGAAACATTGAAAATGTAATGCTCGATGAGCCAGTGATGATAATGATTCCACAGGTGGTTTTGCCTAACTACTATTTAGGTACCTAACTACTGTTGGAACATACCCTTTAGACACTTTAGGTACCTTGACTCTTTTGATATTAGAGCCCATTCAGACACTTCATACCCCCTTTCGACCCCTTAAATCCGTTAGACCCCATGGACCTATTTAGACACTACAAACTCCTTTGACCCCTTTAGACCCTAACTAATACTGGAACCTACCCATTAGACCTTTAGAACCCTTGAGACCCTTAAATATCCCTGTAGATCCTTTACACCCTTCAGAGACCTGAGACCCTTTAGGCCCCTTCAAAAATGCACCACACAGACATCAAAAGAGTGTTCTTGCGATATACAGACTATACTTTTTTTTTCAAGCAAGTAACATGCAACCTCTACCCACCCGGAGTGTGGGTATTCTGCCAGTGCGCGATAACAAGGACTCATCATCTAAGTCAGTCCATTTTGGGAAAGTCAGCCATTTGGTACCCTGGACAAAGACCAAATTGCCACACCAATGTACAGGAGCCCTTCATGGTGTCCATAGACACTGGCTCGACACAGCCAGCACATTCTTCATCAAATCAGGTAGGAATTCATTGAGATAAAAACAATCAAATTTACCTTCGCAAAGCCGAAAAAGTCGCAAGCAGATCAGGTCGACTCGAAGAATGAATGAAGACCTGGTTTTCTTTCTGAAGTCGTGCACCGACTTGGCTACGTGCATGCATGGACGTACATGCAAAACCAGTGCAACCTTTGACCTTGGCCATTAGGAAAAGGTCAGAGAGAAAGCCTCCCTAGCCAATGGCTTCAGACATTCCAACTGTAGATTTCACAACTGTAGATTGTTGATGTTGTCCTGCTACTTTAATTGTACACCAGGTATCGTCCATCCCTCTCAGGCCTTTTGTACACCACTGACAGGTGACATAAATATTAACGGTCTGATTGTGTCTGCATCAGGTAGTTACAATAAACGTAGCCATACCCTACAATGTAATAAGTACAATAAGAGAAAATATATAAAATGTAATCGAAAACTGTTTTGTTCCACAACCATTACTTCAGTGGCTGAATTGGCTCAGGAAGTTCTAAACAGAGTTCAATTGTCGGGATCAAATAAAATAAGACCTTCCAACGTGTGTCCTGCGAGGAAAAGTATTTCAATGATGTAATGTTTTGTCCTAGAGGCAACACCTGCAGCCAGTTCGTAACCACAACTCGCTCAGGTAGACGTCGTCGTGTTCCAAGTTGCAGCGATAGTTTACAATTGGGATGATTGACTTTAGCCTTCAAACAATTTAGGAGACTGTGACTGTCAGAAGAAATACAACAGGAAGAGTTGTGTCATTATCAAAGAAGTAATAAAGTTACAAATGAGAATGAATGATCCGAGCGAGTACAAGAACATCCCCTTCACCCGACTGAAAGCTGTAAAAGATTAAATGAACTGTAAAAGTGGGGACAATGTCATTGACACAAAGCCCAGGAGTACTCTCAGTTCAAAACACCAAGTACTGTGAAAGTTGCTATCATGGATTTCTCTACCTGTAGAGACAGCTAACACACCTCCAGAATTGTTGAAACTACATGTTAAATTGTTGGAATTGTTGAAACACATTTCAAATCTGGCCTCCAAAGCCAGTCGCCGACTGGGCATCCTCCGTCGTGCGAAGTCCTTCCTTGGCACACCTGAGCTCATCACCACATACAAAGCTTTCATCCGCAGCTCAATGGAGTACTGCTCTCCCCTCTGGGCCGGTGCTCCTGCCTCTCACCTAGCTCGGCTTCACGCTGTTGAAACCAAAGCTTTCAGAATCATTGGAATCTCCTGCGATGAAGCTAACTCTGAGGGCCTTTCACTCACTCACCGCAGGCAGGTTGGTGGTCTTTCTGTCTTCTACCGACTCCTCTCCGGCCTTGCTCCCCCAGTTCTCTCTGGGCTCTGTCCCGCAAATATTCCTACAGGTCGCACAAGATCTGCCTGCAACCCTCTTATGGTTAAACTGCCAAAATCAAGACTCTCTGCTCACCTTCACTCCTTCATTCCTCACTACTCCCGCCTCTGGAACAAACTCCCCCCACTCCCTTCAATCCCACTCCTACCTCCATGTCTTTAAAACATCTGTTCACCACCATCTCTTATCTTCCCCCATCCAAAACCTTGATCTTTTCTACCCCCGTTAATTCACCCCAGATCCACTTTTATGAAATACCAACTTCTTTCCTGGAAGTTCTAGCAGTGTCCATGTGTTTTATACCTCTCCCACCCCCTTCCCCCCACCTCCCCCCATTCCCACATCTCCTCCCCACAAGCGCTCTCCCTCCCACAGATCTCCTGATGTCCCTGCTCTCAAATGTAGTACTTGTGTGCTTTCCCCTCCCTCCCCATCTTGTCGCCCACTCCCTTTATTTCGTCTTTTGTGTCCGTTTGTTTTTTTTTGTCATTAATGTTAGCTCTTACACGATCCTCGATCTTGTATACAAAAATAATAATAATAATAACTGCTTATAACATCACATTACAGGATTTTGGCGATCCATTTTGTTTGACGTTTGTCATCTGGATCGATTCTGCTGGCAATTCAATAGTTTATGAACCTCAAACATGCCTTTCTCTCAGCACATCGCATGCGTTTTGTATGCAGTTCCTAGTCTTAACAAACACTTTTTAGCAATGAAGCTGAGATATTAAGGAGATGATGTAATATTGACATCATTAAACATTACAATGCCATAACCAAGCACCCCTTACTAAATCGAAATCGGCAATCTTTAGTAGTATGGAGGGAGAGGGGATGCATAGACGGAATGTGCCAAGAAGAGTAAGGACCTTGGCTCACATCGGTTAGATTTACTCCTGTATTAGGGATTTGTCAGAGATAAGTCATATGTATTATGTGCACTGATGGGGACAGTGATTTTAAGCATTAGAGCAGAATATGGTAAGTTGGTATGGTGTAAAACCTTCTGTATAGGTGAGGATAGGTGAAGGACTTAGGCACAAAGGCACCAGGAAAGCATCACGAGCTTTAAAAGGACATCAAGGTGGGCCAATTGGCCAGGAACTGCAGGCCAGGATGGTGTAGTAAGCTGCAGAGGGCACTGATTGAAGGCAGAACATTAATGAGAGGTCACCCCGCAGGGCAGGACACCCACAAAATATGGCGCTGCCCACAGGCAATGAGTGGCCAATGAATGGGCCCAGTCGCATGCTGGGAAGGCAGTCTTTGAGGCTGAAAGCCATGTTGGCACATGTGGCACATGTTGGCACATGTGTGCGGCCAAATGACAGTTAAGAGACATCAGTTGAGCTTTGGAGAGCTTCTGGTTCGAGAGACGGAGGACGCAGTCTCCTCATCACCATTCTCTCCGCCCGAGGCGCACTTCAACTTGTGCCACACCAGCCTGCACCACCACACCATCATCCTGCAGCAGAGACCAGTTCGTGCCTCCTCAAGTCCGCACCTTTTTTGTTCCCCTTCGTTGCTCGTTTGAATCTGGTATTGTCGGCGCTATAGTGGGGTGTACTTACCACCGCCACCTAAGGTGAATGGAGGTTATGTTTTCAACCTGATTGTCTGTCTGTCTGGCTGTCTGTGAACAGGATATCTCCCAAAAAGTTATTTACGGATCCATACGAAACTTAGTGGACAAGTTGGGTGTGTGACAAGGACGAATTTATTTGATTTTGGTGAAGATCCAAATCCGGATCCAGCCTATCAGTGGGATCCAAAACAAATTGTTCAGCCTGGCGGAGTTATGCGCCCTATCGAGTGTCGTTCTAGTTACCCGGCGCTCGCGAAGCGAAAAGTGGGGTTAAGCATTCAGTTACGTACGTACGTGTGCCGTACGTGGCAACCGTTGGTCTGATTGACATGACATTTTCACGATAGGAGCGCCTCCTCCTGTAGAATATTGTAATGATTGTTATGACGTCATATGTCACATGGTACAGGCGCCATCTTGGAAAAACTTCGCATCTCCATATCTCTGAAACCACTCCATGGAAAAAATTGAGACCTGGCTCATTGTCAACTACTTCCCATGGGGAATAAGATACGTTAATGATGATGTCATCGGTGCCTTTGTTATGACGTCATGATTCGACAAGTACAACACCTCATCTGATCATTATTTTAAAAAATTTCAGCAACTGTTGGTCTGATGGACACGAAATTTTCACCATAGGAGTGCCTCCTCCTTTCGAATATTTTAATGATAACCATGACGTCCTAGGTCATGTGGTATAGGCGCCATCTTGGAAAAAAAGATAAATGTTGCACCTCTATTTCTCCAAAACCGCTGCATAGAGAAAATTGAAACATGGCTCATTGTAAATAACTCCATATGGGGAATAGGTGTTGTTAACGATGACGTCATTGCTGCCATAATGATGACGTCATAATTCGACGGGGACAACACTTAGTCTGATCAGCTTGAAATGTATAGGGCATGATCTATGCAACAATTATATTAGAGAATATAAATTTATGATGCCATCGCTCACGTGGTCTGGCAGCCATATTGGATCAAAGGAAAAAAAAGTTCAAAAACAGAAGAGTTGGCTCACAAGTTGACTGCGCAGGATAAGTATTCTATGAATACCATCTAGTTTATTTGTGTAATACGTACATTGTCTTGCGGAGTTCGTTCTATCATCCTTTATTACATCTTTTCTCTCTCTTTCCCGTATTCATCGTTTCTAATAAATCATTTTAATTACAAGAAAGGTTTTCCCGCCTTCCTGCTTTCCCTCATGAGCAACCACCAAGTTCGGTTTATTTATTGGGCAATCATTGGGGGATCGTAACTGGTTAAATTGAATGCAATAATAGTAAATTCTGAATTGAGTGTCCATTTGGTAAGCTTGGCGATCATCAGGAGTTGTCAAACCTCTGGCGTGATGTGTGACGTTAGTCACTTGGCACGAACATGATGTCACATGTAAGATGTGAATTCAAAGTTTACTTTGTCATCGTACTTTCAATCCTTAATTCATATCGGGCAGATCACTCGAACCATCCAAGTCTCTCAAATAATAAATAACAAGATCCAATCACGTCCCTCACCTGTAGTTGGAGGGAATAACCAATCAGCTCTCACCTAATCAATTACCCCCAGGTGGATGGGATTTAAAATAAATTAACTCCCATGCTCTTCCACCTTAGTAAAGCTGCACAAATCAACCAAGAAAAGCTACATAAGGTAAGCCCTTTGCCGTTTCACATACACAAGTAGCACATACATGAAAAACCCAATGCTACGTGCCCTCCCACCCCCGCCCCCCTCCCCCGCACCACCCCTCTCTCCCCCTCTCCCCTCAGCCGCCGAACCGGTTTCATCACTTTTTGGCGAACCATCAGCGACAGAATCATTTTGTTTGAAATCTTAGCCACTTGGGGTAATTTATTAGGCAAGAGCTGATTGTTATTCGACTGTAGAGATGTGAGAGACCTGACTGGATATTTTTAGTCTTGCCCCGAAGGGGATGCGAGACCATTGCAACATCCCTGTCTGTGTACGTGTCCACCTGTCCTTGTGTCCGCGTGTATATATTTTCACTTTAAAAATGTTTTTCTCTGCAACCGTTTCTCCGATTGATGGAAAACGTTCAACACAGGAGGGACTCCCCATGGCGAATATGTTATTGATAACTCTGACACACGGTATGACAGCTAGATTGGATTAAAGGGAAAAAGATGGACATATTTTTCTCTGAAACCGCTCAATGAAAAAGAATGAAACTTGGCATGTCATGAACGATCTCTTTGGGATACACATGGTGATAACGATGATGTCATCTCTCATTATGGTTTTGTTTCTCAATGTATTCTCATATTTCCAACCTTTAGGGGACTTCAGGCATTTTTTTGCTTTGTCGTTCATGGGTAGCGGGTGGAAAAACCACCACCTGTTGAAGGGTTTTTTGTTTAACTTCTTTCCTTCGTATTTCATGTGTTATACTGTTTGTAACCTTGCCTTCTAGTCGTTTTGGAAAATTATTTCATAAAAATAGTACTTCTAGGCTCAGACGCGACCTTTTGTTTCACAATTTTGTCTGACTGCCTGAGTTTAACCGAAACAGTGATTTTTTTTCCCTACAGTTTTACAGGTTTTTATGCCTCTGCCCCCGGAAGGTGGCCGGAGGCATTATGTTTTTGGGTTGTCCGTCCGTCTGTACGGGCTAAACCTCGTCTCAGCAATCGCATGTCTGATTGAGACGAAATTTTCAGGGTAGGGGTGACACCCATGCAGAATGTTTTTATGATGTCATAGGTCACGTGGTATGGCAGCCATCTTGGATTAAACGCAAATAATAAAAAATATATTTCTCGGAAACCGCTGAATGGAAAAATTTGAAACTTAGCACATTGTCAAATACTCCCAATGGGGAACAAAAGCATGATAATGATGACATAATAGGTGAAGTGGTATACCAGCCAAAAGTGTTTCAATCGAATTCCTTATCCTAAAAATCTGAAATTGCATGCAAATGATCCACAACACATTTGTATTGAAATATTAAATTTATGACATCATAGGCCACATGGTTTGGCAGCCATATTGGATTTAACTTAAAACCTTTAAAAAACATCTTCTCCCAAACCACCAAATCTATTGACTCAAAACTTTCCAAGTGTCATTGACTAAGCATGGCAATTAAACGATGATCAAGAAAATTTTCATTGGTCACATGGTGTGGCAGCCATCTTGGATAGAAAAATAAACCTTATCCGATCAACACAAAACTTCACAAACATAATCCCCTACCCATACATATGCAGAGTGTACATTTTTAACCCTTAGATGCAGAAGTGGGTAATATTTGACCTGGCATGGTTTTTGTTTTACTTTAACTTTGTGATAAAAAATATTGCTATGCATGACCTTCCATATATGCTTCAAATAAAGGATAATACATATTCCTATGTGTTTGTTTTATTTTTTTTGTCTTTCAGGATTGTTGTAATAATGTTTTATCAAAAATTTCGCGTTCATCCAGAAGTAGGTACTTTTTGACCCGGGCTAAGAATGATTGTTTTATCACTATAACAATACATTTTTACACATGACCTTTCATATGTGCTGAGAATAAAGGGTAACACATATTCCTTTGTGTGTTTTATTTTATTTTTCTTTCAGGATCGCTGCAAAATAGCACTTGACTGTGCACCTTTGCATCCCAGCTTGGGTTGCTTCATCGGTTCAAATTGGTTCCAAGTAAAGTCTCTGAAAATGAGCTTCAGGCTTTTTTTGGCTTGAACTTGCTGGCCGGCTATGAGAGGAGTTGGGACGTTCCCATAAGGGAACTGTTCAGCGAGCACTTGTGTAACCCTATATACCACGCGACGATGTCAGTTTCTCGCTTTCATAGAGGTCATATGTCACATGGTGTGGTAGCCATATTAGCTTGAAAGCCAATAATTAAAAAAATCCCTTCTCTGAAACCGCTTCACCGATCGAAGGTTTCACAGTCATGGCATGGTGATACTTGAAAACAGCTGAAGGGATTTAAATCAAACTTGTTTATTTTTTGGACAGTGAACGAGGGCATCTACCCATTGTGGGACGATGCGGGGGCATATTGGCGAAACAATCAAATTGCTCTAGTTGACTGTAACTTTGTTGTCTTCACTAGTTGGCATTTACCAATGTCGATAAGGTAACCATAAATCCTAACTCGTCCTTTCACTCCCTCCTTGAGGAGGTGGTTGGGGCGGCTCTTTGCCTGAGCACCAGGCAGCAGGCGGTGGTGCCCCCATCATCACAGTCTGCTTCGGGCCTTTTGTCGGTGGTGTTCAAACAGTAGAACCGAGCACAGTTTCCCCTAACCTACAGGTGGTGGTGACCCTAGTGTTTTCCCTTAAACAGGAGGTGGTGTTCCCACCATCTTCAATCCCTCTCCTTCCTCCAGGGTTTTAAAACAGCTGTTCAACACAATCTCTTATCTTACCCCATCCAAAACATTGATCTTTTCTACCCCTGTTAATACAACCCAAATCCACCTATTTCAATCTCCAACGTCTTTCCTGAAATTCCTAGTAGTGTTCATTTGCTTCATACCGTGTACCCCTCCACCCTCCACCTCCATATATATATATATATATGTGTGTGTGTGTGTATGTATGTATGTATGTGTGTGCATACATGAATTACAAGGACATTAAGAGGTACGAGGGCAAATAGACACAGTATGTGGCATTTGAACCTGGGTCCCAGCATCGTAAGCTAAGTGCTCAGATGGGAACTCCAAACAAGACAACCCCTCAGCACCAAATAACAATTAATCCAGCACTCACCTCATATTCTGGAACGGCCAGTGGAATTTTCATGGCGCTACCATTGGTGTTCACCACCTTTATGGTCTGGTACGTTGTACTATTAGCAATGGCCTCTTCAATGATGTTTGACTGTTCCATTACTGGTTTGTCCAGCATTTTCACATTGGATGTAAAAGGTGAAGGTAACACCCGGTGTATAAGCCTGAAGAATTTGTCTTTCTGATTGTTTATGGCTGTTGCGATTCTCCCAAGTGCAATACCAATGTTCATTACATCGCTGTCATCGTCCGAACTGGCAAATTTGTCTGCACTGAAGGAACTCAGGAGAAGTGCCAGGAAGAGGTTTAGAACCTGCCAGAACAGAAGGAAGTTGAGAGCATTACAATTGGTATCATCATTAGCATGAGCATCATTGTCATTGTGGTTATTGACCTTAGCAGAAAGTGTGAGATACATAACTCGGACTTTGGAGCTAAGGTAGGAATGAATGTGCCATAAATATTCAGGTGGAGGATGTGGTGTGTGTTACGTGGAAATCAAATTAACTCGCACAGACTGCATCTAGCCCAGCGGCTAAGTCCAAAAATATGGCAGTATATTTCACTTTGTGGAGAAATTATGAAACTTTGCACACAGGTCGGGGACCCCAGTAGGAACATTTTTCGATTAGGACCCAACTCAGCATAGGCCAAAGGTCAACAACTTTGTCAAATTTCTAAAATCCTCAATTTTCATCTGATTGACTTGAAATTTGAAGAGCATTTACATATCAGGTCACTGAATACAACCACCAATTAGTTTTGAGGTCAACATAGGCCAAAAGGTCAACATAGGCCAAAGGTCAACAACTTTGTCAAATTTCTAAAATCCTCAATTTTCATCTGATTGACTTGAAATTTGAAGAGCATTTACATATCAGGTCACTGAATACAACTACCAATTATTTTTGAGGTCAACATAGGCCAAAAGGTCAACATAGGCCAAAGGTCAACAACTTTGTCAAATTTCTAAAATCCTCAATTTTCATCTGATTGACTTGAAATTTGAAGAGCATTTACATATCAGGTCACTGAATACAACCACCAATTATTTTTGAGGTCAACATAGGCCAAAGGTCAACATAGGCCAAATTTTTAAAATCCTCAATTTTCATCTGATTGACTTGAAATTTGAAGAGCATTTACATATCAGGTCACTGAATACAACTACCAATTATTTTTGAGGTCAACATAGGCCAAAAGGTCAACATAGGCCAAAGGTCAACAACTTTGTCAAATTTCTAAAATCCTCAATTTTCATCTGATTGACTTGAAATTTGAAGAGCATTTACATATCAGGTCACTGAATACAACCACCAATTATTTTTGAGGTCAACATTGGCCAAAAAGTCAACATAGGCCAAATTTCTAAAATCCTCAATTTTCATCTGATTGACTTCAATTTTGAAGAGCATTTACATATCAGGTCACTGAATACAACTACCAATTATTTTTGAGGTCAACATTGGCCAAAAGGTCAACATAGGCCAAATTTCTAAAATCCTCAATTTTCATCCGATTGACTTGAAAAGGAACGATCTTGAATGACCTGGACATGGTTTATGATTTTCCACCTGTAAAAGAAAACATGCGTTAATACAATAATGATAACGAACTTTGATGTCTGCAAAGAACTTTATTGCATAAAAAAGGAAATCTTCTGTCTTAACCTAAACTAATGCAAACAGATGGCAGCACTGAAATAATATGGGGTGCTAAGTAAAATCATATGGGGTGCTAACTGATCACCTGTTCACCCAAATTGTCATGGGGGGGGGGGGGGTTAGCCACTGCAATCGTATTTCTATCGGCCACCAGGGGGCTTTTCAGAGTTGGGTCCTATAGTCTAGTAGGAAGACTAGGTCCCCCTGCACCCCCCGGAGATATACTTCTAATCAGTGTTTCTAGATTGGAAAAAATGTGTAGAAAATGACTAGCTATGGCCCCAAGCTGAAAAATGTCCCACATACCATTTTTATGCAAATTACTGCTGCCATTATCAAAAAAACGATTTTTGACATATCTCAGCCAATATTGCAGATAATTGAAAAATGAAGGTGTCTAGACCCATGTTTTGAAGGGCATAGATCATGATAGAACTATTCATAACATGATTACATGTGTCTATGGTATACTAGTATGCTAATTAGTGCTTTATTTACAAAATAATCACAGTTTTACGAAATAATAGACTCATATTAAGGTCCGTCTACACAGACGTTAACACAAAGTTTTATTTTTCTAAATATTACAACTGTCAAAATAGTCCTAGCACTCAATGTGACCACTCTTCTCTTGCTTGTTTTAGATAAACATCATTAGCATTAGTGATTCTACACTGAGTCAGTCATCATCATTTTCATCGAAATCGTCAGAGTCAAACTCTTCTTCTCCTTCCTCTTCCTCCTCCTCTTCGTGCTCTCCTGTGTTCAGAAGATCCACCAGTGAGGTTGGTAGGATGGGACCACTGGACCACATTGGTTTCAACAGTCCTTCATCAGTCCTTATCCATCCTTGCTCCTCATAAGGTTTTGGCTTTTCGATGATAGGTTGATCGGCTCTTTTGTACAATGCTACGCGGTGGTTCACACGCTGGATGTGCGGCTTCAGGGCAGACTGGCATGGAGGAAGGCGAGCCAGATCAACCTTGGACTTGGATGTGAGGGTCTTGTCCTCTCCCACCATTTTTCGTAGCAGCTTGGCACGGATCATGCTCGGATCATGATCATGATGTTCTCCTCCTCAGTGAATCTCTCCATCAACAGCCTCTCCATTGCCTCACACACTGTTTTGAGGCAAAAGAGGGACTTTGCGTAGGCCTTTCCACTGAGAACACCTTTGAGAGATCCACTTGTTACTAGTTGTGCCTCAAAGAGAATCTCTGCATATCCAGAACCACGCATCTTGTGTCCAGTGAGCATCCCGATGTAGTTCATGGATGTGTGGAAGGGTCCAATCGTTACTACATGACTAGCAAATTCATTTGGCCAGCGCCAGATGATGGGAAGGGCTTTCATGCAGACACCCAGATCAAATGTATTCAGGACCCATCTCTGACCCACCTCAGCAGTTGCTGCCTCGGAACGCTTCAGTAGCTCACGAACAACTGCGTTGTCTGTGATCGGTTGGTGGATAGGCGTGCAGTAGTCGACTGTTGATTTGCTGGGTGGGGGAGAACCAGTTGCAGAGGTGAAACCCCCTAGCCCAGGCACAGGCTGCAGGCCATTGCCATGCCATGCAGGCACCAGGCACAGACCGATCACAGACAACGCAGTTGTTCGTGAGCTACTGAAGCGTTCCGAGGCAGCAACTGCTGAGGTGGGTCAGAGATGGGTCCTGAATACATTTGATCTGGGTGTCTGCATGAAAGCCCTTCCCATCATCTGGCGCTGGCCAAATGAATTTGCTAGTCATGTAGTAACGATTGGACCCTTCCACACATCCATGAACTACATCGGGATGCTCACTGGACACAAGATGCGTGGTTCTGGATATGCAGAGATTCTCTTTGAGGCACAACTAGTAACAAGTGGATCTCTCAAAGGTGTTCTCAGTGGAAAGGCCTACGCAAAGTCCCTCTTTTGCCTCAAAACAGTGTGTGAGGCAATGGAGAGGCTGTTGATGGAGAGATTCACTGAGGAGGAGAACATCATGATCTCTGACCCTGCTGTGCTTCTCAGAATGACCCAGTCTTGCAACCGAGAGCACCTCGATGAAGCCCTCAAAGACCCCTCAACTCTACTCCTCATCAAAAATTTGCATAAAATTTGCATAATTTTGCATAAAATTTGCAGCAGTAATTTGCATAAAAATGGTATGTGGGACATTTTTTCAGCTTGGGGCCATAGCTAGTCATTTTCTACACATTTTGTCCAATCTAGAAACACTGATTAGAAGTATATCTCCGGGGGGTGCAGGGGGACCTAGTCTTCCTACTAGACTACTAATCGAAAAATGTTCCTACTGGGGTCCTCCACCTGTCTGTAAAGTTTCATAATTTCGCCACAAAGTGAATTCCACCTCCTCCTTCATGCATCCGCCAAATAAAACTCTCAAGGTAACCCCAGCTCAATGGAAATAGAGAATTGCTCTGTCTCGTCTAATGTCAACATTTTAAGGACCAATTGAAGACCCGAGTGGAAGAAATACTTCAGTCACAAAAGAACTCCATGGAAAATTATTACACACATGGATTGTGTCCATATTGTAGATGCACTTCCTGGTTCTAATGCACATTGCCCAAGAATATGACTTTAGCACTTCTTCCACTCAGATCTTCAATTGAGAAAAACTGAAGTATAAAGGCACAAATCTTGATACAAATTCTAGGGTCATGGAAGAGCGAGGTTACGGGGTAAAATGGCGACATACACATGGCGGGGCCACATTTGGACACAATAAGGAAGAGAATGAAGGAACAGGAAGAAGGAGGGAATGGGAGGAAACATAGTAACCTGCAAGTAAGAGGGTTGCGTTAGGTCTTGTCAAGAGGTGTAGACCAAATGGCGGTTAGGAGTGAGAGGCAAATTGAGATGATGGTGCACTCCATGCATGAAGCCCTGGAAGTATAAGTGGGAAAAACAGCTTCTGGAAGGTGGTTCCATAGATGGGATAACCGAGGAACAAAAGGGAGGAGGTGTGCAGAAAGAATGGATTTTGGGAGCTTAACCAAGGTGATGTCACAGGTAGAAACTGTGTCCGAGCTAAGCTGGAGAGGGTCGGAGGATTCAGTGAGCGGATTTACGGCTTCTGGAAGGTGGTTCCATAGATGGGATAACCGAGGAACAAAAGGGAGGAGGTGTGCAGAAAGAATGGATTTTGGGAGTTTAACCAAGGTGATGTCACAGGTAGAAACTGTGTCCGAGCTAAGCTGGAGAGGGTCGGAGGATTCAGTGAGCGGATTTACGGCTTCTGGAAGGTGGTTCCATAGATGGGATAACCGAGGAACAAAAGGGAGGAGGTGTGCAGAAAGAATGGATTTTGGGAGTTTAACCAAGGTGATGTCACAGGTAGAAACTGTGTCCGAGCTAAGCTGGAGAGGGTCGGAGGATTCAGTGAACAGATTTACGTTGGAATTGAAGGAAACAACCGTAATTGGCCACACACATTTGCTTTGTGTCTTCCTTGTAGGAGTAACGGGAAGTCGGAGTAAATCGAGATGTACAAATGAAGGCGCAGACAGGAAGCCTTCACTAACCTTTGTACCATGTGTTGCTATTATGGGCCTAGTACCTACCTCATGGAGAGCAATGTCGATGTGCTTCGGACTTTTTAGATTATTTAAAAGATGACAGAGTTACTTATCCAGTTCACTTGTTGGTAACACGTGCGCCTGACATTGCTATCATGGTGCTCAAAACAAATGGTGGCTGGACCGTCGATTTCAGTTTTACTCAAACCTGATGTGACAACAACTTCCCCCAAACTAATTTATTGTGTTCGCAGCGGATGCAGAGTATGAGCAAGAGGGAAAGAAAGAGAAAGAAATGGAGTCAGAAGTCTCCCCAACCCCACCACGGACCTACCACTGACTATGCATTTTGGGGAGGGGTGTTTCATGTTTGTACATTTTAAAGAACTAGGGCATGCCCGTACTATATCTATATCTAAAATTATATCCCCCCCTCTATTTACATGAAATGGTTTGGTCCAAAGCGAACGGCTTGCGAGTACGGTGTTTTTTATCGGACCCGTGGAATTATAGATAGTAGTTTTAATTAGTTTTAAAACATAGTTTAACGCCAACATAGTTTGCCAACGTGAAATAAATGAATACGCTCTCAAATGTGCCGTCCGAGGCAGAGTCTGTTCGGCACGTTCGGCACACGTGATAGCTCGCTGCTCTCTGATTGGTTGAATCGTTTTTTGGACATAGCTCGGTAACTACTTGTCCGATTAATATGAAACCTTGAAAAGGCACATCCTCGGGTCCCCAGCAATATACCTGGCAAGTTTCAAGTATATCGGACCGGTAGTTGTCGAGAAACAGCGGTCGCATACACACACACACACAGACAGAGATTAGTGGAATTATAGATAGATTAGGATGAAAAGTAGAAATAACAATAAAAGTATGAGTGGAATGTTTCATTATAGTCCTCCATGAGAGTATAATTGAAGAAATAGCCACAAATCGTTTTAAATTTGACTACAGCAGCCATGTTTGCTGTCATATGGATGTGTTCCGTTCGCCAGGCAACTCTCAATCACTTGCTCTGTTTCCCGAGAAACTTGGCAAGCGGCTTGCAAGTGCTTGATTCAGAATAGCTGGCTTGGCAAGCGGCTTGCAAGTGCTTGATACAGAATAGCTGGCTTGGCAAGCGGCTTGCAAGTGCTTGATACCGAATAGCTGGCTTGACAAGCAGCTTGCAAGTGCTTGATACGGAATAGCTGGCTTGGCAAGCGGCTTGCAAGTGCTCAATACGGAATAGCTGGCTTGGCGCTTGCAAGTGCTCGATACGGAATAGCTGGCTTGGCAAGTGGCTTGCAAGTGCTTGATACCGAATAGCTGGCTTGGTAAGCAGATTGCAAGTGCTTGATACGGAATAGCTGGCTTGGCAAGCGCCTTGCAAGTGCTTGATACCGAATAGCTGGCTTGGTAAGCAGATTGCAAGTGCTTGATATGGAATATCTGGCTTGGCAAGCGCCTTGCAAGTGCTTGATACGGGATAGCTGGCTTGGCAAGCAGCTTGCAAGTGCTTGATACGGAATAGCTGGCTTGGCAAGCGGCTTGCAAGTGCTTGATACAGAATAGCGGGCTTGGCAAGCGGCTTGCAAGTGCTTGATACAGAATAGCTGGCTTGGCAAGTGGCTTGCAAGTGCTTGATATGGAATAGCTGGCTTGGCAAGTGGCTTGCAAGTGCTTGATACGGAATAGCTGGCTTGGCAAGCAGCTTGCAAGTGCTTGATACGGAATAGCTGGCTGGGCAAGCGGCTTGCAAGTGCTTGATACGGAATAGCTGGCTTGGCAAGCGCCTTGCAAGTGCTTGATACACAATAGCTGGCTTGGCAAGCGGCTTGCAAGTGCTTAATACGGAATAGCTGGCTGGGCAAGCGGCTTGCAAGTGCTTGATACGGAATAGCTGGCTTGGCAAGCGGTTTGCAAGTGCTTGATACGGAATAGCTGGCTTGGAAAGCGGCTTGCAAGTGCTTGATACGGAATAGCTGTTTTGGCAAGCGGCTTGCAAGTGCTTGATATGGAATAGCTGGCTTGGCAAGCGGCTTGCAAGTGCTTGATATGGAATAGCTGGCTTGGCAAGCGGTTTGCAAGTGCTTGATATGGAATAGCTGGCTTGGCAAGCGGCTTGCAAGTGCTTGATACAGAATAGCTGGCTTGGCAAGTGGCTTGCAAGTGCTTGATATGGAATAGCTGGCTTGGCAAGCGGCTTGCAAGTGCTTGATACGGAATAGCTGGCTTGGCAAGCAGCTTGCAAGTGCTTGATACGGAATAGCTGGCTGGGCAAGCGGCTTGCAAGTGCTTGATACGGAATAGCTGGCTTGGCAAGCGGCTTGCAAGTGCTTGATACACAATAGCTGGCTTGGCAAGCGGCTTGCAAGTGCTTAATACGGAATAGCTGGCTGGGCAAGCGGCTTGCAAGTGCTTGATACGGAATATCTGGCTTGGCAAGCGGTTTGCAAGTGCTTGATACGGAATAGCTGGCTTGGAAAGCGGCTTGCAAGTGCTTGATACGGAATAGCTGTTTTGGCAAGCGGCTTGCAAGTGCTTGATATGGAATAGCTGGCTTGGCAAGCGGCTTGCAAGTGCTTGATACGGAATAGCTGTTTTGGCAAGCGGCTTGCAAGTGCTTGATATGGAATAGCTGGCTTGGCAAGCGGCTTGCAAGTGCTTGATACAGAATAGCTGGCTTGGCAAGTGGCTTGCAAGTGCTTGATATGGAATAGCTGGCTTGGCAAGCGGTTTGCAAGTGCTTGATATGGAATAGCTGGCTTGGCAAGCGGCTTGCAAGTGCTTGATACGGAATAGCTGGCTTGGCAAGCGGCTTGCAAGTGTTTGATACGGAATAGCTGGCTTGGCAAGTGGCTTGCAAGTGCTCGATACGGAATAGCTGGCTTGGCAAGTGGTTTGCAAGTGCTTGATACGGAATAGCTTGCTTGGCAAGTGATAGCAAGCCACTTGCTAACGGAACACGCCCCTGGGTGCGGGGAAGTAGGTTTAGTCCTGTGATCATCCTGGTCTACATACAACTTAACGACTCCACTGTGCATACACTAAGGACTAGCAGTCTGAAATACTCTGGTTCCACCAATAGAGATAAAGACTATTTTTGAAGCAAGTAACACTTCGAGCTTCAAGAACCTCTTGTGGAAGTCCATTCCATTCATTTATGACTCTGGCAAATAACGTGTTTCTCACTTCCAGCCTCTGTGATACTGTTTCTCACCAGCCTCGTGTTTCTCATTTATGACTCTTGCAAATAACCAGGAAACAACTTTAGATGGTGTCGTCTTGTGGTTGTGTTAGCTGCAAGTGTGAAAATGTGATCGACTGGAACCCTGAGCTTCCCAAGCAGCAACTTGAACACGGTAATCATGTCATACAATGAGTACGGGTTCAGTATCTTCAGTCATTGAGATCTTCAGTCATTGCACGTAGAGTCCGAAGGTAGTTGACGCAACTCGCGAATTAAGCAACGAGCCCATCTCTGTACCTTATCGATCTTGTCCCCATCAGTCTTGTATCGCAGGTGCTATAGAATGTTCCCATACTTAAAGTGGGGGTCTGCAATGCAACTGAGACGAAGGTCAGTTGAATTGGAGGTCATGAAGCCCACATGTTACAGCAATGATTTTCCACCTCGACGCAGGGGGTGTTCCCTGACCTCTTGGGTTGTTCAAGACAGCCGGTTGTTCAGTTCAGACATTGCTCAGGAAATGACACATTGCGTCTTCCCACTGGTGTAGCGACATGACCTTTATGAACCTAATGTCATGTAACATATTGCACTTGTATTGAGTAGACATTGTTTTTTGTGACTATTTATTTCTTTTTGTCTCGTACAGTGCTGATAACGTTATTATAAACCCCCATGGGATCATTATAACCAGAATGCCATGCAAATTACATATAGTTTTCCATTATATCGTCTGCTGTACATTCTGTGATGGGAATAGCTGATGAGTAAATTGAAAGCAAAAAAAGCTCTTGAAGTATATGAGGACATGATATCTGTGCTGTGACCTCTGCAAATACATCACTGTCCACGAACATTGGAGCCGTCACACGCAAGACCTCACGTCAACTGACAACTATGCATCAAGATCAGGAGCGGGCCCAGGATTGTTTTCCCGGGAGACCTAGGTAGGTAGAGCTTCATAGCCAAGGTGAGGGGTAGTGAGGACCAGTTCTGGAGGGGAGGAGGTGTCCCATCCCTTCAGTCGCAACTGTTTCATCAAATGTAGAATTGGCCTAGCATTCGGTGTTCTCATCTGAGCACGTCATCATGCTCACATCCCAAGTCCAAATCCCATTTACTCTCTTGTTTTGTGGATTCTATACAAATAAAACTACTAAACGATGTCTCCTCGTGTCTTTATCCTGAATGGGATATGTGACGTGTACGAACTCCTCTGTGAACAAAATAGACAATCCAAGGGTGTGCTGGGAAAGTTTACTTAACTTTCACCAGCACATCAAAGATTCCGAGGAATATGATGGAATCACAGGGAACTTCAACACCCATGGAGGCCATGAGGCCTGCACAATCCCACCCACATAGCCCTCTATCTCCATCACTTCCAGGTACCCATCCAAATCTAGTTTGAACCCATCCACCGTTTCTGCTGTCACCACCTTTCCTGGGAGACCATTCCATGCACAAACCACACACTGAGTGAAACATCTCCTCTTCTTTGCTCTCCAGCTCTGGCCTCTTATTCTATCAGTCTATACAAGATTGTTTAGGAAACGAAGCAAGATGTCAAATACTACAAAAAGATTTGCCAAGATCCATGCATAAATAACTATAGACGGTAGACGCCCCTTTGGAATATTTGGGAAGTGGAGTTTATTTTGGTTCACGAGTTATCAAACAGAGTGACCACTATATTCGTCATGTGTGTGTGTCTGTCTGTCTGTCTGTCTGTCCGCAGCATAACTACCCGATGATATCATCCAATCTTCATGAAACTTGGGTGGGAGGTTGATATCATGATCTAGTTGTGTCCTGCCTAGAGTGGGCGTATTGCGCCCATTGTGGGCGGAGCGACGCCCGAAAAAGATGTCTTTTTAGGGGGTAATCGAGTTCAAGCGACATCTTCTCCGAGAGAGTTGGTGGAATCTGACAGGGGCTTCTGTATTTGGTTAGGCCAATGTCACGTGTCTAGCCCCACGGAGCTCGATTTTCCATTTTCTCCCCAAGGTCAAGGTCACACACAAGGTCACTAAATTTAGAAAAGTCGATTTTTGATGGTTTTATTACATTGTTCGCTTCCTGATAGGGTGAAATGTCGTACATGTTTTTATATTATCACATACATCATGAAATACAAGTTTCCCAACAAATTTCAGAATCTTCGACCTTTGACCTTTGAAGGTCGCAAAGGTCAAATTTTCAAAGTTGTCGGAATCTAACTGAATTTTCGGTATTGTGTAGCTAACTAACCTCATAACTGATTATACATTATTTTCTATCTCATTTCAAGGTCAGTAACCTTCGTTTTGACATTTCAAGGTCACAAAGGTCAGATTTTCAAAGTTGTAGGAATCAAACCGAATTTTCGGTATTGTGTAGCTAACTAACCTCATAATTGATTATACATTATTTTCTATCCCATTTCAAGGTAGGTAACCTTCGTTTTGACATTTCAAGGTCACAAAGGTCAAATTTTCAAAGTTGTCAGAATCGAACCGAATTTTCGGTATTGTGTAGCTAACTAACCTCATAACTGATTATACATAATTTTCTATCCCATTTCAAGGTCAATAACCTTCATTTTGACATTTCAAGGTCACAAACGTCAAATTTTCAAAGTTGTCGGAATCAAACCGAATTTTCGGTATTGTGTAGCTAACTAACCTCATAACTGATTATACATTATTTTCTATCTCATTTCAAGGTCAGTAACCTTCGGTTTGACATTTCAAGGTCACAAAGGTCAAAATTTCAAAGTTGTCGGAATCAAACCGAAGTTTTGGTATTGTGTAGCTAACTAACCTCATAACTGATTATACATTATTTTCTATCCCATTTCAAGGTCAATAACCTTCATTTTGACATTTCAAGGTCACAAACGTCAAATTTTCAAAGTTGTCGGAATCAAACCGAATTTTCGGTATTGTGTAGCTAACTAACCTCATAACTGATTATACATTATTTTCTATCTCATTTCAAGGTCAGTAACCTTCGTTTTGACATTTCAAGGTCACAAAGGTCAAATTTTCAAAGTTGTCGGAATCAAACCGAATTTTTGGTATTGTGTAGCTAACTAACCTCATAACTGATTATACATTATTTTCTATCCCATTTCAAGGTCAATAACCTTCATTTTGACATTTCAAGGTCACAAAGGTCAAATTTTCAAAGTTGTCGGAATCGAACCGAATTTTCGGTATTGTGTAGCTAACTAACCTCATAACTGATTATACATTTTTTTCTATCCCATTTCAAGGTCAGTAACCTTCGGTTTGACATTTCAAGGTCACAAAGGTCAAAGTTTCAAAGTTGTCAGAATCAAACCTAATTTTTGGTATTGTGTAGCTAACTAACCTCATAACTGATTATACATTATTTTCTATCTCATTTCAAGGTCAGTAACCTTCGTTTTGACATTTCAAGGTCACAAAGGTCAAATTTTCAAAGTTGTCGGAATCGAACCGAATTTTCGGTATTGTGTAGCTAACTAGTCTCATAACAGATAATACATTCCTATTTATATATTTTCAATGTCGGTTTTTACCTTTGTCATTGAATACCGCTCGCCCGTGAACCATCGTCGTCTCCTGATTTGTTGTTATTATTGTTGTTGGATTGCCACAGACAGTTTTCTCGAACAAGCCTGTGGCACGGAGACAAGCCATCAATCTCCCAGGAGTGACCCAGAGGTCCTCCACATCGAGGATGGTGTACCCCCGCCTTCACAAAGTCAGGGTCACGACAAAATTAGAGAGAGAAAGAGAGAGCGAGACAAGAGGGAAAAGACCGGTCCATGGGGATCGATCGGCTCTCTGACCGTGACCGCGCTTCCCTGACGAATCGGTAGCAGGGAAGAATGGAGAAGACTTCGCCCCCGACTTCCATTGGGGGGTACAACCACCGCGAAGATGCATTCCCGGTAGTTGCAGGAGTTTATGTAATTGGACTTTGTGTCGCTTTACATACTAGACACTTTGATTTTGCAACATCTAGGAAAACCATTGACTGTAGATGTAGATCTTGTGTAAAGGAACTTTTATGAAGATGAACTGCTTGGTTTGGTGAAATAAAAGATGATTGTCGGATTCGTGATGTTTATCATGAGTAATTATGTCGATGTGATTAAACATACCAAGTGCAACTTGGTATAGGTTATACATGATATTTCACTGTATCCATAGGGATTTGCACGAAACCGCTACCCTTGGGGCCCAGGTATAAAATACTTTCCTCCACTGCCAATTGGTGAAAGTGCAAATGGCAAAGATATTTTTAAAAACTAAATAATTGTTTGAAAGGCAATATATAGATACGTACAGTCGTGCTGGGGGTGGGGGGGGGGGGGGCAAAAGCACTTAAAACCAGGATCGAAACACCTGATGAAATGCACCTGGGGAGACCACGCCCACCCATTGTTTCATCCTTTGCATCGCTCACGCAAACTGTGCCTTACAGCATGGCAGGATGCCAGGCACGCCCACCATGACCGACGTTATGCCAGGATGCACCTGGGGAGACTACGCTCACCTATTGTTCCCCGTCTTTCATTGTTTTCACAAAACTAAGGAGGGAATGAAATGGGAATTGGTTTTCATTTGCAGTGAGTTTCTATCCAAGAGGATCATCCCATTGAGAACAGGAAGCATTTGTAGATGTTTGACAAGATTAGTTGTTGCATTAATAATGTGATTTTATCAACTACGAGTTGATACGAGTGGAATAACCGCCGTGGGAAAAGAGATGCTTCTGATGTTTCGAGCGTTAAGAGAGTGCGCAGGTGCAGGCCGACACGAGTTTCCATAAACATTCACATTCCATCACGTCTTCTTACAAAGATATTTGATATCAAAAGCCTACACTTCACTACCAATCAGGGAGATAAAAAGGAACCCAACACACGGCCTCCACAATGAAAATGAACAAGGAAAAGCATTTGCTAATTCAGGGTAAATGATTTTACATCGTATACGGAGGTGAATTTGAAAATTTGAGAGCAATCGCATCGAGTAATCTGTCAAGTTTTTAAAATTTGATTTAGGCCAAACTGAAAAAGTATCAACCAACTGTTGAATAAGAGATCATGGAATCTTGGTACAGTCGGTCTGATGTATATCAACAATAGATATCTGATGTTTATGATAGATATCTTGTATTTTGTATGATATGTATGATATTTCACTATAACCTTGATATTTGTGAAACCTTGTATAACCTATAACCATGGTGCAGGTGTCTATAACCATGTAACCATGGTGTATAACCTATAACCATAGGTGCATTGTATAACCTATAACTTGTATAACCTATAACTATAATATCATGTATAACCTATAACGTATAACCTTGTATGATATTTCACTATAACCGAAATATATATATTCACTTTCACTATTTCACGATAATAACATAAATACAAATG
The DNA here is from genome assembly GCF_964187855.1 of Myxine glutinosa. Taxonomy (NCBI): domain Eukaryota; kingdom Metazoa; phylum Chordata; class Myxini; order Myxiniformes; family Myxinidae; genus Myxine; species Myxine glutinosa. The sequence goes on from NC_136266.1 coordinate 11,371,766, forward strand.
TGACATAATTATATATGATTATATATATGTATGATATGTATGATATGTATGATATGATATGTATGTTTGTATGATATTTTGTATGATAGATATCAATAAATATCTGATATCTGATTATCTAATGTGTATCAACAAAAAGTATTGTTATGTCCGGGTATAGAGGAATATGTAGATCCAGGTAGATCTGCAGAGGTAGGTACTCGACTGTCGTGATAGGGAATCTACCTGTAATAAGTTCTATGTTTAGCTGGATGTCGGAATAAGTTGCATCTGTGTCCCCGCCACGAGGGGGCGGGGCATGCTAGTTAGTAGAGGGATTATGGGTAAAATTCCCTTGTGTGTCGTTCCCTCTGTGAACAACCCAGTGTCCCTTATGGCAATACATCCTATAGACACTTAGATAGATCCATTAGTGCACACATTAATTAATTCCCCTCCACCACAAAAAGACTTACAGGAAGAACAGGCAGGAGGCCAGATCGGGGCACCGCCGATGGGGCCGCAGCCAGCCACATCACCAGCTGGCATAGCAACAAACATCGTGCAAAGCAGGCTGTAGCTACGCCCAGGAGAATGTGTGATTGGTTGGGTGAGAAGCTGGCCACTGATTGGTGAAAGGAAGGTGGAAGGAAGCGGCACACTGATTGGCCACCAACCGTGGACACCTAGGCCAATCAGTGCGGAAGGCGCAAAACCACTACTTAGAAGCAGGTCGTTGATTTGAGGGGAAGGGCCGGTGACGGCAGAAGGCGGGAAAAGACCACAAAGAAGCGAGGGACTGATTGGTACCGCGAGAGAACTGACGTCAGACCACGGGGGACAAAACGACTCGCTCGGGGCATTCTGGGTTCCTCTTCCCTGCGTTCTTCCCTGGTCGTCGTCGTCGTTCGTGGTCGTCTTCCCTGGGTTATTTGTGGTGCTCTTGGTGCTTGGGCTTGGTTTTGGTCTTGGTGCTCTTGGTGCTTGGAGCGAGGCTTGGTGCTTGGAGCAAGGCTTGGTGCTACGAGCAAACGGGACCTCGCGTGCATCCGACGAGTGGGCGAGCAAGGCGTGCCGCTGAGCAGACGAGACCGGGGCGAGCGGGTGGTTCAGGGCCTGGCAGCGGGTGAGTGGGGGCACATCGAGGCCTTTCTTCGCGCCAACCAGAGTTGCGTCGGATGACGCACTCGAACATCGACCCGGCGCTACACTGCCAGACAGATAAGCTCGCATTCACAAATACACGACGGGACATTTATTTTATTCAATCTCCCATTGTTGTATCCGAAGTCTGTGAGTGGGGACGTCGCAACCTAGAATTTAGTTTTATCACCGCGTTTCCCTGTCCCAATATTTATTTTGAAGAAACTATTATTTTACCTTTCATTCCAAATCCCGTGTTCGTGTGAGATTAATTTGCAGGGTTGAAGACTGCTCGGGTCACGTCAGGTAAGAGCTCGCTGCTTCTTCCTCTTCCTTCTTCCTCCCATGCTTGCATAGTAAAAATCCGTAATTGATCGTCGCCTCCATTAAAGTTCGTTTGGCCATCCGCCAGCCCACAATATTAACTGAGGGCATTCACACGACAGTATCAACCAACTCTTGAATAAGAGGTCATGGAATCTTGTTGCAGTCGGTCTGATGAATGACCATCGTAGAAAAACCAATACATTCCCCGCAGACTGGCAAACAAAACCATTGTTTCGTTTAATCGGATCGAACTAAACCGAGAATCAAAGACCCAGAACAAACAAACATCGCAAATGTGAGTGTTCCAACAATGGGTTATCCTGACCAGAGGCTTTGTTTCATTATTTTCTTTCATAGGAGGAAGTTACCGCGGCATATAGGGAGGGATGTACCGAGCAAGGCAATGGATGATTAAACAAAGGAGAAGGGGTGAATTAACATGGTAACTTATAGGTTATAATCTGAGAGCTCGGAAGAAAGGAAGGGTTAATGAGGTAGAGAAGATTACAGGTGAGATGATGATACGAGATGTTGGTGCACTCTGCCAACATGAATCCCTGAACGATACCGTGGAATCGCATCGTCTTTGGAATGCACCTTCATCGGTCGAACAAAAAAGGAATGAAAGTGTGGAGCTGAAGAGTAACTCTGGACTTTAGGAGTTGAACATGATGGAGATAGTGGAATAATGTGCATATCCTTGAGGATCTGGGGAAGGTGGGAAGGTTGAAAGAGCAGAGGGAGTAAGACCACAATACAAATAGTAAAAAAAAAAGACAGACAGAGCGAGGCCGCTAACCAGTTTGTGATGCAAGAGCAGCTTCAGCTTCTTTTTGGATATATCAATGATATTAAGAGCTTTGGATTATACAGGATGCAGTAGATGATGGTGAGACGTGGGGACCGTAGGGAAAAGCAATATTCCATTGAGATACGGACAAAGGTCTTGGATGACATGAGAAGTTCAGATTTATGAAGAAGTTCAGAAGCTGTGGACAAGTTGGGACAGATTACACAGTCCTTGGCAGTTATCTCCAGTAAACAGCCAGACTTTTCCATGACGTGGTGGTTCACCAACACCAGGCAGAGAGTTTTGGTCCTTGACAAGTACATGATTTGAGGAGCAGAGTGGTGTAGAAGAGCAACAGGAGAGTTTGGCTACAAAGGTAGACGGTACGAGCTCCAGGAGTGATGACATGGCAGTTACAGTGATCCGGTATGGAAAAATTACAGATCGAGTCAAACGCACAGAGTCTCAGATGGCCTTAGTTGCAATACCATGGCAGGTCGTTGCAGAGCTCATTCACACAGCGAGTTGGTCCAGTGGCCGATGAAGTCCTAGTTGAGGAATAAAGAGTTTAAAAGATGGAAGGATGATCCATAAAAGTGGACATAGAGGTACAAATGGAGTCGTCATCATTGGTGAACTACACACCATGCACACAAACGTTGCAGAGGGGAATGTGGAGCTAGAGGTATCCGACGGGGTTTGGTGGTGTTATGTGGAACATTGAGTGAGCGGGTGGACATGGGTCACTCCTGTTAAACCAGAAGACAATAGCTAGTGAAACACACAGATGAGTCACACAGCGAGAGGAAATATCCTGTTAAATATCTGGAGCAACAGCAGCAACCCGTAATGATCGCTTGGGACAGAGACCTTCAATGTATAGGGTGCACATTGTCAGTAAACGGAGCAACAGTAGTTGAGGGTGGTGGTGGTGGTGTGGAGGAAGTGTTCTCAAAATAAATTACTAAAAACATCTCACAGAGCGGATAAATCGGCATGCACTCACAAATAAATGTCTATTAGAAAGACAGATACCTGTGTTCATCGCTCGGTCACAGGTAGTTGAATTATTCTTGGTCAGCTTAATAAGCCAAATAATAAATGCTGTGTTGTATATTTTGTTTAATTTCAGGATATCATGTGGAGAGCTCACAGGTTGTTTGTGTTTCCCATTTACCGATGACGGCATTCGTGGTGCTAGCTCAAAAACAAAGGGTGACGCCTCAAGGTGGAAAAGGCCTCAATAAGCCAAGTCACGTCTGACATCGACGTGTGACATCGACCCTCGCCAGGACGTGTTTTTAGTGATTTTAAGGCTTTTGTGTTAAAACAAACATGGCGGACGAACCACGTGACCGATGACATCATCATTATTATTTTTTCCCCCACCAATTTATCCATAGATGACGCTCAACAAATTTCATCTTGATCGGATGAAGTTTTGTACTTGTCGAATTATGACGTCATAATGGAGGACCCTATGACATCATCATTAAGATATTTTATTCCCCATGGAGAGTTCTTTACAATGAGTCATGTCTCAATTCTTTATATCAGCGCTTTCAGAGGTATCGAGGTGCAAAAACGTCATCACTATTGTCTTCATAAAAGGGATAATACTCTATTTGGCTGTGCAGAGACAAAGTGGAACACACCCCCTTGCAAGTAATCAACAGGTGGAAACATATTCCAACATCCCAGTTATTAGTTATTCCTGTAATGCCGCAAGTGTTGAAACCATAAAATATAAAGCTTTGGAAATGTGCACCAAGCATCGTTTTAACGTTTTGAGAACAAAAGCCGTTTGCTTGTCAGTTTCCAATGAAATATGAACGAGTTAACGATGTGACGTCACACCTGAACACTTTAACAGGAAAAACTTAACATGCTGTATAATGTATATGAACGACTCAAAATGACCTTTGATCTACTGTAATGGTGGAACTGCAGTCCCTAATGGAGCTAACTGCTGGCGTTTGTGGGTATCTGTGTTTGTGGGTATCTGTGTTTGTGGGTATCTGTGTTTGTGGGTATCTGTGTTTGTGGGTATCTGTGTTTGTGGGTATCTGTGTTTGTGGGTATCTGCGTTTGTGGGTGTCTGCGTTTGTGGGTGTCTGCGTTTGTGGGTGTCTGTGTTTGTGGGTATCTGCGTTTGTGGGTGTCTGCGTTTGTGGGTGTCTGCGTTTGTGGGTGTCTGCGTTTGTGGGTGTGTGCGTTTGTGGGTGTCTGCGTTTGTGGGTGTCTGCGTTTGTGGGTGTCTGCGTTTGTGGCTGTCTGCGTTTGTGGCTGTCTGCGTTTGTGGCTGTCTGCGTTTGTGGCTGTCTGCGTTTGTGGGTGTCTGCGTTTGTGGGTATCTGCGTTTGTGGGTGTCTGCGTTTGTGGGTGTCTGCGTTTGTGGGTGTCTGCGTTTGTGGGTATCTGTGGTTGTGGGTATCTGTGTTTGTGGGTATCTGTGTTTGTGGGTATCTGTGTTTGTGGGTATCTGTGTTTGTGGGTATCTGCGTTTGTGGGTATCTGCGTTTGTGGGTGTCTGCGTTTGTGGGTGTCTGTGTTTGTGGGTATCTGCGTTTGTGGGTGTCTGCGTTTGTGGGTGTCTGCGTTTGTGGGTGTCTGCGTTTGTGGGTGTGTGCGTTTGTGGGTGTCTGCGTTTGTGGCTGTCTGCGTTTGTGGCTGTCTGCGTTTGTGGCTGTCTGCGTTTGTGGGTGTCTGCGTTTGTGGGTGTCTGCGTTTGTGGGTGTCTGCGTTTGTGGGTGTCTGCGTTTGTGGGTGTCTGCGTTTGTGGGTGTCTGCGTTTGTGGGTGTCTGCATTTGTGGGTGTCTGCGTTTGTGGGTGTCTGCGTTTGTGGGTGTCTGCGTTTGTGGGTGTCTGCGTTGGTGGGTGTCTGCGTTTGTGGGTGTCTGCGTTGGTGGGTGTCTGCGTTTGTGGCTGTCTGCGTTTGTGGCTGTCTGTGTTTGTGGCTGTCTGCGATTGTGGCTGTCTGCGTTTGTGGCTGTCTGCGTTTGTGGCTCTCTGTGTTTGTGAGTGTCTGCGTTTGTGGGTGTCTGTGTTTGTGGCTGTCTGCGTTTGTGGGTGTCTGTGTTTGTGGGTGTCTGCGGTTGTGGGTGTCTGCGGTTGTGGGTGTCTGCATTTGTGGGTGTCTGCGTTTGTGGGTGTCTGCGTTTGTGGGTGTCTGCGTTTGTGGCTGTCTGCGATTGTGGCTGTCTGCGTTTGTGGCTGTCTGCGTTTGTGGCTCTCTGTGTTTGTGAGTGTCTGCGTTTGTGGGTGTCTGTGTTTGTGGCTGTCTGCGTTTGTCGGTGTCTGTGTTTGTGGGTGTCTGTGGTTGTGGGTGTCTGCGGTTGTGGGTGTCTGCGTTTATGGGTGTCTGCATTTGTGGGTGTCTGCGTTTGTGGGTGTCTGCATTTGTGGGAGTCTGCGTTTGTGGGTGTCTGCGTTTGTGGGTGTCTGCGTTTGTGGGTGTCTGCGTTTGTGGGCGTCTGGGTTTGTGGGCATCTGCGTTTGTGGGCATTTCCGTTTGTGGGCGTCTGCGTTTGTGGGCGTCTGCGTTTGTGGGTGTCTGCGTTTGTGGGCGTCTGCGTTTGTGGGTGTCTGCGTTTGTGGGTGTCTGTGTTTGTGGGTGTCTGCGTTTGTGGGTATCTGTGTTTGTGGGTGTCTGCGTTTGTGGGTGTCTGCGTTTGTGGGTATCTGCGTTTGTGGGTGTCTGCGTTTGTGGGTGTCTGCGTTTGTGGGTGTCTGCGTTTGTGGGTGTCTGCGTTTGTGGGTGTCTGCGTTTGTGGGTGTGTGCGTTTGTGGGTGTCTGCGTTTGTGGGTGTCTGCGTTTGTGGGTGTCTGCGTTGGTGGGTGTCTGCGTTTGTGGGTGTCTGCGTTGGTGGGTGTCTGCGTTTGTGGCTGTCTGCGTTTGTGGCTGTCTGTGTTTGTGGCTGTCTGCGTTTGTGGCTGTCTGCGTTTGTGGCTCTCTGCGTTTGTGAGTGTCTGCGTTTGTGGGTGTCTGTGTTTGTGGCTGTCTGCGTTTGTGGGTGTCTGCGTTTGTGGGTGTCTGCGTTTGTGGGTGTCTGCGGTTGTGGGTGTCTGCGGTTGTGGGTGTCTGCGTTTATGGGTGTCTGCATTTGTGGGTGTCTGCGTTTGTGGGTGTCTGCGTTTGTGGCAGTCTGCGTTTGTGGGTGTCTGTGTTTGTGGGTGTCTGCGTTTGTGGGTGTCTGCGTTTGTGGGTGTCTGCGTTTGTGGGTGTCTGCGTTTGTGGGTATCTGTGTTTGTGGGTATCTGCGTTTGTGGGTATCTGCGTTTGTGGGTATCTGCGTTTGTGGGTATCTGTGTTTGTGGGTATCTGCATTTGTGGGTATCTGTGTTTGTGGGAATCTGTGCTTGCGGGTATCTGTGTGTGTGGGTATATGTTTGTGGGTATCTGTGTTTGTGGGTGTCTGTGTTTGTGGGTATCTGCATTTGTGGGTATCTGCGTTTGTGGGTATCTGCGTTTGTGGGTATCTGCGTTTGTGGGTATCTGTATTTGTGGGTATCTGTGTTTGTGGGTATCTGCGTTTGTGGGTATCGGCATTTGTGGGTATCTGCGTTTGTGGGTATCTGTGTTTGTGGGTATCTGTATTTGTGGGTATCTGCGTTTGTGGGTATCTGCGTTTGTGGGTATCTGTGTTTGTGGGTATCTGCGTTTGTAGGTATCTGCGTTTGTGGGTATCTGTGTTTGTGGGTATCTGTGTGCACTGTGCCGTGAAGACTTACCACCAGGTTTCCGATGACCAGGACTATCATGAAGACGATGATGCATTGCCAAGTGCTTACGAGCTCCATGCACACCCACATGTTTTCTATCCACTCTCCGCAAAGGATTCGGAATATGATGAGCAAGGAGTGGAAGAAATCTCTCATGTGCCAGCGGTATGGTTTAAGGTGGTTCAACTTCACACAGCTGGGTTCTTCACAATACTTCTTCCCGAAGAGTTGCACGCCCACGACAGCGAATATGAAGATGATCATGATGAGAACGATGGTGAGATTTCCCAACGCCCCGACAGAGTTCCCGATGATTTTTATGAGCGAGTACATGGTTGGCCAAGACCTCGCCAGCTTGAACACCCGGAGCTGAAAAACGTAGTGGCAATTAGCTTACAGAACAAGTTAAGTGGTACAATATTTCATTACTAAAAGCAAAAGTGCATGTGTGCGTGGGTATGTGTGCGTGTGCGTGCATATGTGTACATGTGTGTGCGTATGTGTGCGTGTGTGTGCGTATGTGTGCGTGTGTGTGCGTATGTGTGCGTGTGTGTGCGTATGTGTGCGTGTGCGTATGTGTGCATGCGTATGTGTGCGTGTGCATGTGTATGTACGTGTGTGTGCATATGTGTGAGTGTGAATGCGTGTGTGTGCATGTGTGTGCGTATGTGTGCGTGTGCATGTGTATGTGCGTGTGTGTGCGTATGTGTGAGTGTGCGTGTGTATGTGTGTGTGTGTGTGTGTGTGTGTGTGAGTGTGTGTGAGTGTGTGTGTGTATGTGTGTGCATGTGTGTGTGTGCATATGTGTGCATATGTGTGCGTGTGTGTGCGTGTGTGTATGTGTGTGCGTATGTGTGAGTGTGTGTGCGTATGTGTGCGTGTGTGTGAGTGTGTGCATGTGTGTACGTGTGTGTGTGTGTATGTGTGCGTGTGTGTGCGTGTGTGTACGTGTGTGTGTGTGCATGTGTGTGCATGTGTGTGCGTGTGTGTGCGTATGTGTGCATATGTATGTGTGTGCGTATGTGTGCATATGTATGTGTGTGTGTATGTGTGTGTGTATGTGTGCACATCCGTCACTTTATTCTAAAGTGTTCCTGCTGTCGTAGCACAATAAAAATTGTGTAGTTGGAAAGCCAATTACGATTTACTTGCTTGGAAAGCCAATAAAAATATTTGTCTGTTTCATCATAAAGATGCTCGTTTTCAAAAGCCCATGTTTCAGTGATGGAAGAAGAAGAAGCAGGACATGGAGCTTTGTCGTCGCGGTTCCAATGGTATGACAGCAGCAACCCTTTAGAATAAACTGTGACGGACATGGAAGGAGCACACAAAGTAATATATAGTAATACTTCCTGAAACAATTCAAAATATATATAATAGAACACGGAAAGAACACACAAACAATAAAAAGCACAGCCACGCAGATAATAACACAACAACTGCGTGTTATAAAATAGCTTTTTTCAGGTGTTTTACTTATTTTTCCTTCATCATTGAGTTGGCAATCACAGATAGACACGCAATATGTTTGTGAAGATGAACATGCTGTCTTTTGATTAAACCCATCAGCGAAGCGACAGGTACGCACGCCCAGTGAACGCAGTAATTGAACTAAAATGGCACTCGGTGGAGCGCATACCTCCACCAGGTAGAACAGTTGATGTTTTGTATCCCACTGATAGGCCGGATCTGGATTCGGACCTGAACCAACATATAATCGGCTTGTTCTTGTCACCTAACCACCTCGTCCACCAAGATTAGTCATAACTCGTCCATAACTTTTGAGATATCGTACTATGTATCACTTTTGGCCCGATCTCTCAATGGTGAAGAATCACTTACAAAATTAAATAATTCTCGCATCCGAATCCATATTCAGATCTTCACCAAAATCGATTCGTCCTTGTCACACACACAACCTGTCCACCAATTTGAATCACACACAATCTCCGGTCGGTGCATTTCCGGTTGCTCGTCCATATGTGATCAAACTATACAATTGGACCTCACCAGCCGGAATGAGCGCAGAACGGATAGGCCTTCAACGTCGACCAGGGCAAACTCCACCAAGCTGAGAGTAACGATGCACGAGTCGAAGATATTCCACTTGTTCTGAAAGTAGTAGAACGGGTCCAAGGCGACCAGTTTGAGCAGCATCTCAATGATGAAGATTATTGTGAAGCACTGTGGGGGAAGTTATAACAGCTCCATTTCAATCACATCGTCGCTCAATTGTCTCACTTATTACATCCATAAAATAATACTAAGGTATATGGCACAGGGTAGTAGGGCAGAGTTGCTTCCATAAACGTACAGCCGCAGTGATGTCACATTGTCACCTGTTGAGTATTCAAGCAACACAAGCACCATTATAGATCACTTCACTTGGTCAGGGGTAATCTATTTGTTATATATGTACCATGGGTGCTCTTTATTTATTATGTATGAGGACTCTTTATTTATTATGTATGTACTGTCAATTAAATTCAGAAAAGGGAAGCAACGGTGGATGATCGGAGGATTCCCCCATCCATACCTATAATCTTTATCACCCCATTAACCCTGCCTAACATACTTAACTTACAGGTAAGTGTGTTTCCTCCTCTCCTCTTTTTAATGTTCGTTCTTTCACCCGTGTTTTGCCAATGGGGTTTTCCCGCTACCCTACTGTGAGTTCATACCCTCTGAGTCTCTGACACCTTGCACAAGTATAAAAAGGGATTATCTACCAGGTTTAACGGTACGTTGGAAAAACCATGAACCCCAAGAATTTCGGAGCAATCAAATAAATTGCTTTAGGATTTCTCTTTGGGTGTTTTTGTTAGATTCCATTTTCAATTTATTGCATCACAGGTAAATAAAGAGGTTTGTAGGTTAATAGGGGAGGTACCAAAAGTAGGACATTGTAATTTGATTTTTATGTAATGAGCAGGTGCCCCAATAATGCGTACTTTGAAACGAGTCCTTGATGGGTCTCATTCTCTTTGGATGTGTTTGTGAATTTGCCAGAACTTGCCATTTGTGAAAATTAGCAAAAGGTATTCCATAAAGAAACAAGAAAGTGCAATCAGAGATTGCAGATCCTCGCCAGGACGTGTTTTTAGTGATTTTAAGGCTTTTGTGTTAAGACAAACATGTCGGACGAACCACGTGACCGATGACATCATTATTCCCCCCTCCTCCCCACCCCCCCATCAATTTATCCATAGATGACGCTCAAGAAATTTCATCTCGATCGATGAAGTTTTGTACTTGTCAAATTATGACGTCATAATGGAGGCACCTATGACATCATCATCAACATCGTTTATTCCCCATGGAGAGTTCTTTACAATGAGCCACGTCTCAATTTTTTCTATCAGCGCTTTCACAGGTATCGAGGTGCAAAGTTTTTCAAAGATGGCGCCCGTACCACGTGACCTTTGACGTCATAGTTATCATTAAAAATTCTACAGGAGGCGCACCTATGGTGAAAATTTCCTGTTAATCGGACCAACAGTTGCAGAGAAAATCATATTTATTCTGTGCAGACAAACAAACAGACAGACAAACAAATACAGACAAACAGACAAACAAACGGACTCAAATGCAATACCCTCTCCTCTGGTGAGGGTAACAAGAACAACACTCGGTAGAGCGCATACCTCCACCTGGCTGAACAGTCTACATTCTGTATCCCACCGATAGGCCGGATCTGGATTCCGCCCTGAACTAATATCGAATTGGCTCGTTTCTTTTTACCGACCAAATCATCTCCCAGGTTTTGTCACAACTCATCCACAGCTAGAAAACATCATCGTACTTTTACAATAGCAAGAAGGACATTAGGGGACGACAGACGACTAACGGAGCATGGGCGATCGGAATTTAGGATCCCAGCATCACCAGGCTCGTGCGCACATGGGAACTCCGAGCAGGTCGAGCCAAGTAGTTACATCTACTGTATAAGAGAGATGTTTGTCTGTGTGTGTGTCTGTCTGTTTGTGTCGCCATTTTTCTCAGAGTTGGCTGAACGGATCTTCGTCAAACTTTCAGAGGTTCATCAGTGAGTGCCTGGGAGTGTCTTAGGCAAAAAAAAACTAAAAATTGAAAAAATATATACTGTATATTGAAATATATATATAGATATATTGGAAAAAAAAAAGTTTGTTTTTTTTGGAGTAAAAATAATAATAATAATAATAATAATAATCGCTCGACAGTGCCGAAGCCTTTTTTTATTAATGACAGTTATATGCAAGTACACATTCGCATAAATAAATACAAAACAATCACCAGACATTTGAATACAAGTAAATCAAACAATTCCGGAAGTGTACGAAGTTGTTAGTACGGCCTCTTCTTCTTCCTGTTCGGCATCACACTTAACGCAGAAACGGGATGAACGCCACATTCATCAGCATATGTTTAACGAAAAGGCGATGAACCCCCTTCCTACCCAACCTCCCACCCTCCCCCCTCCCCCCTCCCCTTCGGCCCCCCTCCCCTCCCCTCCCCTTCGTCCCCCCTCCCCTCCCCCCTTGCCTTCATCCCCCCTCCCCTCCTTTCCCCTTCCTCTCCCCTTCCCTCCGCCTCTCCCCCCTCCTCTCCCGCTCCCCCCTCCCCTCCTCCTCCTTCCCCGCCCGGCAACGCAAGGTACTTCTGCTAGTATGTCATGAAAGAAAAACGGATTGAACAACTCGAGCTCTCATCCAGGAGCCGATACTTGATGAGCGGCCCTGTCGAGTACTCTCGACTAAATTACAGCGAATCCCTCCGAACATGCCAACATTACCGTGTTCCCCGCTGAAAGGATGTTCTGAAAGAGGGGAAAGGTGGGGTGATGCTCCATTGCCATGAAAACGGTATTGAGAACGATGCATATGGTAATAGTAAGGTCCATGAATGGGTCCGTGACCACCATCTTTGCCAAGCCCTTGATACGAAGCCACCGTGGACTGCATTCCCAGATTAGAAATTTGAGTACGAAGGCTTTCCAGTAAGGAGGGCATTTTGGCTTTGATCTCTCTGTAACACAGCAAAGCAGCCATCTTGAGGCACTCAGATGAATGTACGAGAAGCATGGCGCAAACATTTCCTGCAACACAATGCTAAAAGCTCTATTAATGCTTAATGGTGCCAAAGGAGGCCTCTCCAAAGAACAAAAGGTATCTTTCAAATGGTGCGGCTTCCTTTTCAAAAGGTACGAGCATTTGAACTGCACGATCGTGTTCTTGATTATTTGGGAAAACGAATCATTTAAGCAAAATACAAATCAAATATTTGTCGAGCTTCCGAGTACATTGGGTACAGTTTCTGTTTGCGTTACCACTTCCGTGTTTGCGGCCTCACCGGCCATGGCGCTCAGCGCTCTCTTCCTGGTGTTTGGATCCTGCAACATTTCTGGAGGTAGTTGTACGGAGCTCGATCGAATCCTTCTCAGGCCGTCGTTCTCCTGTGGAAGAAAAGGTCGCTCGTGGGTTCAATGTGGTGTTTCGTTCAACGTCATTGCTCTAAATGTTCACGTCTTTGCTATGAATTTAAGATGTGACCACTATCTTACTATAATTCACCAAATGTCCGTCTGTCCGTCTGTCCGTTCGAAGGTACCGCAAAAACGGCTCAACCGATCGCAACGATATTTTGGGTGGGTATTCCTGGGACCCCTTGGAGTAAAATAGGCTGTATTGTTTTTCCAATTTTTCCAAGTTTTCCAATTTTCCAATTTTCCAGTTTTTCCAAACACGATGGAATAATATTTACCGATATGAACAATGATGTGGCTTTTATTGAAATTCTACAAATACTGTTTAGATTTTGATGACGATTACGAACCTGCAGCGAATGCGGAAGTGGACAGATGACGGCAATGTGCGGGTTTGATAATATCCAAATACAACCGTCATTCAATCGTAATGTTAAATCGTTAAACGTTAATCGTGTTAATCGTTTTGTTAAAGTATCAATTGATGATTGGAATTGAGTGAATACAATTACGATTTTGAATTCGTAATTGTATTCACCCAACCGTACGGAACTTCACATCAGGATTTAAATATTTGTTTATGTCACGAATGTTGTTAAAAGTTTATTTTTTATATTAATGTTATTTAATTTGTGATTTGAGTTATGCTGTTTGGAATGAAAAAAGAGATATCGAGTTGAAGCGAATGACGAAATGCCATGACGGTTTCTACTTTCTAAACGTGAATTCACGGATCGCCATATGCAGATTCGCCATTGACTGGATTTGGAACACACGTACCTGTTTGTTTGCGAACGGGTACGTTTTTCATGGAAGTCCTTCACGAACTTGCTGTCCATGTCTGACGTGCGACTGAAGGTGCTACAGGAATGTGGAATTTATTGGTTTCATGCTTTAGCATTCGCCGTTTCTGCATTGTCTGTTTGCTTCTGGCCTCCCACCCGGGCGTAGCACGGGTACCTCACTTGTGTGACAAATCCTCATTTGCCTCTAATATATCTATCTATTTCAGTGGGAGTCAATATGGTGGTTGCATCCTGACGGTGTGGATATGCTGGCGATGCCGTGTCCTCATAGATTAGGGAAATACTTTTGGAATTCGGTTAGGATATATCGGCCTACAATGGCCTACTGTTTTCGAATGGCATCTTCATGACAATCATTGCTTTGTTGACGTCTTTTGTCTGTTTTGAGTGACGACATCCCTGAGCACGAACATGAAAGGTAGGCCTAATGCAAACACAATCAATGGCTCAATGAGTGGATAAAGGTATGTCAAATGAAAAGTAACTTAGGTGGAAATCCACAATGATTAAAGAAACCTTTTTTCCTGACATTTTAAACCAAACATTTGCGTTTCTCCAAATTGGACACGTATCCCAGTATTTCCCTGATGGCGGTTATTGATGCAAACGAGAGATTTATAGTTTTAAAAGCGTGTCCGAAATTTGTAAGTAATGAATCGTGGTATGGGGTTCTATGGAGGCGGTCGGAGGGTAAATACAAAGCGGGGATCGTGTACGCACCGGTTTCAGGTTGTAGTTGTCACTGCGCTGGCTCGTCACACTGCTCAACCTTCCCCCGATCTCCGGCTGGATGGACAACTCGTGCAGGCTGTGATGCCTGTTGATCTGCGGACCGGTCGCCGAGTAGGAGACGCCATCCTCTGGGAATGTGAACACGCTGGAGATGCTGTCGCGTTTCGGGGTGCGTGAAAAAACAATGGACAGCAGCGACTGGAAAAGGATGGGAATGCAGTGTCAAGAAAAGGAACGAATCTTCATTGAGTGGCAATGAGCAAAAGAATGCCTTCCCAAGGACATATCACATCAAAGTCTACCATTCCTAAGTAATATATCCCAGATCCAGTCTGGAAGTTATCTCTGAGACAACCGTCTGACCTAATTTGAAGGACAGGGCAATGTGGGTTCATTAACTGATTAGTAATAGTATTTGCTTGGATTAATCCACAATGAAAGCGCCAAACTCAAAGTCACACGCATCATGCCATGCTACATATATGTCAACGTGACAACACGACCCAAAAGTCTACATTAAAGTTCTCAACGATAGGTAATTCCTCTACAATGCACCATCAATTCGGAAAAAAAAATGGTCCCACTATTGAGGTTTCCGCATGTCAATACTATGGAGTATATGGACTGCCAGTCAAAAGGGGCAATGTATTTTTTTTTATTGTATACAAGATCGAGGCTCATGTAAGAGCTAAGATTAATTACAAAAAGACAAACCGACACATAAAACATAAGATAAAGGGAGCGGGAGACAAGATGGGGAGAGAGAGGGAAGCACACAAGTAGAAACAGCACAGAGCAGGGACATCGGGAGATCTGTGGGAGGGAGAGGGCTTGGGGGGAGGAGGCATGCGAAGAGGGGGGGGGGGGGGAGTGGGAGAAGTATAAAACACATGGACACTGCTAGGACTTCCAGGAAAGAAGTTGTTATTTCAAAAAAGTGGATCTGGGGTGAATTAACGGGGGTAGAAAAGATCAAATGCTGTTCACATACATATACACATGTAATGTAAACATGTATAATGTTCAAATACATATCCATCAGGTCACTTTAACACCTGCAGTCCTGGACAGGACCATTTGTCTTTCTAAAAACGTATTTTTATACAAAAAGTGCAGAAGAGAATCCAAGCACTTGGACAAAAGTAAACACACAAAACGTCAGGCAAACCACGAAGGTTCCCAATCATACAAAGCATGTCAGAACAATACTCGGGCACCTCGGCCCCCGGGCCAGAATACTCAGTGTTTACAATAAACACACAGTGTTTGTGCCTTCAGGCATCAAGAACAAGACTAAATGGTTAATATGGAGCTTGGGAAAATATGGTCCTGACAAGCATCAATAGACAACATAAATGCAAGGGAGCTGGAAACACAAAAACCTTCATTAGCAGACAATTGGATACAGAAGAAGAAGAGAAAAGAAAGATCAGTAAAGATAAATGTGTTTTTCTAGCCACGATGAGTGGATTACCCGCTCACTTATTCATTCATCTATGCAGGTTCATTCATGGAATGGTGTTTTTCACACGTGTAAAATAAATCAAATACGTTTTCAACGGCATCAGTATCTTTACAAGATGTCCACAAATCCCGAGGCAAAGCCGAACCACCAGAAAATGATGGAGCCCAGCAGGCCCAGGCTGAACACGAACCACCATGCACAAATCTGTAAAGTTTTGATGTCGTGTAACAGAACTCACTTCTGACTTCTCAGTCTTCTCTTCTGGAGCAAGCACGTAGATCTTCCTGGATGTGAGTTGAGGTGTTTCGCAGGTGTTGCTCTGCAGTCTCTGATCCTCTCCGTCGTCTCTCTCCAAAGCCTTTTGACTCTTCCGTGTCTTCAAGCTACTGCCTGCACTACTTGCAGATTGAGTCCTCGACTTCCCAGAAGATTTTCTTCTGGTAGCATTGTCCTCCTGTGAAGTCACAAAAGATAAGAAGATTTCAACAAATGCAACTTAAATTGTTTGGTGTATTTGATCAACCTGTTTGGTATTTCACCTGAACATGCACAGTAGCTCTGATTCTGGGATCCCAATAGACTGTGTTCAATTGTCCTGCATTGTATTCTCCAATTCCTGTGTAGGTACACTGACTGATGGCTCCTGGTGTCCTTGCGCTGCATGTGATGCATGTACAAGCTCCTCCATGAGCCTTAGCCACAATTTTGAAAATAAAGGAAGCAACGTATACATTATCCCATTAAAAAAAGTTAGTATAGCTAAAATCACCGAGAACATACTTCATCTTACTATAATTCACCAAATGTCCGTCCATCTGTCTGTCTGTCCGTCCGTTCGAAGGTACCCCAAAAACGGCTGAACCGATCGTAACGATATTTTGGGTGGGTAATCCTGGGATCTCCTGGAGTAAAATAGGCTATATTGTTTTTCCAATTTCAGCTTAGGCCTCCAGCATTTTCAGGTTTGGACTCCCGCGTAACGTTATTTTCCCGGGTTCCGCACAAACGGCTGCACCGATCGCTGCACAGCTGCACCGATCGGCTGCACCGATCGGACTCAGTGACCTCGGACTAAGACCTTTTAGAAGGACATGGGTTGAATCCCTGCTTGAGAGAATGCCAACCCCCTCCCCGCCATCACGGTCGTCTCTCCAACTCACAATCCCATGAGATATGCGGAAAGGACGACCCAAAACCAATTATCTTCTTTTTCATTCGTATATAAACATCATTAAAAGTAAATAATGACCTCGGCCAAAGTTCAAACGACGTAAGTTTAATCTCTACATGAGAGAATTCCACATAGCTATTTGGGCGGTGTATAAGCTAACAGATCGCTGTCTCCATCGATCTAGCCAAGGCCGTAACACCTATCGGCTCAAAAACCTTTTAACTGTTGACTTGGTAGTTTTTACAATGAAGGAAACATTAACAATGTTGTTAAAAGTTTATTTTGTGATTAATTTGTGATTGGAGTGATGTCGTTTGGAATGAAAAAAGAGATATCGAGTTCAAGTGAATGACGACATGCCGTGATGGTTTCTACTTTCTAAACGTGAACTTCGCGGATCGCCATATGCAGATCCGCCATGGACCCACGATCGATGTTTCTATATGTGAACGTACCCATTTGTTTGCGAACGGGTACGTTTTTCATGGAAGTCCTTCACGAACTTGCTGTCCATGTCTGACGTGCGACTGAGGGTGCTACAGGAATGTGGAATTTATTGGTTTCATGGTTTAGTATTCGCCGTATCTGCATTGCCTGTTTGCTGCTGGCCTCCCACCCGTGCGTAGCACGGTTATCTCACTAGTTCCGGTAATGCAACAGGCCAGAAACAATCTACTAGTGTAGTTAGTGCAGGATGTACACTTTGTGTTACTTACTATTGAACGAAGACAATCCTGAAATTCTTCGTCATCTGCTTTGATGTTTAGCTGCTCCAGCATATTCTTGGATTCCGCCTCTTCCTCCGCCTCTTCGTTTTCCGAAGCTCGTTCTTGGTCCTCGTATGCCTTGGCTACCACTGCCAAGATCAGGTTAATGAGATAGAAGGAGCCCAGGAAGATCACCATGATGAAGAAAATCATGTACACCTTCCCAGAAGCTCTCAGCGTCTGTGGGCAGAGATGTCACATCATCGGAATATCGTGCACAACGTTATCGAAATAATCACATAAAATTCCTCAAAAAGATGTCTTTCATTGCTGTGCTGTTACATTTGCAAAGCGAGACTTTCGAAAGGACGTACGAATGCAAAATGAGGCCTTTGTGTGAGTTTACACTGACTCGGGTCTGCTCGGTGGATACTTTTAACCTGCCGTTGCTGGTGATAAATCTAGAATTCAAATAATCTTTTCAACATAATTTTCAGCATTTAAATGAAAGAGTGCAAATTCCGAAATGGTTAACCATAATTGTTCTGTTCCTAAATGTAAATCGTACTCTCAGAAATATAGGAATATGAGACATATCCATGGAAGAGTACATGCACAAGCCCCAGATGCGTCCTTCCCATCGATGTTCAGAAGAACCTAATCCAGGTACACAGTCCATTCACTGATAGCGATCCGTCGGTGGATTGTGTAGCACGCACCCTTCCACTCGGGCCTTGCACAGGTCCACATGGTCGGGAGTTTGTACTACGAGCAGCTGCACGTTCGGCAACCCAACAAAGTCCTCCAAGTCTTTCGTTGTGCAGAGGCACAGCCCTTTCTTTCAGGTACTTTTCCAGGTATGTTCAGCTTCTTTCAGAAGCTTTTTCAGCTATTTAATGTTACCATCCATATCTCGCACACACGATATACGTTCTGCAGCCCTGATGACCCCGGTCTCCTGTGATTGCTGCGCATGCGCAACGAGCATTCTGGGGTGGATTACGTCATTTCGAAAGTCCCATATTTTAGATAATTATCGAGAGGACATTTTGTTTTTGAGGAAGTAAGTGACTTACCTATGTAAAACTTACCTTCTGGAAGAGATTTTCCCAGTAGTCTTGCGTCATCAGTCGAAACAATGACAAAAAGGCCCAACCAAAATTGTCATAATTGGTGTATCCATAATCGGGATTTTCTCCCACTTTTAAACACATGTATCCTTCTGGACATTGCCTGAGGAGTAACAATATTCCATCACAGAGGCCTTAACCAAACACGTTCAAGCCAACGAGAGAGCGAACATCAGCACGACACTCACCCGGCCATTGAGGAATTCCCACACAGTAACGAAACGTTATCCAGCTTGTAGTAATTATCTGCAACATTCGGACAAAAAAATTGAACACCACCAACAACAATGATAGCGAGTACAAAGTTTTGTGAGAAGAGGAAGAATCGTGCAGACATTGCTTCTATATTCGAGGCATACCCTCATTCCGGATGTAATGTTCGGTCTCGTTGTCCCACGTGACGTCATCTCTTTCTTTGTCGGCGCTCCACGGCGGCGGCCATCGTACGCACTTGTGCTTCAGATTCCCCATGAAGAGCTGAAGACCCACAAGGGCGAAGATGCTGAGGCAAAAGATGGTGAGTATTGTGACGTCGAGAAGTTTCTTCACAGACTGAATCAGGGCCCGTACGATGATCTTCAACCCTACACAACGCACGACACATCACACTCCTTAGGAAGAGAAATTTCCAAGAGATCTTTGCTTCAGTGAATGGTTAAATCATCTTTGTCATACAATACAATATTTCACTCACTCACCGCAGGCAGGTTGGTGGTCTTTCTGTCTTCTACCGACTCCTCTCCGGCCTTGCCCCCCCCAGCTCTCTCTGTGCTCTGTCCCCCAAATATTCCTGCAGGTCGCACAAGATCTGCCTGCAACCCTCTTATGGTTAAACTGCCAAAATCAAGACTCTCTGCTCACCTTCACTCCTTCATTCCTCTTTTCTCCCACCTCTGGAACAAACTCCCTCACTCTCTTCAATCCTACTCCACCCTCCAGGTCTTTAAAACAGCTGTTCACCACCATCTCTTATCTTCCCCCATCCAAAACCTTGATCTTTTCTATCCCCGCTAATTTCACCCCAATTCCACTTTTTTGAAATACCAACTTTTTTCCTGGAAGTCCTTGCAGTGTCCATATGTTTTATACCTCTCCCACCTCCCCCCAAGCCCTCTCCCTCCCACAGATCTCTCGATGTCCCTGCTCTCAAATGTTGTGTTTGTGTCCTTCCCCCTCTCTCCCCATCTTGTCTACCGCTCCCTTTATTTTGTGTTGTTTGTGTCGGTTTGTCTTTCTGTGTGATTAATGTTAGCTCTTTCACGAGCCTCGATCTTGTATACAAAAAAAAAAGAAAAAAAGTACAGATACATTCAAAGTACACCGCCCCATGCCAAATAATTAAATATCCTACAGCGTGGCATTGCAGGGGCGCCCCCAACGCCCGGCAATACCGCAGTGCAGCTCATAGAGGCTGCATTGGGAGGGAGAGGTGTACACTAATTGATTGATTAAATGTACAATTAAAATCAATAAAAGATTATCACAAAATATTTTCTTAATCCAGTTATTGGCTAATCGCATAACTAAACCACGAGTGCTTCATCCGAAGATGTATCTTTTAGAAATTTAATCAAATAAGTCATTAATAAAAAATTTAATAATTAATTGATTAATCAATAAGTAATTCATTGATTAATCAATAAATAATGAATCGATGAAATGATTAATGAATTAATCAAAAATATCCTTGATAGCCACATCACTTGGTCACTCATGTCCAAATATTAGCTTCGGAGCTCAAAAGGTGCCTGAGATATTGGCCAAATGAGAAAGAAAATAAATAAATGATTAATAATGAAAATAAATAAATAATAATCATTAAAAAATTAAATTATTAATCAATTCGGTCAGAGAACACATAAACCACCACCATTTCATCAGAATCTGTAACTTAAAAAAAAAAAAATTTTAGTCATTAATCGAATAATTAAATAATTAATCGATTAATTGATTAATTGATTAATTAATAAATCAAAAATAGCCATTGCAGCCAAATCACCTTGTCATTGGCATGTCCAAATATCAGCTTCCTAACTCAAAAGGTGCCTGAGTTAATGGTCAGAAGAGAAAGGAAATTTAATTAATTAAATAAGTACTTAATTAATCGCTAATAATTAAATAACTCCTCAATTTATTGATTAATCAAAAAAAAAAATACAGTTTTTGACAAAGGACTTGCTCACTACTGTGCCGAAATTTCAGCTTCCTAGCTCAAAGGATGGCTGAGATATCGTCCGGACAAACAAACAAACAAACAAACAAGAAACAAAACAAACAAGAAAGAAAACAAACAAAAAATAAAACAAACAAACAAACAGAGTGAAAACTGAGTACTCCCTTTCAGCGTGCGTCACTGCCGAGCCCCCTTCGGTGCCCGGCAATGACGATTTGCAATGCCTGGAGATGGCATAGGAAAGGTGCGATGTACAAAAATAGTGTTTGCATTCACAGAAATGGAAATATTTCATGTAACTGAAGTGATACACAAACATTATCCGACATGATGGTGCAGAGGTTGCCTTGAAATCGTCTTGTCTGTGTTGGATTCCCGACCACGTTACATTCTGTCCGATTAGCACTTCCCAGGTAGAGCATTGCATCACCTGGTGCGGTGTCCGTCGGACCGGACGTTAAGCCGGCTGTCACACCTGCTAGCATTAGTTGGTGGACGTTGAAGATCCCACTGCATTTTCACGAAGAGCAGGTGAGCTATCGCCAGCATCCTGAACAAATTACAAGTTCCTGTCCTGACTACCACCGTTAGGCAAAGGCAAACCACCCAGTGCAATCCTTTATATGGAGATGCCTTGGCTGTGCTTAACCTGTATAGATTATACTTGTGCTTCAGATTTTCCAGGATATACTGAACGGGATATTTCGTACATGATCCCTTTGTCTGACACAGATCATTACACTTGGGTTTCTTCCTACCATACAGTACAATATTGTGCAACAT
Organism: Myxine glutinosa; assembly: GCF_964187855.1. Classification (NCBI taxonomy): domain Eukaryota; kingdom Metazoa; phylum Chordata; class Myxini; order Myxiniformes; family Myxinidae; genus Myxine; species Myxine glutinosa. The sequence goes on from NC_136266.1 coordinate 11,393,159, forward strand.
TGTTCCAAACATGGCCTTCTATAATGGAGCCAAGTCGTTTGCTCGTCGTGTAACTTCCTTGTATCCCAAATAAACCAAAACACTCTAATTCATGTTGACATGTGTACTGCGTGGAGGTCTAGCAGTGTTCGAGAGGGTTCCTCCAGCCTCCATGCCAATGAGACATTATTTCAGCACATTGGCTGTTCGCTTGGACCCATTGTCTTGTTCAATGAGTCACGTCCCTGCGGGAACTGCATCATGTGTCAGAAAAACTGCCTGGACTTGTGAGCATTCAGGGCATCACCAAGTTCATGGAGATCACTGGTGCTATTGGCTGAGATGTGATTCCAAACTTGTACTGATCCTCCTCCATGCTTCACTGTACATGTTGTACATATACTACAGTCAAATGGTGCTTCTTCAGCAGCAGTTTCCAAGCAGCTGCACGTGCACTCATTACACTCTCAGTTAATGTCTATATGTTGCTGTTCATCGGATAAAATTGTCTCCTGTATTTAGAGCAAGGTCCAAAGCAAAAGCTAAACACAACCACTGTCTATTCTTATATAATAATAATACACAGACTTGGTATTTAATATGGAATACTTTTTTTTTCTTGACTTGGGTTTACTTTCTTACCTCAGTAAATCAATCTGGTGAGTTTCTTTTACACTTTGGTGATTTATTTGTTAAAAGAACCATGTCACTGATTGTCTGTCGCAGCAATAAGTCAACAACAGGATTATATCACAAGTGGCGTGGCAAAATGTATGGACAGGTGCATTTGATGATTGGCTTCACAGTCGGGTATACAAGGGTTTTTGCGTTCTGTATTAGTGGAAAACAAC
>NC_136266.1:11398988-11455345 GCF_964187855.1 Myxine glutinosa
CTGGGAAAGGAAAATCAGGAGCGGAGTTCGACTAGTACCACTCCGAATGCAATGGCAGATGTGAGAAATCACCCTCAAAAGGGTTACCAACCATTTATTTCAGAGGGGTTTGTGTCCTTGGATGGAGACTCGACTAACCAGAAACCGGTTCGGGTCTTGAGGGACACAGAAGCACATCAGTCTTTATGCTTGAAGGCATTTTGCCATTGTCAGAGGAGACGGCAACTGGTGATAGTGTTCGTTTACAGGGGATTGGTGGCTGTGTTAGAGCTCCACTTCATGTCATCCATTTGGAGTCTGATTTGGTGTCAGGACCGGTCACCGTAGGTTCACAAGCCACTCTTCCTGTAGAGGGAGTATCTTTTGTTATCGGGAATGATTTGGCCGGTGGTCAAGTTTCTGGTAAGGCAATGTTTGTTGAAAAGCCTAGGAGGAGGTACCCTGAAACTAAGTGTCAGCACACGCAAGTCAGGGATGGAGGCAATATTGGCAAGCTCTTTGTAGGGGGACTAAACTTCAAAACCAAGGAACATGTTCTGGAGTCTGCCTTCAGCATATATGGACCGCTTTTGGAAGTGCTGCTGATAAAAGACAGGGAGACACAAAAGTCAAGAGGGTTTGGCTTTGTCATGTTTGAAAACCCAAAGGACGCCAGAGATGCAGAAAAGGATCTGAATAGCAAGGAGTGGAGGGTCGGACCATAACAGGAGGGAAGGCATTTCATAGGTGTCGTGGGGGCTACAGAAGAGGGCAACGGAGTAGTAGTTTTGGTGGTGGCCGCAGTCGAGATTATTATGGAGGCTCCCAGAGTTACGGCAGCTCCCGAAGGAAAGATTTATCAGAGTAGTGGCCGAGAAGGAGACCGCTATTCATGTGACTACAGTGACAAGCGGTTCAACCGTGATTATTATGAAAGTTTGGAGGAGTTGAAGCACTGAATGCTGCGGAGCAGCCGAGCCAAGATTCCTACACGGATTAACCATGAACACCACGTTCCTAAAGGCGTCCATGTAGTGAACTTTCCTACATGGATTAACCGTGAACTCCACGTTCCTAAAGGCGTCCATGTAGTGAACTTTCCTACATGGATTAACCGTGAACTCCACATTCCTAAAAGCGTCCATGTAGTGAATACTTCCAGGCCTCACCACCCCTTAACCTTCATTCAAAAAATGAAAAATAAAAATCAGAGGTTGATGAGATGGAGTTTGGCTTTGCAGGAGTTCAACTTGGAAATTGAACATGTAAAGGGCAGGGACAATGTCGTTGCTGATGCTTTGTCCAGAGTGAATTAACTTTAGAAATCTTTGTGGGTTGTGTGAAATTTTGTTGCTTTATTTTTGAGATGTTGATAATTGTTGCTCACGGGAATTGGTGATTTGGGTTGTGAGTTTATTTTTGTTTGTTCAAAGAGTTTGCATGCAAAGAAAGTTTTTCGCTGTGTTCAAACTTTCTTTCTTGAGGGGGGGAAGTGTTACGGATTCGTCACTTCCGATGTTGTGGTTTTCACCCACTTGATATGTTTCTGATATTATGTATTATTATTATTCTCAAAATGTTTATTTTTCAGGAACAGCTATCTAAAGTTTAAAAGGTTAACGTAAAATGATACAGGAAACCGAACCGGAAGAAAAATGAGGTGAAGAGGAAGAGGCGGCGCGAGCAAAGTTGGAGAAGACGCGTGACGTCAAGGCTCCATAGCGAAGCTGGTCTACCGACAGTCGCGAGGGAATTTTGAGCTCCTTGAAGGGACATCCGGCGATAGAAATTATCGCTGGAGTGGAAAATCTGCGTAGTCAGATTTGGGGCGCTGAGATTTTGACGAATCCTCGCCTAGTCGCATCGGCTCAAGTAAGAGTCGTCGGCCATTTTGAACCCCGCGCTTCGAACACCTACAAAGGTTTTGCCTCGCGTCATCTGCACCCCAACCTCCTACCATTTGTCGGGGATGTGTGTGTGCGACCGCTTCATCTCCAATCACGTTGCAGTTCGCTGAGTGAGCGGTGAAGGTGCCCCTCTGAAGGGCCGTTGTACAGTTTCGGCGGGGCGATCCCCATTGTCAACTGTACACGATTCGAATATCGACTGGAGAGCGAGATTCGGGCTTCGACTGGAGATCATTCCAGCGACCGCTGAGGCGAATCACATTCGCCTTGGGAAAGGATATAGAGACATTGAGGAGTGTCTTTTTCACTCGCTGGGAGCAGTGAGTTATTTGACTTTATTGATGGTATATAGAGTGCACTCTTAATTGCCATTTGTTGTACCGTTATTCCTGTGTGATATTCAATATATTATTTGTTCATTTATAATCATTGGTGTGGTCACTCTTGATGTCTAGCACAGAGTAACATATTTTTCTGCCGTGGCTCCTCTCAGGGTTCGGAGATGTACCGAGACCAGGCGATCGTAGAGGAACACGTAACAACACACACAAACACGCACACGCACACACAAACACACACACGCACACACAGCACGGGTGAAGTGCTATCACCTCCCAGGGCATTCTGGGTACCAGTGGCATCACAACAATTTTTACCACCTTTCTCACCTCACACAGCGGGCATTTCTGAAAGAGGACATTTCCTCCTCCCCATGGATGCCAATGTCTATGTTGCTTATGTAAGAAATGACGAAACAACGAAATTGTTTGACAACATCTATTTGACATATTTTCAAAACATACTAAAGAAAAACACAGGTTATAATAAGACAACTGAAAGAGGACAAAGAGGACAGGGTATAATAAGACAAATGAAAGAGGACAAAGAGGACAGGTTATAATAAGACAACTGAAAGAGGACAAAGAGGACAGGTTATATATAATAAGACAACTGAAAGAGGACAAAGAGGACAGGTTATAATAAGACAACTGAAAGCGGACAAAAACGACAGGTTATAATAAGACAACTGAAAGAGGACAAAGACGACAGGTTATAATAAGACAACTGAAAGAGGACAAAGAGGACAGGTTATAATAAGACAACTGAAAGAGGACAAAAACGACAGGTTATAATAAGACAACTGAAAGAGGACAAAGAGGACAGGTTATAATAAGACAACTGAAAGAGGACAAAGACGACAGGTTATAATAAGACAACTGAAAGAGGACAAAGAGGACAGGTTATAATAAGACAACTGAAAGAGGACAAAGAGGACAGGTTATAACAAGACAACTGAAAGAGGACAAGACGACAGGTTTTAATAAGACAACTGAAAAAGGACAAAGAGGACAAGTTATAATAAGACAACTGAAAGAGGACAGGTTATAATAAGACAATTGAAAGAGGACAAAGAGGACAGGTTATAATAAGACAACTGAAAGAGGACAAAGAGGACAGGGTATAATAAGACAATTGAAAGAGGACAAAGAGGACAGGTTATAATAAGACAACTGAAAGAGGACAAAGGACAGGGTATAATAAGACAATTGAAAGAGGACAAAGAGGACAGGTTATAATAAGACAACTGTAAGTCAGGGATGGAGGCAATACACTCTTTCAAATTCCTCCCCTTGTCCCTTCCCTCCCAAACTCCCCCCTCGCCCCTCCCCTTCAAATCTCCCCACCTTCATTGCTTCTCAATTTCCCCCCTATCACTCCCCCTCCTCAAAGCGTCCTCCCCGCTTCTTCCATCTTCCAACTCTCACCTCCATCTCCCCCAACCTTCTGCCTCGCTCTTCCCCCTCCTCAAATAACACCTCATTGTGCCTCACCCAATCACCATCAAACCTTTTGTCCGCCCCATCCTTCCCTTTCTCCGAGCTATTCTGAACTCTCTGACACACCTTCAAAAGCTCTCCCTACCTCTTCCACCTCTTCCACATCTTACCCTACCCATCCTCTCCCCTGTTCTGTATCTGATGCTCCCCCTTCCTCTTTATTAACGGTATGAACCTCAAACATCCGGGGCCTTCGCTCAAACTTAACTGATCTCTCCATACAGGTTGCTTCTGTCAAACCAGACGTGATCTGCTTAACAGAAACCTTCCTCCTTTATGATGTCTCTGATTCCTTAGTATCTCTCCCGGGCTACTCCCTCCTCCGGTATGATAGACCTGAGCCTCGTCCTGGAGGTGGGGTTGCTATCTTTATCAAAAACTCTCTTCCTCACTCGCCCTGCACTGCACTCTCTCCACCTCACCCCCAGGAATACCTCTGGCTACGGCTTCCCCTTCGCTCCCACCTCTTGTTCATATGTGTGTTGTACCGTCCACCAAACAGTGATGACTCCATCTACATCTCGCTGTCTGATAATATGGACCAACTTCTATCTACTCATCCCAACTCTCTCTTCCTCATATGTGGTGATTTCAACTGTCATCATGCCAGTTGGCTGGGTGTGGGTACCTCTCTCACCAGCCATGGCTCCTCAGCAAAGGACTTCTGCGACTCACTGGGACTGACACAATCTGTCAATTTCCCGACCCGGATCTCAGTCAACGGAACATCTTCTCTTCTGGACTTGGTTATGACTAACTTCCCTGAAAATGTCTGCTGCTCTTCTTCTGCTCCAATCGGATCATCTGATCATGTCCTTGTTAAAGTGGACATCTCTCTGACCATCCTCAGGGAGCCTGCTCAGCGTCGACGAGTCTGGCATTTCACTCACCCCAACTGGCACGGTCTTCAAGCAGCCATCAATCATCTGGACTGGTCTCCCATCTCTACCACCTCTGACATCAACTCATCCTGGGAATTCTTCCAAAGTAAATTGCTCTCTCTCATGCACAGATTTATCCCATCTCGTCTTCAGTTGTCATACCCTTCCCCCCGTCCATTGTACACGGATTCTTGTGGTGAGGCTGTTGCCCAGAAACAACTTGCCTTCGTCTCCTGGAAAGCAAATCCAACGGAAGGAAATCTCATTTCCTTTCACAAAGCCCGAAACAAGTGTGTGTCCGCCCTCAGGAGAGCCAGGAAACAATATCTCTCCGTTCTCAAGACCGAACTCTCTTATCTGTCTCCCTCTTCCAAATCCTGGTGGCATCTGGTCAAATCCGTTTCTGGTGTTTGTGCCCCCTCCATCCCCTCCCTTACCTCAAACGGCTACACAGCTGACTCCGCACGTGAAAAAGCTGAATGCCTCAACTCTGTGTTTGCCTCTAAATCTTGTGTCCCAAACCCATCCCTCTCTGTACCCATCATACCCAGTCGTACCCTGCTGCTCCTGGACTCCGTGTCCTTTCCTCCTGACAAGGTGGAAAAGTTTCTGTCAACCCTCGACTCTGATTCTGCAACTGGACCCGACGGCATCAGCCCACGGGTCCTAAAATCCTGCTCTGCCGCTCTATCTCACCCTCTCTCTGTTCTCTTCACCCTCTCTTTTGCTCAAGGTCAACTGCCATCTGCTTGGAAATCAGCCAACATCACCGCTTTGCACAAAAAAGGTGCAAAAACAGATCCTAGCAACTAAAGACCAATCAGCCTTCTCCCAATTATCAGCAAAGTCATGGAATCCATCATTGCTTCGGATATGAAATCTTTCCTCTTCTCCAATGGCTTGATCTCTGATCATCAATTTGGTTTCAGACCAGGTCACTCTACTCTGGACATGCTGCTTCTGCTGTCTCAACAATGGATGGAGGTCCTCAATGCCAAACAGGAAATTAGAGCTGTCTCCCTCGACATATCACGTGCCTTCGACACGGTCTGGCACCCCGCTCTGCTCACCAAACTCTCCTCCTTTGGTATCCATGTAAATCTCCACGCATGGCTGGCGGACTTCCTCTCTAGTCGTCGTAAACCTGTGGCCCTGAATGGGTTTCTCTCATCTCCTCTTCCTGTTCAGGCTGGAGTTCCCCAAGGCAGTGTTCTGGGCCCCGTGCTTTTTCTGGTCTTCATCAATGATCTCTCTGACTCTCTTGAAAATCCTCTCTATCTCTTTGCTGATGAGTCCACTCTCTGCCGCTCCATTCCTCTTCCCTCAGATCGGCAGTCTGCAGCCTCCTCACTCTCTGAAGACTTGGGCAAAATCACAGACTGGTCAAACAAGTGGAACATGTCTTTCAATCCTGACAAATCTCACACTCTTACTATGTCTCTCCGAAAAGATCGACTCGACAACCCTCCCATCGACTGGACGATGATCGACTGGACGACTGGACAACTTTCTCAACAATCCTCTCCAAGAAGTTCTGTCGCTCAAGCTTTTGGGTCTCACAATCTGCCATGATCTTTCTTGGGAAAACCATATTTCCAAGCTGGCCTCCAAAGCCAGTCGCCGACTGGGCATCCTCCGTCGTGCGAAGTCCTTCCTCGGCACACCTGAGCTCCTCGCCACATACAAGGCTTTCATCCGCAGCTCAATGGAATACTGTTCTCCCCTATGGGCCGGTGCTCCTGCCTCACACCTAGCTCGGCTTCACGCTGTTGAAACCAAAGCTTTCAGAATTATTGGAATCTCCCGCGATGAAGCTATCTCTGAGGGCCTTTCACTCACTCACCGCAGGCAGGTTGGTGGTCTTTCTGTCTTCTACCGACTCCTCTCCGGCCTTGCACCCCCAGCTCTCTCTGTGCTCTGTCCCCCAAATATTCCTGCAGGTCGCACAAGATCTGCCAGCAACCCTCTGATGGTTAAACTGCCGAAATCTCGGCTCTCTGCTCACCTTCACTCTTTCATTCCTCTTTTCTCCCGCCTCTGGAACAAACTCCCTCACTCCCTTCAATCCCACTCCTCCCTCCAGGTCTTTAAAACAGCTGTTCACCACCATCTCTTATCTTCCCCCATCCAAAACCTTGATCTTTTCTACCCCCGCTAATTCACCCCAGATCCACCTTGTTTGAAATTCCAACTTCTTTCCTGGAAGTCCTGGCAGTGTCCATGTGTTTTATACCTCTCCCACCGCCCCCTTCCCATGCCTCCCCCCCCCCCCCCCCAAAGCCCTCGCCCTCTCTCAGATCTCTCGATGTCTCCATGTCTCTCGGTCCCTGCTCTCAAATGTTGTGTTTGTGTCCTTCCCCCTCTCTCCCCATCTTGTCTACCGCTCCCTATGTTATATGTTTTATGTGTCGGTTTGTCTTTCTGTGTGATTAATGTTCGCTCTTTCACGAGCCTCGATCTTGTATACAAAAAAAAAAAAAAAAAAAAAAACTGAAAGAGGACGAAGAGGACAGGTTATAATAAGACAACTGAAAGAGGACAAAGAGGACAGGGTATAAAAAGACAACTGAAAGAGGACAAAGAGGACAGGGTATAATAAGGCAACTGAAAGAGGACAAAGAGGACAGGTTATAATAAGACAACTGAAAGAGGACAAAGAGGACAGGGTATAATAAGACAACTGAAAGAGGACAAAGAGGACAGGTTATAATAAGACAACTGAAAGAGGACAAAGAGGACAGGTTATAATAAGACAACTGAAAGAGGACAAAGAGGACAGGGTATAAAAAGACAACTGAAAGAGGACAAAGAGGACAGGGTATAATAAGACAACTGAAAGAGGACAAAGAGGACAGTTTATAATAAGACAACTGAAAGAGGACAGGTTATAATAAGACAACTGAAAGAGGACAAAGAGGACAGGTTATAATAAGACAACTGAAAGAGGACAAAGACAGTTTATAATAAGACAACTGAAAGAGGACAAAGAGGACAGGGTATAATAAGACAACTGAAAGAGGACAAAGAGGACAGGGTATAATAAGACAACTGAAAGAGGACAAAGAGGACAGGGTATAATAAGACAACTGAAAGAGGACAAAGAGGACAGGGTATAATAAGACAACTGAAAGAGGACAAAGAGGACAGGGTATAATAAGACAACTGAAAGAGGACATTTCCTCCTCCACATGGATGCCAAACTAATGGGATTGTCCCAACTCCACACTTATTAAATGCTAAGCAAGGAAGCAGCACATACCATTTTAAAGACTTCACTGTAACTCGACCATGGTTTGAACCCCCGACCGCCCAGACTCAGAGTGGACCCTCTAACCTTAAACCACCGAGTCTGGTGCGACCAAATCACAGGGTGAATCATCAACATGTGATTACACTCTGTGCTGTTCAGCTTGATACAATCAAGGAGTGAAATTCCCATGCTATGTGCCTTTTAGGTCCTTTTTTGTCACAATTAATTTAATTATTAACAATTACGCAATTGCTCAAAATTGACACACAGGTACAGGTTATTACGTAACAACGAAATTGTTTGACAACATCTGTTTGAGCTCTTTTCAAATCGTACTAAAGAAAAACACAGCCACAGCAAATGTATGTCACTTACAAATGCTTTCCAAAAAAACATCTTGGCATGACGGTTTGACAAAACAACGTGGAAATATTCCTCCGGGGAGGGGGGCGGGGGGCAAACATCCCGGCATATGGAAATATTCCTCCGGGGGGGGGGGCAAACATCTCAGCATGACGGTTTCACTAAAGATAATGGAAATATTCCTCCAGGGGGGGGGGAGGGGCAAACATCCCTGCATGACGGTTTCACGAAAGAACATGGAACCATTCCTCCAGGGGGGCAAACATCCTGGCATGATGGTTTCACCAAGGAACATGGAAATATTCCTCCAGGAGGGGGGGGGGGGGGCAAACATCCCGACATATGGAAATATTCCTCCAGGGGGGGGGGCAAACATCTCAGCATGACGGTTTCACTAAAGATAATGGAAATATTCCTCCAGGGGGGGGGGGAGGGGCAAACATCCCTGCATGACGGTTTCACGAAAGAACATGGAACCATTCCTCCAGGGGGGCAAACATCCTGGCATGATGGTTTCACCAAGGAACATGGAAATATTCCTCCAGGAGGGCGGGGGGGGGGGGCAAACATCCCGGCATATGGAAATATTCCTCCTGGGGGGGGGGGCAAACATCTCAGCATGACGTTTCACTAAAGATAATGGAAATATTCCTCCAGGGGGGGGGGGAGGGGCAAACATCCCTGCATGACGGTTTCACGAAAGAACATGGAACCATTCCTCCAGGGGGGCAAACATCCTGGCATGATGGTTTCACCAAGGAACATGGAAATATTCCTCCAGGAGGGGGGGGGGCAAACATCCCGACATATGGAAATATTCCTCCGGGGGGGGGGGCAAACATCTCAGCATGACGGTTTCACTAAAGATAATGGAAATATTCCTCCAGGGGGGGGGGGGGAGGGCAAACATCCCTGCATGACGGTTTCACGAAAGAACATGGAAACATTCCTCCAGGGGGGCAAACATCCTGGCATGATGGTTTCACCAAGGAACATGGAAATATTCCTCCAGGAGGGGGGGGGGCAAACATCCCGGCGTATGGAAATATTCCTCCGGGGGGGGGGCAAACATCTCAGCATGACGGTTTCACAAAAGAACATGGAAACATTCCTCAAGAAGAGAAGTTTTCCATGCTTACAAAGTCATTCATTGTTATTACCACGCAAGGAAACGTCCACACATGGAGGCAAGAGTGTGCAACATGTTAACCCCTATTAAAATATGGGTCTAATCCTATATGGAATACTATAGAGTCAACTGTCAAATTTCTGAACCCAACATGATTTGTTTGGGAGACGCACCAGGAATTACGGAGATGGTTTTGAGGGCCCGGAGGACTCGAAACATTCGGAGAGCTCCAAGTTTTCCCAAGTCCACGAGCTCGGTCAAATACCTTCCATGAGAATGAAGTAGAGAACAAGTGTAAGCAACTTTCAATGCACACTATCATGGAAATGTTCATTGTGCTCACGGCTCGTTAAAACGTGCAAAAGCAACAAGAGACTTCAGTTACGTCATCAGAACAACGGCAAAGTCGAGCCAGTTCCACGGGTCTCTCAAGAAGGTAAATTTCCCGAGGATGAATCCCCTGGAAACCACCTTTATGATCACTTCGATGGTGTAAATTATGGTGAAAGCGCATCTGGAAAAGACATTGGCGCAAAAGTCATTAATAAAACGGCCATTGCCATTTTCATCATTACTTCGTTATTTTCACCAACATTGACGGCGATGGCAAGTATGACGTCATAAACAGTGAATAATAAGAATAACACAAAAGACACTTTCACGTGTAACTCACTCCATGTATTTGTTCTCCGTGTTCTTGGCCAAAAACACGCAGTTGGTCATGATGGTCCCCATGATAATCAAGGTGAAGAATGTGTAGCTGCAGGTTAAGGTTATTACCCCGTTTGGGGTTACGCATTTGGTTCACCGTGTCCGTCTGCAGACGTCAGTCAGTCTATGATCGAGGAACTATACTTCATTTAAATACAGTTTTAAATTCCGAACACTGGCCCGCAAGTCGGAAGACGAATCGGAACTCAAACCTGGAATTTAGCAGAACTTTGACTCTGAATTTGGTAAATTGGATGCACAGTTGTCCCAAGCACACATTCACATGAAGGAGTAATGTACGAATTGTTCTACTCTGTCTGTCTGGCAGTCAAGCGAACATGAACATCATTCCAAACAGGAAAGGTACTGTTTTTGGGAACATCATAAAGGACACAAACAACAGGCACGAATGACTAATTAAACATGTTAAATAATTAAACATGTAACATGTTAAACATGTTAAACATGTAAATTTCCGATTCAATGTTTTTTGGGTTTTTTTCCTACAGCCTTTAAAACTTTTATTTTACTTCGATTGAATTATACATTTGAACACTGTAGAGCACAAACCACATTGATTTCATCTCCAAAAACCCTTTAGCTTAGCAGTACTTGGGCAAAATTGTACGCTGTCTAGACAAATCAAATTTACCACACCCTCTGAGGGTGGAGTAACAGCGACATTCAGACAAATTGGTGGCACCAAGCGGTGCAGCGACAGAGCTAACTTCGTCAAAAAAAAACAAAAAAAAAAACATCTGTCTGTTTCCACTTTTTGGCTTAATGTGTCTTTACAAAAGGGGAGGCCACTGGTTTGCCAAAGCCATGTAGCAAACCCCAACCCCCCACTGGAACCTGAACGTTGGGCACTGCATCAGCCGCACAACCGCGCCCCCAGTCGTTACGCAACTCACCGAATCCCAGCAAAAGACGCATTCGCCAGACAGACTCACGTACGATGAAGAGACGAAGGGAACACTGCGGACATTTTGCGCTCAAAGGATATGAATGTGTGAAGATCTGGATCGCTTTTCTTCTTATGCAATTGAAGGGACTGAATATGTAAAGGGCATTTGTGGCGTTGAACCTGAAGAGAGTTTTGTTTCTGTTCACGACGATGAACGTCTGCAAAATAAAGTGAGAAACATTTCATTGACGTCATACGTACACAGGGCTAATTCAAAGCCCTCCGTGAGTGCTTTATTAATAATATAGCATGGCACCCTAAAAGCACCTCGTAAATTTGTTATTTCCTAGCCTTTACAAGGTGGTGAAAGCTGGCCAAATGATCACTCGTGGAACATATGGTGTTAAATTGTTACCAAAACGCACCTGCCGTGTTATATGGGAATTATGAGGCACGATATAGTGGCATGGGAATTATGGGATGCGATAATAGTGGCATGGGAATTATGGGATGCGATAATAGTGGCATGGGAATTATAGGATGAGATATTAGTGGCATGGGACTTATGGGATGCGATAATAGTGGCATGGGAATTATGGGATGCGATATTAGTGGCATGGGAATTATGGGGCAGACGTAGGGCCATGGGAATTATGGGATGTAATATTAGTGGCATGGGAATTATGGGATGCGATATTAGTGGCATGGGAATTATGGGATGCGATATTAGTGGCATGGGAATTATGGGGCATGATATAGGGGCATGGGAATTATGCGGCACGATATAGGGGCATGGGAATTATGGGATGTAATATTAGTGGCATGGGAATTATGGGATGCGATATGAGTGGCATGGGAATTATGGGATGCGATATTAGTGGCATGGGAATGATGGGATGTGATATTAGTGGCATGGGAATTATGTGATGCGATATTACTGGCATGGGAATTATGGTATGTGATATAGGGGCATGTGAATTGTGGGATGTGATATTAGTGGCATGGGAATTATGCGGCACGATATAGGGGCATGGGAATTGTGGGATGCGATATTAGTGGCATTGGAATTATGGGGCACGATATAAGGGCATGGGAATTATGGGATGCGATATTTGTGGCATGGGAATTATGGAATGCGATATTAGTGGCATGGGAATTATGGGGCACGGTATCGGGGCATGGGAATTATGGGTTGCAATATAGGAGCATAGAAATTATGGGATGCGATATTGGTGGCATGGGAATTATGGGGCACGATATAGGGGCATGGGAATTGTGGGATGCGATATCAGTGGCATGGGAATTATGGGGCACGACGTAGGGCCATGGGAATTATGGGATATAATATTAGGTGCATGGGAATTATGGGATGCGATATTAGTGGCATGGGAATTATGGGATGCGATATTAGTGGCATGGGAATTATGGGATGTGATATTAGTGGCATGGGAATTATGGGATGCGATATTTGTGGCATGGGAATTATGGGATGCGATATTAGTGGCATGGGAATTATGGGATGCGATATTAGTGGCATGGGAATTATAGGATGCGATATTAGTGACATGCATTCATTGTAATGAGCCTCTCGAAGTTCATGCTCTAACACATCAATTGCTGGTATATCACATCATCATGCTCTTAAGTTCCTTGTTAATGTCACCAAGAGGAATATTACGCCATGCTATATAATTTATCAGCATTTAAAATCATAATGACATCACAAAGAGTATTTACCATTTCATTGGCATAGCACGGATCCAAGTCCTCCAGTGGTTCCGAGACGAGTTCCTTCGGCACGTCACCATAGAGGAAAGGCAATGTCCTTTCGGATTCCAAATAATTCAAAGGCTCCAGGTTTTTTGCAGGGTATTCCACTTTGGATTCTACGTCGCTCTTCGCCACCCTGTCCTTAATCGTAGCGAGCAACTCCGGCGTGAAGCGATGGAAGAAGCCGTTATCCATGTCGGACGGTGTCTCTGTCTCGGCCATCTCAGCGATCCCGGAGGTGACTTGGATAAGGGATGATCACGCGCTTGGCGCGCACGAGCCCTCCATAGCGCCGTGACCGCTGTGCGCGCCCCGGGGGGCTCGACGAGGCGACCCTCCGCTGGACACGCTGCACCCAGGTACCCGCAGCAACCTAAAAACTCGCGGCAAATGACACAAGAATGCATTACATGCTCAATTGTCATTTAAAGCACCGAATGTTGAGAATTGGGTGCGTTTTACGCACAAACGCTTCCCTACGCTATCGTGAAGTTTCCATCACCGAGAGGTCAAGGGGGGACGAGGAAGGATGTAAAATGTGAAAAATACAGTTCAACAGAGATTTGAACGAAAACAAATTCGAATAAGGATCCCATGAAGGAAACATTTCAGTACAAACTTGCTGAGCTCTGCTTTTTAAACCTGTGGATGCGTGACTGAGAGGGGTAGAAGAATTATTTTATTAAATTTTTTTAAAGCCACAAATGAAAAACGCAGAGTTCACGTCTTACCGAAAAACTTTGCAAACTTTTATTTGCACGAAAATATTCAGCGCAGCACCATGGGGTTCGTCCGTTGGTATGAACAATGGGCCGGAGAGAGAAGAGCGTCCGCGACGCAGCTCGGGCCGTGCTCGCTGTGGGCGCGTCTCGCTCCTGATTCGGAGCCTGGGAAGGAAAGGAAAGCAGTGAAGGAAGGCAGGGCTCTACTAAATTATTAACACAGCTTTTGGCGACTACCAAGCGTACGTAGGCCTACACTCAGGATTGCCGAGCAGGTGCGACCATGGGCGTGTGCGCCCTTTAACATCGCGTCTCGTGCCATACATTTACGCCATGACGCATTTTCTGTTGTTTCGTCCCACTGGCGTTTTGCATTAAAAACGACAATTGCATAATGTGATTAGGTGATACGCTTATGGTAAAACATGAAGATTTTGATATGAAGGTATATGACAAGGTCAACATTTAAGGTACTTAGGTGTCGATGCTGAAAGGTGCATTGCCTGGTGTATGCTGGTAACGACAGAGCCTTAAACAAAGGACATGCATGTGTTATAATAGAGAGAGAAACGCCCATACATGTGTCCATATCATATAACCGATAATGTCATTTCACCGAGACAGAAGAAGGTGCGGGGAACAGCTGTGGTTCGTATCTGATCGCACAATTTCATCACCATTACATTCTGTCTGTCGAACGCACCCTTGTGATGCTTAAAAAGATCCAATGCACCACGGTTAAAACCACCATTGAGGTTATGCACCAAAAACTTAACGAGGCCTGAATAATACAAGAGGACTCATGGGATAGCCGAAGGATATTCACACTCGCTTCTGAGCCGTCTAGTCTGGGTTAGAATCTCGACCAGGCTCTAAACTGCCATCATGGTGTTACATTGGAAACTAGAATGGCACCAGCACCATTCACTAAACTTTCAAATATATTTTGTCAATAGATTTCAATAGAAATAGATTTTTCAATAGACAACCTATTCACCATCCGTCCCCTCCTCCCACCACACCTCCAAAGTTTTCACATCCTGATGCCACCTGAGTTTATTAGCTCCGCCACCAAAGGTAGGTGGAGGTTATGTTTTCACCCCTATCTGCTTGCTTGTCTGTCTGTCTGACTGTTTGTCTGTCTGTGAACAGGATATCTCAAAAAAAAAATTCTAACCTTCCCTTTGCCCCTTACCTGGAGTGGCTTAATTTATGCCTTGTTTGGGGCAATTTACATTGAAAAAAATGCTTTGTTACAATGTTATCATTTTTTTGTTATTTCTTTTTCTAATTGGAAAGCCATGCCATGGAAGAACCTATTAAACTGCTCTATACACCTTAACATAGTGCGCATTTCAAAACATGGGAATTCTTCCGGATTATTTGTAGTTAATTATATTATCAACTCAGGAAAGCATAATGATCGTTACCATGTATCACATTCCACATCAGAAAGCTCCAGTAGAGCCACCAAAGGTAGGTGGAGGTGTGGCCGAAAGCCACAAAAATACCATACACATACACACACAGCAAATTATGGGACACAGTCACACAACCCCCTTATACTCAGTCCGTGCGGCGGCGGCAAGCAGGCAGAATGCTCGCTACAAAGAATGAAGTCTGCGCATCCTCTAGTGAGAAGAAAGACCAACTCACAAAGGGGCAGGGATATGCACCAAGCCAAGAGGCTGTGGAGGTGCTACCTATCTCAAAAGCAAAGCTCCACAAGAAGAAACTAACAAAACAAACGTTGGAGCACAGAGGAGAAGGAGGCCATTTACTGCTGTATATTATATTCAAGGCATGAACAGTGGGGTATGGCCAGTAGGGGAGCTAGAATCATGGACCAGCTGAAGACCAGATTGACCGTCAGAACAGAGACGGCACCATCCAACAAATTTGAAAGAGTTGCGTCAACGACACCTAAATTCCTAAATAAAAATAAAATAAAAGTGAAGACCAGAACACAAGCAGAAAAAAATGAGGAGGATGGGAGCCGACCGCTCGCCATGGGGTGGACAGACGGATGGTGGAAAAGAGGCCACAATGGATGGCAAGAGATCACGGGGAAGGGCTGCGTGACGAAGCAAGTGTTTGCAATCGAGCGCCACTGGGTACACAACGACAAAGACAAGGTGAGATAGAGGGGGAGGGGACAGAGAACCAGCATAATGGGGAGGGGAACAGACCCGACTTCCAGTCGTGGACCGAGTGAAAACGCCTACAGTTGGATGGGATGAAAATGAGAATGGCGGATAATTACAGGCAGAAGGACAGAGGGGAACAGAGAGGTGAAGGAGAGAAGGAGGATGAGGATGATGAGGACAAGCGAAGACTGGAAGAAGAGCTGCAATCAAAATAGTGGAGATGAGAGTGACACCATTTGTAGGAAGGCCACAACCGTACAAGATAGAAAACAACCAACCGACAAAAATGCTGGTTGGTGGAACATATTTACGAAAATAACCGATGGAGAAAAAAAAGGTTGGTACCGAAATCATCCCCATTAAAATAACTCAACATCGTGAGCTTTGCAGCAGCACTACTCACAAGAAAAATAACAACAAAACATGCAACAAGAGCAAATTAGCCCATACAGACAGAGACCAGGCACCACCATGGAAACGGAAGCTAGAGGCACAAAGCGAGTAACTGAAAAAAGAAACGGGACAAATACAGCAATTTATAAGGGGAAATCGAAGCCCAAAGCTAATGAGGAGAAACCAAAACAGGATGCATATTGTTATGTTTGTGGGGGGGATAGTGATACCTCAGAGCCAGGTAGAATGTATAGATTAGTGTGTTCCGTCTGTCGTGAAGAAGAAGAACCACCTCGATGTACCATAATTAGGGATCCGGTAGCCCATGTCTCGGGTTAAGCTTGTGGTGGGGCTTCTTAATTAGCGAGGGATTATGGATAAATTAACCCCCTGTGTGTCGTTGCCTCTGTAATTTCTCCTTTGTTCTCTATGACACCGCATTCGACACCTAGCCAGAATCCCGCATTTTAACACGCTAATGAATAAAAACTAAACGGAAGCCAGGCATGCAGCACTACCGCTGATTACCCCGACTTGGTAAGAGGACACAGGATGGGCAGGCCGAAAGCCACTCCCCGAAGAGCAGTGATTGGTCGGGGTTTTGATTGACAGAAAGGACTAGTAAGAAGGGACTCACTGATTGGTGAAGCAGGCCAGATGAGGTCAGAGCCACAGGTACAAAATAGTTGGAGCGGCGGACATGTTCTTTCTCGTTCTAGATGCCATAGCAGACGGTTGTGTGCCAACATCTTCCAGCCTTTTTCCGACTTTGGACCCGATCACGAACAGCCGTGTGGCGAGATCTTTCTGGTGGTCGTGAGGAGGAAGAGCTGCGGCTTTCCGAGCAAGAACGACGGGTGGACGAGCGCTGCTTGCTTGCTGCAGCATAACAAGGCCAGGAGTGGGCAGACACGCAGTGAGGCCTAACCCATGCGAACGAGCGCACATTCCCTTCAAGGACTGAGACGGTCTTTGACGATTACCGACGAGACAACCCAGCCGATGAGCTAAGTCCCCACAATAAATCGCACACATTTATTTTCGTTCTTTTATATTTCCCTTTGTCTGTGTGCAGGTCTGCGTGGAGGGTCCCTCAATTTTGGATTTTAGTTTTATCGTGCTTTCTTTGTTACCGGAATTTTCTTGAATAAACCTGTTTATTTTTGTACATTTTAAATCCGGTTCGTATGAGTTTATTTACTGCAGGGTCGAGGACATCGGGGATCCGTGAACGTAAACTCATTGGCTTGCCACCTCCCCCCCCCCCCCCCACCTTCCTCCACTTGTCCCCACGAGTATCCCCCACTATAATTTTGACTGGACGCCTCGGGGCTAAAGGTGGTTCAACAATCTGTTTCCTCAGACGATTTTAATCGCGAGGAACATGACAATATAATACCAATACAAAATAAAAACAAATACAAAATTGTAAATGAAGACCTTGAGATAATGGCTGCTGAAAGCAAACTCCAAATAGAGGTGATCGCAAGAAAGATCATTCATTCATTCCAATCATTCATTTCATTCATTGAAATCATTCATTCATTCATTGAATCATTGGAATCTCCCGCGATGAAGCTAACTCTGAGGGCCTTCCACTCACTCAACGCAGGCAGGTTTGTGGTCTTTGTCTTCTACCGACTCCTCTCCGGCCTTGCTCCCCCAGCTCTATCTGTGCTCTGTCCCACAAATATTCCTTCAGGTCGCACAATATCTGCCAGCAACCCTCTCCAGGTGAAACTGCCAAAATCAAGACTCTGCTCACCTTCACTCTTTCATTCCTCTTTTCTCCCGCCTCTGGAACAAACTCCCTCACTCTATTCAATCCCACTCCTCCCTCCAGGTCTTTAAAACAGCTGTTCACCACCATCTCTTATCTTCCCCCATCCAAAACCTTGATCTTTTATTTTTTGAAATACCAACTTCTTTCCTGGAAGTCCTAGCAGTGTCCATGTGTTTTATACCTCTCCCCCCCCCCCCTCCCCCACCCCCTTCCCATGCCTCCTCCCCCCAAGCCCTCTCCCTCCCACAGTTCTCCCGATGTCCCTGCTCTCAAATGTTGTGCTTGTGTGCTTCCTTCTCTCTCCCCATCTTGTCTCCCGCTCCCTTTATTATATGTTTTATGTGTCGGTTTTTTTTTTGTGATTAATCTTAGCTCTTACACGAGCCTCGATTTTGTATCCCCCAAAAAAAAAATAGCACAGGGGCAATACGAGAGAGGAAAGAAACGAGAGGAAAGGAAATCAGAAAAGGAACTCGAGGAGAAAAGAGCAGAAAAAGAACGAGAACTCGAGGAGAAAAGAGCAGCAGAAAGAGCAGAGGAAAGGAGAGCAGAAAAGGAACTCGAGGAGAGAAGCGCAGAGGAAAGGAGAGCCGGAAGGGACTTAAAGGAACGGAATATGGAGTATCAGAAGACAATTAAACTCAAGGAGCTTGAATTACTGGGAGGACGGAGAGAAATCTTATCTGTGCCGGATAGTTCGACAACAAGTCAGAACTCTTGGGATATTGCTAGGCATGTAAGACTGGTTCCACCCATTAATGAAAAGGAGGTAGGCAAGTTCTTTTTACACTTTGAGAAGGTGGCTCAAATGTTAAAATGGCCTGTGGAGTCATGGACTATGTTAGTACAAAGTGTTCTGGTGGGTAAAGCTCAAGATATCTATTCGGCTTTACCGATTGACCAATGTGCAGATTATGAGACAGTCAAGAAAGCCATTCTCAAAGCCTATGAATTGGTCCCTGAAGCTTACCGGCAAAAATTTAGGCATACCAGTAAGCGGGAGAATGAGACCCATGTGGAGTTTGCCAGAGAGAAGGAAAATGTTCAGGTATGTTTGATAGGTGGTGTGACTCAAAAGAGATTGGGGAAGACTAACCGTTTACGACAATCGATTTTGGTGGAAGAATTCAAACAGTGTGTCCACGCGGACATTAAAGTACATTTGGATGAAAGAAAAGTACCTGAGTTGTACGAGGCAGCAACAGTGACAGATGACTATGCCTTGACACACAGCATGGGGTTTCACAAACCTAATTTCCTGCCTAGAGTTAGCCAGGGGAGATGCATTAAATCAGGTTTGGAGAGCAAATTCTCATGGAGGTGGCCCAGAGAGGAGTATCGAGCAAAATCTGGTACCTCAAATTTTAGTGATCAAAAGACTGACTGTCCAAGGCAGACCTACCTTCCAGGGGGCCCGAGGCAGACCACTGGATTTCCCTCCGGGCCTATTTGCGCTTTTTGCAAGAAACCTGGGCATTTGATATCCCAATGTTACGCCATGAAAAGGAAAAATCAGGATCGGAGTCAGGCTAGTTCAACTCCAAATGTGTTAGCCAGTGCGAGAAGTCATCATTGGAGGACAGTGACTTGTGAAGGTCCACGTGCCAAACTTACTGCATCAGAGAACGACCTTGTCCAAGAGGGTAATAAACCTTTCATTTCCGAGGGGTGTGTGTCACTGGATAAGGACTTCATTAACCAGAGACTTGTTCGGGTATTGAGGGACACGGTAGCATATCAATCTTTGATGCTCGGGGGCATTTTGCCATTGCCTGAAAAAACTGCAACTAGGGTTAGTGTCCTCTAACAGGGGGTTGGTGGCTTCGTTAAAGCTCCTCTTCATGTGGTCCATTTAAAGTCTGAGTTGGTGTCAGGACCGGTCACCATAGGTTTACAAGCCACTCTTCCTGTGGAGGGAATTTCCTTTATTATCAAGAACGATTTGGCTGGTGGTCGAGTTGCAGGTAATTGGATGTTGGTTGAAAAGCCCAGTATGGAAAATAACACAGCACAGTTAGAGCAGGAGATTCCGGGAATCTTTCCATCATGTGCAGTGACTTGTGCTATGGATAGGAAGCGCTCTAAAGAGAATGAGAAAGAAGGTGATGTGGATTTGGGTTCCATAGAGGTATTGGAGGAAAGGTCTGGAAGACAAGGTAGTAAAGGGAGTGACACCAAGGAACCTAATGATAAGGTTTCATCTGGACCAAAGGATAAAATGGAGTGTCCATCGGAGACATCTGGGTAGGAGGTTGAACAAACGGTGCTGGTCCGAAAGAGACTTTTTGAAGAGCAACACAGAGATTCTGAACTCCGGAGTCTGATTGGTAAAGCCATTACAGAGGAAGACGCTATGAAGGTAACTGTTGCTTACTTCATGAAAGGGGAAATACTCATGAGGAAATGGAGACCACCGGAGGTGCCAGCAAATGATGAGTGGAAAGTCCGTTTCCAAATTGTGGTGCCACAACCGTACCGGAAGGATATATTGAGTTTGGCACATGAGACACATTTGGCCAGGTACCTTGGAGTGAACAAGACATGTGAAATAATTCTGGCACATTCTTTCTGGCCAGGATTGCGACGTGATGTGACGGAATTCTGTAAATCGTGTCATTCTTGTCAGCTGGTGGGCAAACCTAATCAGAAAACCCCTTCAGCGCCTTTAAAACGGATTCCAGCTTTTGAAGAGCCATTCAGCCGTGTCATTATTGACTGTGTAGATCCTTTACCTAAACCGAAGGCTGGCATCAGTATTTGCTGACCATCATGTGTGCTTCCACCAGGTTCCCAGAAGCGGTGCCTCTTAAGAAAATTACTGCGACAGTTATTGCGAAGGCCTTGATTACATTTTTCACCCTGGTTGGCCTACCTAAGGTCATCCAGTCTGATCAGGGTTCCAACTTCATGTCAAAGCTTTTTCAGCAAGTGGTACACCTGTTGGGAGTGGATCAAGTAAGATCAAGTACTTACCATCCCGAGAACCGAGGGGCCTTGGAAAGGTTTCACCAGACATTGAAGAATATGATCAGAACGTACTGCTTTGAATAATAATAACAATAATAATAATAATAATACATTTATTTTATATAGCGCTTTTCAAGAAGCCCAAAGACGCTTTGACAGAGTACAAAAAACAAGTGCAAAAAGACAAAAATCAATAGGTAAATAATCAAATCAAAAGGAAGGAGAAGGAGAGGAGATAGTCAGGGCTTAAATGATGTGGGTTAAATGTTGAATGCAGTGTTGAACAGGTGGGTGTTGAGTGATGTTTTGAATGTGGTGAGTGAGGAGGAGTCTCTGATGGTGTGAGGTAGCGAGTTCCAGAGGGTGGGAGCAGCGATGGAGAAGGCCCTGTCCCCCCAGGATCTGAATTTGGTCCGGATGGGGGGGGGGGGGGTCAGGAGGTTGGTACCAGCAGAGCGGAGGTTGCGGGTGGGAGTGTGTCTGGAGAGGAGGTCAGCCAGGTAGGATGGGGCCAGGTTATGGAGGGCTTTGTAGGTCAAGAGGAGGATTTTGTACTGGATTCTCAGGGGGATGGGGAGCCAGTGAAGCTTGTAAAGGATGGGGGTGATGTGGTCACAGGTCCGGGAATGGGTGAGTAGACGGGCAGCGGAGTTCTGAATGTATTGGAGTTTATTGGTGATTATTGAGGGTGAACCATAGAGGAGGCTGTTGCAGTAGTCCAGACGGGAGGTGATGAAGGCGTGGATGAGGGTTTCTGCAGCCATGGAGGAGAGGGATGGACGGAGACGGGCGATGTTTTTCAGGTGAAAGAAGGCTGTCTTTGTGATCTGTTTAGTGTATTTGTCGAAGGAGAGGGTTTGGTCAAAGATGATGCCAAGATTCCGGATGTGAGGGGAGATGGATACTGGGAAACCGTCGATGTTGAGGGCAAAGTTATGGGTGGATTTGGTGAGCGTTTTTGGGCCAATGATGATTATTTCAGATTTATCATAGTTAAATTTGAGGAAGTTGATTTGAAGCCAGGATTTTATTTCAGTGATGCAGTTTGTCAGGATAGAGTGGGTGGCGGTGGAGATGGACTTGGTGGAGATGAAAAGCTGGATGTCATCGGCGAAGCAGTGGAATTGGAGACCATGACGGCGGATTAAGTGACCAAGGGGGGACAGGTACAGGATGAAGAGGAGGGGGCCAAGAACTGAACCTTGGGGGACACCTTGGGGGAGGGGAGCAGTGGGGGATTTGCAGTTATTGATGGAGATGAACTGACGTCTGTCAGAGAGGTATGATTTGATCCAAGAGAGGGCAGTGCCGGTAATGTTAAAGGTGGTTTCAAGTCGGGTGAGGAGGATGGTGTGATTGATGGTGTCAAAGGCGGCGCTGTGGTCGAGGAGGATGAGAATGTTGAGGTTGCCAGCGTCAGAGGAGAGGAGAAGGTCGTTGGTGATTTTGAGGAGAGCAGTTTCAGTACTGTGGTTGGAGCGGAATCCGGATTGGAATGTTTCATACAGGTTATTGGCAGAGAGGTGATGTTTGTGACAGAGAGATGAATGTGACAAGGATTGGGACGAGGGAATACCCTTATTGCTGTTTGCTATGGGGGAATCTGTTCAGGAGTCATTGGGATTCGGTCCTTTTGAACTCGTGTTTGGACACACAGTTTGAGGACCTTTGAAAGTGGTGAAGGAACAGTGGCTACAGGAGGAGTCGCAGTCAACAGTGGTAGAGTATGTGTCAACGGGTAGGCACAGATTGGCGAATGCCTGTGAGGTAGCGAGAGGAAACTTGCAAACAGCACAGGACAAAATGAAAGTGAGACATGACAATAAATCTCAGATAAGAAATTTCAGACCTGAGGACCGAGTGCTAGTGTTGCTTCCAGTTCCAGGTCAGCTGCTACAGGCTAGATATTTTGGTCCCTATGCCATCAAATGATCTATGCATCTGCCATGATCTTTCTTGGGAAAACCACATTTCCAAGCTGGCCTCCAAAGCCAGTCGCCGACTGGGCATCCTCCGTCGTGCGAAGTCCTTCCTAGGCACACCTGAGCTCCTCACCACATACAAGGCTTTCATCCGCAGCTCAATGGAATACTGTTCTCCCCTATGGGCTGGTGCTCCTGCCTCACACCTGGCTCGGCTTCACGCTGTTGAATCCAAAGCTTTCAGAATCATTGGAATCTCCCGCGATGAAGCTATCTCTGAGGGCCTTTCACTCACTCACCGCAGGCAGGTAGGTGGTCTTTCTGTCTTCTACCGACTCCTCTCCGGCCTTGCTCCCCCAGCTCTCTCTGTGCTCTGTCCCCCAAATATTCCTACAGGTCGCACAAGATCTGCCAGCCACCCTCTGATGGTTAAACTGCCGAAATCTCGGCTCTCTGCTCACCTTCACTCTTTCATTCCTCTTTTCTCCCGCCTCTGGAACAAACTCCCTCACTCCCTTCAATCACACTCCTCCCTCCAGGTCTTCAAAACAGCTGTTCACCACCATCTCTTATCTTCCCCCATCCAAAACCTTGATCTTTTCTACCCCCACTAATTCACCCCAGATCCACCTTGTTTGAAATTCCAACTTCTTTCCTGGAAGTCTTGGCAGTGTCCATATGTTTTATACCTCTCCCACCCCCCCCCCCCCCTTCCCATGCCTCCCCCCAAAGCCCTCTCCCTCCCACAGTTCTCTCGATGTCTCCATGTCTCTCGGTCCCTGCTCTCAAATGTTGTGTTTGTGTCCTTCCCCCTCTCTCCCCATCTTGTCTACCGCTCCCGATGTTATTTGTTTTGTGTGTCTGTTTGTCTTTCTGTGTGATTAATGTTCGCTCTTTCACGAGCCTCGATCTTGTATACAAAAAAAAAAGAAAAAAAAAAAGGAAGATCAATGAAACGGATTATGTGGTGACAACTCCCGACCGACGGAAAAAGCGGCAGCTGTGTCACATGAACCGACTTAAGAAATATTATGAGAGGAAGCCTGTGGAGAAAGTGGCTCCTGTCTCACCTGTCGTACCTGTAGTCGGTGTGCAAGAGAATCCAGAGATGGAGGTCAGTGTGAAGTTCGATAGCATTGATGACCAGGCTTGCCCCAGATTGACGAACACTGAAGTGTTAAGGAACCTAGACCAGAAATGAGGTCATTTGACGAGGGAACAACAAGGACAATTATCCAACCTAATTTCTGTGTTTGCACATTTGTTCACAGATGTACCTGGTCGTACCGATCTGGTATGTCATGATATTGATGGGGGGAGGAAGCCACTCCCATGAAACAACACCCCTAACAGATGAACCCTGTTAAGATGGATTATCTCCAGAAGGAGGTTCAGTATATGTTGGAGAACGACATCATCGAACCAAGCAGCAATGAATGGAGCTCACCATGTGTGTTGGTTCCAAAACCCGATGGCAGTTTTCGCTGTTGTACGGACTTAAAACGGGTTAATGCAGTGACCAAGACAGATTCATATCCCATCCCGAGGATTGATGGCTGTATTGATAGAATAGGCCCAGCTAAATTTGTAAGCAAATTTGACTTGCTGAAGGGGTATTGGCAGATTCCTCTTACCGATCGGGCAAAATAAATTTCAGCCTTAGTCACACCAATGGGATGTATCAGTACAAGGTTCTTCCCTTTGGGTTGAAAAACGGTCCTGCTATGTTTCAACGACTAATTAATAAGCTTATTGCAGACGTTGAGGGGGCTGGGGCAGTTCTACTGCGGGAAGGTGATGATGGCATTGATCACCCAGTGTGTTACTATTCAAGGAAGTTTGACAGACATCAGAAAAATTATGCCACTGTGGAAGAGAGACCCTTGCTCACCTACTAGCTCTACAGCATCATGAGGTGTATCTGGGAACTACTACCTTTCCTATAAAGGTTTGCACTGATCACAACCCCTTAACCTTCATTCAAAAAATGAAAAATAAAAATCCAAGGTTGATGAGAGAGCTTGTCTTTGCAAGAGTTCAACTTGGAAATTAGGCAAGTAAAGGGCCGAGACAATGTAGTCACCTATGCTTTATCCAGAGTGAATTAACCTTGAGGATTCCTGTGCGTTTTGGAATTTTTGTTACTGATGGGATTTGATCAGCCATAGTTTTGATTTATAGTTGTTGGGTATGAGTATTACTTTTGGGTGTTAAAGATACTTTTTGTATGGAAAGAAAGTTTTAACAGTGTTAAAACTTTCTTCCTTGAAGGTGGGGAGTGTTACGGATCCGTCACTTCCGCCTTTGTTGTGAAGATTTTTGTGTGAAATGAAGATGACTTCAGTAAAAGATGAAAATAAATGTTTGTGAAGGAAAAAGGAAGACGGGAAAAAGGAACCGGAAGAGGAGAGAGATCAAGATCGGCAGAGAGAGGAGGAGAGAGCTGCAAGTCACATCGAGGCTGCGAGCGGACTTTTTTATATTGGTCGCGAATGAGTTGAGGCCTCCCGTGAAAGGGATTGCCCACGACATCATCCTATATTGCTATTGCAACAAGCGTTACGCCTAGGTCCCCCGTCAGTGAAGAGACGTGAGTTGACAACGTGGAAGACGCAAGGTGGCCATCTTGGATTTTGACGTGGCAACCCAATTTTCAATAGCGTTCTCCCTTATCGGTAGATACACCCACACACCAGATTAGAAGTTAGTAGTTCGTTTATTTTTCAAGATATTTCTCTCAAAAGGTTCAGACATATATATGGTGGTGGCCATATTGGATTTTGACGTGGCAACCCAATTCTCAATAGCGTTCATCCTTATGCCTAGATACACCCACACACCAGATTAGAAGTTGGTACTTCGCTTATTTTTCAAGATATTCCGATCACAAGGTTCAGACATACATGGCGGCGGCCATCTTGGATTTTGACGTGGCGACCCAATTTTCAATAGCTTTCGTTCTTATGCGTAGATACACAAACACACCAGATTAGAAGTTAGTAGTTCGTTTATTTTTCAAGATATTTCACTCACAAGGTTCAGATATATATATGGTGGTGGCCATCTTGGATTTTGACGTGGCGACCCAATTTTCAATAGCGTTCATCCTTATGCCTAAATAGACCGACACACCAGATTAGAAGTGGGTACTTCGCTTATTTTTCAAGATATTTCGCTCACAATGTTCAGACATATATATGGTGGTGGCCATCTTGGATTTTGATGTGGCGACCCAATTTTAAATAGCGTTCTTCCTTATGCGTAGATACACCCACACACCAGATTAGAAGTTAGTAGTTCGTTTATTTTTCAAGATATTTCGCTCACAAGGTTCAGACATTTATATGGTGGCGGCCATCTTGGATTTAGACGTGGCGACCCAATTTGCAAAGGCGTTCTTCCTTATGCCTAGATACATCCACACACCAGATTAGAAGTTGGTACTTCGCTTATTTTTCAAGATATTCCACTCACAAGGTTCAGACATACATGGTGGTGGCCATCTTGGATTTTCACGTGGCGACCCAATTTTCAATAGCCTTCTTCCTTATGCCTACATACACCCACACACCAGATTAGAAGTTGGTACTTCGCTTATTTTTCAAGATATTCCGCTCACAAGGTTCAGACATACATGGTGGTGGCCATCTTGGATTTTCACGTGGCGACCCAATTTTCAATAGCCTTCTTCCTTATGCCTACATACACCCACACACCAGATTAGAAGTTGGTACTTCGCTTATTTTTCAAGATATTTCGCTCACAAGGTTCAGACATTTATATGGTGGTGGCCATCTTGGATTTAGACGTGGCGACCCAATTTGCAAAGGCGTTCTTCCTTATGCCTAGATACATCCACACACCCGATTAGAAGTTGGTACTTCGCTTATTTTTCAAGATATTCCACTCACAAGGTTCAGACATACATGGTGGTGGCCATCTTGGATTTTCACGTGGCGACCCAATTTTCAATAGCCTTCTTCCTTATGCCTACATACACCCACACACCAGATTAGAAGTTGGTACTTCGCTTATTTTTCAAGATATTTCGCTCACAAGGTTCAGACATTTATATGGTGGTGGCCATCTTGGATTTAGACGTGGCGACCCAATTTGCAAAGGCGTTCTTCCTTATGCCTAGATACATCCACACACCCGATTAGAAGTTGGTACTTCGCTTATTTTTCAAGATATTCCACTCACAAGGTTCAGACATACATGGTGGTGGCCATCTTGGATTTTCACGTGGCGACCCAATTTTCAATAGCCTTCTTCCTTATGCCTACATACACCCACACACCAGATTAGAAGTTGGTACTTCGCTTATTTTTCAAGATATTCCGCTCACTCGGTTCAGACATACATGGCATCAGACATACATGGTGGCAGCCATCCTGAATTTTGACGTGGGTTGCACCCATACACCAAATTAGAATTTGGTCCTTCACTTACACACACACGCATGCACGTACGCCCGCACGCACACACACACGGACGGAGTGGAAAACCATAGTCCCCCTTTCGCTCCACGGTGCGACAGGGGACAATTAAACCTGTGTCTCAGGTTTTATTACCAAGCATATAATAAGTTATTGTTGGAGAAAAAGCAAGAACCTCCATTACAAGCTTATACGCCATTTTGTCCTCGAAGAGGCTGTCCACTTGGTGCATCTTGTTTTGTCGTTGGGATTTCCATATCGACCTCACCGTGTGGATTTCCGTTGGTTTCTATCTCGGCTCAATTCCCATATCGATCTCTCAACTCATAACTCCTCATCCACAGCCGCGTCAATACCTGCCTGTTGTTTTGCCATTCTGCACGATTTCGACCTTCACCCCACGTGGCGATTTGTGCACGGACTTTGGGGAATGTTACATTCCACTCACGTTGGACATATCGTGAGTTTATTGCTTTGAGAGCATTGGGGAATGATGGTACCATCATATGTATTGTTCATTTGATGCAAATTATATTTTCACTGTGCTTTCTTTCATAGTGTTATTATTGTGTATGTGAGAGTTCTTTATACAATTACTTGTTTTGTTCTACAATTGCATTGGTGTGGTTTTACCATGGTTTATTATAACACTCAAAATAATGTCTTTCTGCCGTTTTCCCGCTCCAGACTCTGAGGTGCACCGTAACCGGGGTTTGGGGAGGTAATACGTAACAGTATGGCCACACGTAACACTTAATTCGAACACCTGGAGCCGACTTATTTACATCAAGATGGCTACACGACATTCGGAGCATATTACCTACACATTCTCCCTGTACTAAAGTAATCACTGCCTACCCCCCTACAAACGTAACACAGCCCCCCCCCCCCCTCCCCGGAATCGGAGCTCACGCAACATTCGTTGCAGGTGCTACCATCCCAGTCTTAACACTTAGCGACTCATACTTAATTAGCCTACGAAATAAATCAGGAGGGCTGTTGGAAGCGAGCCGTAGCTAGTTACCTATTCTCCTTACCGTTCTACCCCATAAAGCAAAAATTCACATTTCAAATATTTACAACCATCGAAGTCCGTGTTCCCAACTCCTGGGGCAGGAAGAAAAAGTCAGCAACACGCAAAAACCTATCTTAACCACGAAACTTATCAAAAATGCAAAAATTCAAAAACATTTGTACAACCCCTTCCTACAGACCACGTCCCCCGGAAGATGCAACAATACCCAACATTACCTGCGGGGCCATCCCAATGCGCCCAAAATTTCCACGGGCCCTGTCCTGGTGTTACAGGTGAGTGACATGGCTCGGTGGATTTCTCCCCCATTCATTCACACAAATGCCATAACCATTCACACACACGTTTCAAAAATCAAAGCACAAAATCATCAAAGCACGTCTATGTGCTTTGTGCATCAAAGCATCAAAGCACCTCCGTGCAGGACCATGGCATAGATGTCATTACACATGTGTGTGCGTTTCTACTAGGCAGTGGGGAGGTACTGTGCAAGCAAGTTGGTGGGGGCGCTTCAGGCTGTGGTGCCCGCAGTCAAAAAACAAGTCGCATGACTTACGACTCCGACACAGATCGCTGAGGGTCTCTCCATACCGCAGGGCACCCAAATATACCCCACCACCGACGGGCTCCCAATTTCCAGACACCATTGGCTGCCAGGGGCAATTGCCGCAGGTGGGCCACAGTCACCGCTCCTCCAGAGCTTGATCCGTACCTGCAGACACACACGCCTTCCCCACCCACAAAATCCATAAAAACATTTCCTCTCCTGCTGTCATTCAATTCTCAACGACATATTTCCATGAAAATATGTTATAAAAAGGCACTGCCATGGCCTGCTTACATGTGAAATCCCCATTCATATTTTAACCACATTTCAATAATCATTACTCATTCATAATTCAATCTCGACCACAGAAAAAGACAAAACCTCTTACACATCAACAAACGCCACCCACAAGACACCCTGGCACACATACCAATCCCCTCACCGGCCATGTCATCACTCTCACCCATCCCCTATTCCAAATTAATGATGTCCCAATTTCTACAAGCAAGTACTGAACCCTGGGACAATAACAACAAGAAAAAGAGCAATCAGAGATTGCAAACCCTCACCAGGATGTATTTTCAGTGGTTTTTTTTAAGGCTTTTGTGTTAAAACAAATATGGCGGCCGAACCACATGACCGATGACGTCATCATAAATTTTTTTTCTAAACTAATTTATTCCTCGATTATGCTCCAGAAATTTCATGTTGATCGGATGAAGTTTTGTACTTGTAAAATTATGACGTCATAATGGAGGCACCTATGACATCATCATTCACAGATGTTATTCCACATGGAGAGCTCTTTATAATGAGCCATGTCTCAATTTTTTTCGAGGCAGCGCTTTTGGAGATTATACATAAAGGTGCAATTTTTTTTTGGTTTCTCCAAGATGGCGGCCGAACCACGTGACCGATGACGTCATCATTATTTTTTTTCCTCCACCAATTTATGCCTACATGACGCTCAATAAATTTCATCTTGATCGGATGAAGTTTTGTACTTGTCGAATTATGACGTCATAATGGAGGCACCTATGACATCATAATCAACATATTTTATTACGCATGGAGAGTTATTTACAATGAGCCATGTCTCAATTGTTTCTATTCAGCGCTTTCGGAGATATGGAGGTGCAAAGTTTTCCGATTTTTCCAAGATGGCGGCCGAACCACGTGACCTATGATGTCATAATTATCATTTAAAAATTATACAGGTAGAGTTGCACCTATGGTGTAAATTTGCTGTCAATCGGACCAACGGTTGCAGAGAAAATCATATTTATTCTATGCGAACAAACAAACAGACAAACAGACAGACAAATAAACAAACAAACAAACAAACAAACAGACTCAAATGCAAAACCCTCTCCTCTGGCGAGGGTAACAAGGCATTTACCTCAAGTGCAAGCATTTGCAGGTTGGTCGGGTCCAAGAGTGCCATCCACCCTACTGAATCCAAAATTTATCCCATAGGGCCTACCAAATTTCACCAAATTTCCTTTTATCCCACTGAACTGGCAAGTATGGGGATCCGCCTCCTCCTGTGACCTTTACTAAACTACTACCCTTGACTACGACAGTTCCGCCCCTCTACCGTGCAACAGCCATCTGGATAAGTTGAGCAGCAGAAACGCCAACATGGCCCATGAGTGTCCATAAGGGTGAGACCCACCATCTATCCTTCGGTCCCCTGCGAGGAACACGGCTCCACTAGCCCCAGCTGGCCAATGTGGTGAGCACCTGCTGCCAACTCCACCATTGCCAAAACCTCGGACCTGGGGGGGAACGGTCGCAGTGCGTGGCATCCACATCACGTCCCCTGCACGTCTCACATCCCCCAGTCTACTCACATGCAGCCCCCAGTGCCCACCCACACTTGACCACGCCCAAGTTCTCATTGACAGCCATGCTCCCCCAGGAGACTCAATCCCAGAAGACATGGTCCACACACCTCGGACACCCACAGCACCACGTTGACCTCCAGACTACCCAAATACATCTCCACAACACCGCGTCCCAAATATTTGCACCGTCGCCCCCGTAGCCAGTGTCCCACTACTCTATCCATTTTTGTCCCAGCCTCCAACACTTTCTTCTAACACATCTGGATCAATAATGGTGCCACTGTGCAGTGTCCACCATGGCCTCACAAAATTCACCCTTAAATTTTCATCTAACCCTCAGATTACCAGTGCCAATTATTTTTCACAATTTACTAATCTTACCAAAGAAGGGTGATTCTCCATACACCTGCCAGCCGAGCATGGCCCCATTTGCTCGGCTCATTCCAAATTTCCCGATTCATCCATCAAACCCATGGCTCTCTTCCCAAGCCGAGAGTCCACAAATCACAGCGGAAACATCTGTGGAAGACCATGCTCTTACCATCAAGTTCCACAGATGCCCCAATGGTTGTCCAGTGAGCTATACTCATCCCTGTCCATGTGGATAGACCCACGTCCATAGACCAGCACAGCATGGCAGGTCATCACATGCTGGCTGTCGCAGAGACTCAGGGGGAGGCTGCCAGGCCACATGCCCGGGCGGTCACCACATCAGGCCCGTGTTGCCGCCACCAAAGCATGGCCCACAACACCTCCCCCTCGTGGTCCGCATTATCAACCATCCACGCTACCTGTGAGAAATCACCTCAGACCCCCCAGAGGTCTTAACTCCCACCAGAGCCCGGTGACCCTGCCAGCCCGAAATACTCGCTCTGGCAGCGCCGCGATGGACAAGAGATGCCACACTCGACCAGACCCCCCGTGGGGCCCAGGTCGTACCATATCACCCATGGTCGGACCCCACGTCGCAATCTCGCCAGCACAGCCCCCCAGCTGGCTGGCATAATCCAATTTTGAAAGGGGAAAGTTTTGCACGAGGCCGACCCCAATGACCTCCTGGTCCGAATTCCGCAGCCAGGGGACCAATTCCCTCCAAGGTTTCTCCAAGTCAAATTCCCATTTAAATTTAAATTTAATTTTCCTTTTAAAAAAATTTGCCTCGCGTGCCAAATCGCAGCTGCAGGTAAAAACCCTTTCCTTGGGTTGCTCTGCCCCACCCTGCAACTGTTCCAAATTCTCTATGGGGACCAGTTTCTCCGAGGCTCTATTTCCCGCCTCTTCCATGTCCGAACCCAGCTCGGAGCCAAAACACCCCCCACCCCCCACCCCCCTGCTGGGTATCCAGTTTCAGAGCCTCCTGTACCCAATTGTGGTTTGTGGTGAGGGTCCCCCCCGGTCACGTCAATCTCATCAATGGACCGACTCACCTAAACTCCCAGACTCTCTTGGACTCGAGCAGCCAATTCCTCGATGGTATTGTCACAGGTGTTCAGCCACTGTGTCAAATCATTAATCTCTTTTTCAACCAATTGCGGCCCCAACAGGTCTTTATCTAAACACACCCGGTCAGGTTTCGTTACACGGACCTCCAATATTTTTACCCCCTGTTGCTCTGAACCACCGCCCTGGCACTACACAAGTTCCAATTCCTCCCCCTGCTGGTGCATTGTGGCATCTACACAAGCCCAATAACCTTCCAGATCTTTTTCAGTCAAACATTCCCCATTTAAATTCGAGTTTCCCCCATTTACCTCGAGACGTGCCATGTTTAAATTTTCCCCCTCCTACGCCCGAAGCATGGGTCTCACACTCTTCCATTCCCACTGTCAACTCCCTCGTTTTGATTCAAATTCTGCCGCCCATGGCTTTTCCTGTGCCCCAAGTCTATCAGACTGGGTGGCACCCTTTTCATTTTCCAATGCCATCTCCTCCCCTGCTACTCTGTCAATTTGTTCCCCCATTTCTTGTGTTGTTCCCTCAATTTTTCAATCCACTCGTTCATTCATCTTCCTAATTTCATTCCCCTGTTCATTAATTCGTTCGTTCATTCCCTCTATCTTTCCCTCCAATCAATGAAGTTTGTTCTCCAATCGTTCACTATTGTTATTCATTTCCCCTTTTAACTCTCCCTTCAAGCCATCAATTTTATTTTCCATTCGTTCACTACGCTCATTCTGAGCATTCATTTTGTTTTCCATTTGTTCACTCATTCCCCTCATTTCGTACCTCATATTATTTTCCAATCCATTCGTTTTATTCAATATTTGCAACAAGACCGGGTCAGACATCGCAGCCGTTCCCATCGTTCCCGGCCCCCTCATGGGGGAGGGGGCTGGACGAATACTCGGGACTGAGGAGGTTTCACTCCTATTCCCAAATCCCCCTATTTTTGGCCCACTTCCATAGTCTTCAGCATTCCAAACCCATTCTTCCATATCACTCACCCCATCCATCCGCCGTGAGGAAGTAGTTCTCCCGCGCTCGCATTTATTTTTCCTCATAAATTTTTTAAAAATTTAGCCGCGCATATGTAGAGCGCTGTTTGCGCTCTTTCCGACACCAATCGACTCTTAAAATTTTTATCGCCTCGGTAATACGAAAATTTTTGTTCCAAATCCGACACTCTTTCAAATGACGTGGGTTTGACACTATTTTGTCAAACCATTTTGTCAAACGATTTGTTCCAGATTTTGTCAAACTCCACCAATCAGCAGCGTTTGACACCATTTTGTCAAATGACACCATTTTGTCAAATGACACCATTTTGTTCCAGAGGGTTCAAAATCCCACTCCTCGACAACATTTGTTGTGTGATTCCCTCCCAGTTAACACCAGGAGAGTCACGGATGGCCAATAGTAAGCTTTTAACTCCAAAGGCGATGATCAAATGCGGATTTTACTATATATGCGCGGGAGGCGGAAAGAGAAGAAGAAGAATCTGAAGCTTACCTGTCGCGACCGCCAACACCTGATTAACTCAAACCGAGGCGGATTTAAAATGTACAAAAATAAACAGGTTTATTAAAACGGAATGCCGGGACACAGAAAAGCACAACGGTAAAACTAAGTTTATACGGTGTATACGGTGTAAAATAAATTGACACTACCAGGAATTTCAGAAAATAAGTTGGGGATTGAATGAGGTGGATTTGGGGTGTTTTCATGGAGGTAGAAAAGATCAAGGTTTTCAATGGGGGAATATAATAGATGGTGGTGAACACCTGTTTTAAAGATCTGGAGAGAGGAGTGGGATTGAAGAGAGTGAGGGAGTTTGTTCCAGAGGCGGGAGAAAAGAGGAATGAAAGAGTGAAGATGAGCAGAGAGTCTTGATTTTGGCAGTTTAACCATAAGAGGGTTTTTTGGTTTTTTTCGTATACAACATCAAGGCTCGTGAAAGAACTAACATTAATCACACAAAAAAGCAGTAGACAAGACGGGGAGAGAAGGGGAAGCACACAAACACAACATTTGAGAGCAGGGACATCGGGAGATCTGTGGGAAGGAGAGGGCTTGGGGTGAGGAGGCGTGGGAGGGGAGGTGGGAGCAGAGCCCTTTATACACAGAGTTTGGCCAACTCGGTTTCAGTTTTTAGCGATCACGTAACAACAGGCACCATGTTAAAGCCCTAAAGTGACTAAACAATGAATGAAACTCGGGAACATGAAAATAAACCTGTCTCTAATAGCAGAAAGTTGCATGCACGCATAGACTTAATATGTAACTCTATGCATGCACGCTTTAACACACGCGTGCGTGCACTTGACGTAGGGCTCCAACATGGCGCCTATTACCGAGTTGGCCAAACTCTGTGTATAAAGGGCTCTGGGTGGGAGAAGTATAAAACACAAGGACATTGCAAGGACTTCCAGGAAAGAAGTTGGTATTTCAAAAAAGTGGATCTGGGGTGAATTAGCGGGGTTAGAAAAGATCAAGGTTTTGGATGGGGGAAGATAAGAGATGGTGGTGAACAGCTGTTTAAAGACATGGAGGGAGGAGTAGGATTGAAGGGAGTGGAGGAGTTTGTTCCAGAGGCGGGAGAAAAGAGGAATGAAGGAGTGAAGGTGAGCAGAGAGCCTAGATTTTGGCAGTTTAACCAGAAGAGAGTTGCTGGCAGATCTTGTGCGACCTGTAGGAATACTTGGGGGACAGAGCCCAGAGAGAGCTGGGGGAGCAAGGCCGGAGAGGAGTCGGTAGAAGACAGAAAGACCACCAACCTGCCTGCGGTGAGTAAGTGAAAGGCCCTCGGAGTTAGCTTCATCGCGGGAGATTCCAATGATTCTGAAAGCTTTGGTTTCAACAGCGTGTAGCCGAGCTAGGTGTGAGGCAGGAGCACCGGCCCAGAGGGGAGAACAGTATTCCATTGAGCTGCGAATGAAAGCCTTGTATGTGGTGAGGAGCTCAGGTGTGCCAAGGAAGGACTTCGCACGATGGAGGATGCCCGGTTTTAAAACTCGGAGGACAGGCTTTGGAGGCCAGATTGGAAATGTCTTTTTCCCAGGAAAGATCATGGCAGATAGTGAGACCCAAAATTTTGAATGACAGAACTTCTTGGAGAGGATTGTTCAGAAAGTGGATGGGAGGGTTGTCCAGTCGGTCTTTTCAGAGAGACATAGTAAGAGTGTGAGATTTGTCAGGAATGAAAGACATGTTCCACTTGTTTGACCAGTCTGTGATTTTTTCCAGGTCTGCAGAGAGTGAGGTGGCTGCAGACAGCCGATCTGAGGGATGAGGAATGGAGCGGCAGAGAGTGGAGTCATCAGCAAAGAGATAGAGAGATTTTCAAGAGAGTCAGAGAGATCATTGATGAAGACCAGAAAAAGCACAGGGCCCAGAACACTGCCTTGGGGAACTCCAGCCTGAACATGAAGGGGAGATGAGAGAAATCCATTCAGGGCTACGCGTTGACTATGACTAGAGAGGAAGTCCGCAAGCCATTTGTGAAGATTTCCATGGATACCATAGGAGGAGAGCAGAGCGGGGTGCCAGAACGTATCGAAGGCACGTGATATGTCAAGGGAGACAGCTCTAATTTCCTGTTTGGCATTGAGGACCTCCATCCATAGTTGAGACAGCAGAAGCAGAATGTCCAGAGTTGAGTGACCTGGTCTGAAACCAAATTTGATGATCAGAGATCAAACCATTGGAGAAGAGGAAAGATTTGATATCCGAAGCAATGATGGATTCCATCACTTTGCTGATAATTGGGATTAGGCTGATTGGTCTGTAGTTGCAAGGATCTGTTTTTGCACCTTTTTTAAAAAAGCGGTGATGTTGGCTGATTTCCAAGCTGATGGCAGATGACCTTGAGCAAAAGAGAGGGTGAAGAGAACAGAGAGAGGGAGTGAAAGTGCGGCAGAGCAGGATTTTAGGACCCGTGGACTGATGCCGTCCAGTTGCAGAATCAGAGTCGAGGATTGACATAAACTTCTCCACCTTGTCAGGAGAAATGGCCACAGAGTCCAGGAGCAGCTGGGTACGACTGGGTACGGTGGGTACAGAGAGGGATGGGTTTGGGACACAAGATTTTGAGGCAAACACAGAGTTGAGGCATTCAGCTTTTTCACGTGCGGAGTCAGCTGTTTAGCCATTTGAGGTAAGGGAGGGGATGGAGGGGGAACAAACACCAGAAACAGATTTGACCAGATGCCACCAGGATTTGGAAGAGAGAGACAGGTTTGAGAGTTCGGTCTTGAGAGTGGAGAGATATTGTTTCCTGGCTCTCCTGAGGGTGGACACACACTTGTTTCGGGCTTTGTGAAAGGACATGAGATCTCCTGCCATTGGATTTGCTTTCCAGGAGGCGAAGGCAAGTTGTTTCTGGGCAACTGCCTCACCACAAGATTCCGTGTACCATGGACGGGAGGAAGGGTATGACAACTGAAGACGAGATGGGATAAATCTGTGTGTATGAGAGAGAGCAATTTACTTTGGAAGAATTTCCAGGATGAGTTGATGTCAGAGGCGTTAGTGATGGGAGACCAGTCCAGATGATTGATGGCTGCTTGAAGACCGTGCTAGTTGGCCTAAGTGACATGATTTGTATGTTGAGTGAAATGATTGACTTGAAGATTGAATAGCATTTGTATAGTGCCTCACTGAATTGGGAAACCAACTATTTTTGAGGTCAAAAAAGCCGCCCGGAAAGGCTCTGCGCATGCGCAAGATTGGAGGTCACGTCTCTTCAAAGCTGTCCACGCGCGCACGCTTTCGAAGTTACGTAACTTTTCACAATTGTGTTTTTGTCGAAACTGTATCTTTCTCTCGGTGTATGTAACTATTGGTGTGTCTTTAATAGTATTCTTGGTGTTGGTTTTTCACACCTGTGTACAGAATCGTCGGTTAGTTCGTGTTGCGTATTCTGAGGCCTAGTGTAGTACTAGTAGGCTACCGTGTCTGACCTTGGCTTGAGGCTTTGTTTCTGTCTCAGCGGTTCTTCGATTGCGCTCGCAATTACTTTCGGTCTCTATTTTTCACGTTTCACGTTCGGGCTCTGTCTCTGTTTTCATCTCAACTCAAAAAAGAAAAGAAAAAAAAAAACCAAAAAAATATTTCCCTTCTCTGTTCTTATCCGTTGTTCGTTCTTATTTGTTCGTTCGTTCTTCAACCACGTTGTTCGTGATCACGTGTTCACGTCGTTAAAAAATGTTTCAACTGTCCCCTGAAGAACTGTATTCTGTCATATACTATAACACCTTTTTCTTCTTCTTCTATAAAAGGATGCTTTCGACTTGCTCACCAAATCTATTCATTCCAAAAAAAAAATCCATCTCTTACAGTTACAGTGCCTCTTTCATACATTCCCTAAACTCTCCAGAACTCCACCCATCCTTCAGCGTCCTCAAACGTATTTTTGACTCGAAGGTCTCAAGAAACTCATTTTGCAATAAATGTTCGTTTCCCATTAATCGTACACTTTTCAAAATCCAATCTCACCCCTCCCCTCCAAATCTTCCCCATCACCCCTTCCCTCCAAAACTTCCCCATCACCCCTCCCCTTCAAAACTTCCCCATCACCCCTCCCCTCCAAATCCACCCCCTTGCCCCTCCCCTCCAAATCTTCCCCATCACCCATCTCTTTCAAATGTTCTCCCTTGCCCCTCCCCTCCAAATCTTCCCCATCACCCATCCCTTTCAAATCTTCCCCCTTGCCCCTCCCCTCAAAATCATCCCCATCACCCATCTCTTTCAAATCTTTTGTTCATATGTGTGTTGTACCGTCCACCAAACAGTGATGACTCCATCTACATCTCGCTGTCTGATAATATGGACTAACTTCTATCGACCCATCCCAACTCTCTCTTCCTCATATGTGGTGATTTCAACTGTCACCATGCTAGTTGGCTGGGTGTGGGTACCTCTCTCACCAGCCATGGCTCTTCAGCAAAGGACTTCTGTGACTCACTGGGACTGACACAATCTGTCAATTTCCCGACCCGGTTCTCAGTCAAAGGAGCATCTTCTCTTTTGGACTTGGTTATGACTAACTTCCCTGAAAATGTCTGCTGCTCTTCTTCTGCTCCAATCGGCTCATCTGATCATGTGCTTCTTAAAGTGGACATCTCTCTGACCATTCTCAGAGAGCCTCCTCAGCGTCGACAAGTCTGGCATTTCACTCAGGCCAACTGGCACAGTCTTCAAGCAGCCATCAATCATCTGGACTGATCTCCCAACTCTACCGCCTCTGACATCAACTCATCCTGGGAATTCTTCCAAAGTAAATTGCTCTCTCTCATGCACAGATTTATCCCATCTCGTCTTCAGTTGTCATACCCTTCCTCCCGTCCATGGTACACGGAATCTTGTGGTGAGGCTATTGCCCAGAAACAACTTGCTTTCGTCTCCTGGAAAGCAAATCCAATGGAAGGAAATCTCATTTCCTTTCACAAAGCCCAAAACAAGTGTGTGTCCACCCCCAGGAGAGCCAGGAAACAATATCTCTCCGTTCTCAGGACAGAACTCTCTTATCTGTCTCCCTCTTCCAAATCCTGGTGGCGTCTGGTAAAATCAGTTTCTGGTGTTTGTTCCCCCTCCATCCCCTCCCTCACCTCAAACGGCCACACGGCTGACTCCACACGTGAAAAACTGAATGCCTCAACTCTGTGTTTGCCTCTAAATCTTGTGTCCCAAACCCATCCCTCTCTGTACCCACCGTACCCAGTCGTACCAAGCTGCTCCTGGACTCTGTGTCCTTTCCTCCTGACAAGGTGGAAAAGTTTCTGTCAACCCTCAACTCTGATTCTGCAACTGGACCTGACGGCATCAGCTCACGGGTCCTAAAATCCTGTTCTTCCGCTCTTTCACTCCCTCTCTCTGTTCTCTTCACCCACTCTTTTGCTCAAGGTCATCTGCCATCTCCTTGGAAATCTGCCAACATCACCACTTTGCACAGAAAAGGTGCAAAAACAGATCCCAGCAACTACGGACCAATCAGCCTTCTCCCAATTTGTAGCAAACTCATGGAATGCCATCATTGCTTCAGATATGAAATCTTTCCTCTTCTCCAATGGCTTGATCTCTGATCATCAATTTGGTTTCAGACCTGGTCACTCTACTCTGGACATGCTGCTTCTGCTTTCTCATCAATGGATGGAGGTCCTCAATGGCAAACAGGAAATTAGAGCTGTCTCCCTTGACATATCACGTGCCTTCGATATGGTCTGGCACCCCGCTCTGCTCACCAAACTCTCCTCTTTTGGTATCCATGGAAATCTCCACGCATGGCTGGCGGACTTCCTCTCTAGTCGTAGTCAACGTGTGGCCCTGAATGGGTTTCTCTCATCTCCTCTTCCTGTTCAGGCTGGAGTTCCCCAAGGCAGTGTTCTGGGCCCTGTGCTTTTTCTGGTCTTCATCAATGATCTCTCTGACTCTCTTGAAAATCCTCTCTGTCTCTTTGCTGATGACTCTACTCTCTGTCGCTCCATTCTTCATCCCTCAGATCGGCAGTCTGCAGCCTCCTCACTCCCTGCAGACCTGGACAAAATCACAGACTGGGCAAACAAGTGGAACATGTCTTTCAATCCTGACAAATCTCACACTCTTACGATGTCTCTCTGAAAAGAACGACTGGACAACCCTCCCATCCACTTTCTGAATAATCCTCTCCAAGAAGTTCTGTCACTCAAGCTTTTGGGTCTCACTTTCTGCCATGATCTTTCCTGGGAAAACCACATTTCAAATCTGGCCTCCAAAGCCAGTCGCCGACTGGGCATCCTCCGTCGTGCGAAGTCCTTCCTTGGCACACCTGAGCTCCTCACCACATACAAGGCTTTCATCTGCAGCTCAATGGAATACAGCTCTCCCCTCTGTGCTGGTGCTCCTGCCTCACACCTAGCTCGTCTTCACGCTGTTGAAACCAAAGCATTCAGAATCATTGGAATCTCCCGCGATGAAGCTAACTCCAAGGGCCTCTCACTCACTCACCGCAGGCAGGTTGGTGGTCTTTCCGTCTTCTACCGACTCCTCTCTGGCCTTGCCCCCCCCCCCCCCCAGCTCTCTCTGGGCTCTGTCCCGCAAATATTCCTACATGTCGCACAAGATCTGCCTGCAACCCTCTTATGGTTAAATTGCCAAAATCAAGACTCTCTGCTCACCTTCACTCCTTCATTCCTCTTTTCTCCTGCCTCTGGAACAAACTCCCTCACTCTCTTCAATCCCACTCCACCCTCCAGGTCTTTAAAACAGCTGTTCACCACCATCTCTTATCTTCCCCCATCCAAAACCTTGATCTTTTCTACCCCGGCTAATTTCACCCCAATTCCACTTTTTTGAAATACCAACTTCTGTCCTGGAAGTCCTTGGTGTCCTTGTGTTTTACACTTCTCCCAACCCCCCCCCCCCCCCCTTCCCACGCCTCCTCCCCCCAAGCCCTCTCCCTCCCACACATCTCCCTGCTCTCAAATGTTGTGTGCTCTCAAGTGTTTGTGTGCTTCCCCTTCTCTCCCCATCTTGTCTTCCGCTCCCTCTTTTTATATATTTTGTTTGTCTGGTTGATTTGTTTGTGAAGTAAATGTCAGCTCTTTCGCGAGCCTCGATTCAGTATACAAAAAAAAAAAGAAAAAAAAAAAGAAGGTGAAAGGTCAACTCAAGGTCAAACTTCCAAAATCATAAATTTTCATCTGAAAACCGCAATTTTCATCCGATTGACTTGAAGATTGAATAGCATTTGTATATTGCCTCACTGAATTGGGAAGCCAACTATTTTTGAGGTCAAAAGGTCAAAGGTCAACTCAAGGTCAAACTTCTAAAATCATTTATCATCTGAAAAATCGTCACTTTTCATCCTGTTGACCCGAGCTTTGATCAAGATCGTCAATTTTAATCTTGATGAAATGGACAATTTGCTGTATCAATGGAAAACGTTTGGGGGGGAGGGGGTGGATTTTGCAAGTATCGTGCTCCACATGATGTCTTCTTGTTTGTTTTTTGATTTATCA
Organism: Myxine glutinosa; assembly: GCF_964187855.1. Classification (NCBI taxonomy): domain Eukaryota; kingdom Metazoa; phylum Chordata; class Myxini; order Myxiniformes; family Myxinidae; genus Myxine; species Myxine glutinosa. Next base: position 11,439,957 of record NC_136266.1, read on the forward strand.
ATTAATTGATTAATTACTTAATTATTATCAATTAATTAAGTACTTATTTATTTTCTTTCTGATCTGGGTAACAATATCTCAGGCACTTTTTGAGCTGGGAAGGTGATATTTGGACACAACAATGACCAAGTGATTTGGCTGTAAAGGGTATTTTTGATTTATTGATTAATCAATTAATCAATTAATTATTTTATTATTCTATTAATGACATTAATTTTAAAAAATTACTTTGCAGGTTCGGATGAAACGGTGGTGGTTTAGGTATTCTATTAACCAATTGATTAATAATTTAATTATTTTACGATTATCATTTATTTATTTTTGGTATTAATTACTTACTTCTTTTCTTTCTCATGTTGGCAATATCTCAGGCACCTTTTGATCTTGGAAGCTCATATTCGGACAAGACAGTGACCAAGTGATGGAGCTATAAAGGATATTTTTGATTAATTTATTGTACCTTTCCTATGCCATCTCCAGGCGCTGCATTCCGTCATTGCCGGGCACTGAAGGGGGCCCGGCAATGACGCACGTTGAAAGGGAGTACTCAGCTTTCACTCTGGTTGTTTTCTTGTTTTCTTTCTTGTTTGTCCGGGCGATATCTCAGCCATCCTTTGAGCTATAAAGGCTATTTTTTATTTATTGATTAATCAATTAATCGATTAATTATTTAATTATTCGATTAATGACAAATTTTTTTTTTTTTTAATTCGTTACAGATTCGGATGACATGGTGGTGGTTTATGTGTTCTCTGAGCCAATTGATTAATTATTAATTTTTTGATGATTATTATTTCTTTATTTTCATTATTAATCATTTATTTATTTATCTTTCTCATCTGGGCAATATCTCAGGCACCTTTTGAGTTAGGAAGCTGATATTTGGACATGACAATGACCATGTGATTTGGCTGTAAAGGGTATTTTACAGCCAAAGGCCTAACAGGCTTTTCATGGTACACCAGTGTATTCAAAGTGACTACACAGTTCACAACCAAGTGGTTTGAAGTTACGCGAACCGGTCGGATTGCAGCACACGTGTTTCTTGATGTGGATCATTTGGTGCCCTCCTCAAACAAAATGGAGCAGGAAGACAAGTTTGTGGATAACCTCCAGTTTTCTATGATGCTACATTCCAACTTAATGAAAGGTAAGCAATCATATACAGTAACTACTGCCCTGGAGGGACACCATGAAACATGAGAATGTGAACAATACTCCCCAAAAGTCAATATTTGTTGCACTCTGTCGGGGATCTGCACCATCGGGTCATTATTCGTTTCCAAACCAACAGTTAGAGGAGAAAATGACTAAATTATTCCAGATATTCCTCCTTCCATCTAAATGAGAGCTCTCAGAAGCCTGCGAAGGAGGGTAATGTTTCGCCAAGATTAGAGTCACTATATACTAGGAGTAGCGACAACTTGCAATTTGACGCCATTTTCTTTGCAATCAAATGGAGCAGGAAAGAATAAATTTAGAAAGAACAAAGAAGCAACTAGAACGCCACTGGTAGAGCACATAGTCTCAACTTGCGTGCTCATTCTGAAAAAAAACTCCATTGTTCATTCAGCACACGACGATTTTGACCCACAACTATTATGGTCCATGCACCCTGTTATGTCACATACATTGCCATTATCTGTAGCTTTATTGATTATTGATTGATTAATAGGATATCCAACGAAGACTTTTGTGCACATTAAGGCTAAATTGCATCAATGAAGGTGAATGTGAAAAAACTAATTCACGCTACATTCCCCATGGAAAGTCAATCAAATGTACAGTGGCCTGCAAAAGTATTCACCCTCTACCAACAATGCCACATTTAGATGAACTACAAATGATATGGAAACTATTTTTTCCAAATAAACCTTTTTATTTATAACTGATCGAATGAATCTAAATCAACACTATTATAGGTGAGGGAGGTTACATATCAGGAATACCTGCAAAAAATATGTACCAATCAAAATTCATTGGTTGCAAAAGTATTCAGGCCCTTTGGTCAGTACTTGGTTGGAAGCACCTTTTGCAGAAATGACTGCTACGAGTCTTTTTGGGGTAGGTCTCTACCATATTTGCGCAGGGAAATGGTTTTGCAGCAATGGCTGCTACAAGTCTTTATGGATAAGTCTCCACCAGATTTGCACAGCAAGATGGTGAAATCATTGCCCATTCGTCATGTGAAAATTGCTCTAAATCTGCCAAGTGTGATGGGGATCATTGATGGCCTGCAGTTTTCAAGTCTTGCCATAAATGTTCAATTTGGTTCAAGTCAGGACTTTGACTAGGCCACTCAAGAACATTTTCAGATTCATGGCCGACTCAAGCAGGTTTTCATCGAGGATTCTCCTGTAATTTGCATCATCCATTGTCCCTTATATCCTGACAAGCTTGCCAGTCCCTGCTGATGAAAAGCAGCCCCATAACATGATTCTGCCATCACCATGTTTGACAGTAGGGATGGTGTTGACTGGGTGATGTGCAGTGGTAGGCTCGTACCAGACCTAATGCTTTGAATTTAGACCAAAAAGTTCAATTTTTGTCTCGTCTGAGCACAAAATGTTTGTCCACATGCCTGCAGTATCAATAATATGCTTTTCACAAACTCCATATGAGCTTTTGGATGCAACATTTTCAGTAATGGCTTCTTTTTTTTGCACCTGTCCACAAAGGGCAGCTTTGTGAAGGGACCAGGATATTGTTGATTGATGAACACTGACCCCCATCTCGAACATAGAGCCCTGCGGATCTTTCAAAGTCATTGTTGGATTTACAGTTACATCCCGAACCAGTTTCATGCTTGCCCGGCTGCTGAGTTTGTATGGGCGACCTGATCCGGGTAGAGCGGCTGAGTGGTATGATCAAGCTTCCACTTCTTAATGATGGATTTCACCAGCTCAAAGAGATAATGAGTGACTTTGAAATCTTCTTATAACCCTCTCCTGAACGGTGCTTCTCCACCACTTTATGTCTGACTTCCTGAGAAAGCTCCTTGGTCTTCATGTTTTCCTTGTTGGTTGACCAAGTCAGTTGCACCTTAAAACTCCTTAGATAAGTGGGGGAGTTTAATTTGTTAAGTTAAACCACTGATTACATACAGGTGAAACCTATTACACTTATTTTGAAACCTTTCAAATCAATAATTTACTCCTGACGTGATTTAGGGTTAATTCGGGAAAGGGTTTGAATACTTGTGCAACAGAGAATCATCTGATTTTCTCTGTTAATTAAACTTATTCACATTTTATCTACATTTTTTAGTTTTATCACTTTGGAGTAGTTTGTGAAGACACTATATATTAAGTTTGATTTGAAAGCATCATGAAATAATCTCAGCAGGCATCAAAATGTGAAAAGTTTGTGGGGGTGAATACTTTTGCTGGCTACTGCATGAAGTTTCGCATCAATGTGATGAGCCGTTCTGGAGAAGAAGGCTTTTCTGTTTACATTTTGATTTTCAATCCAAAATGGCCACTAGACACGTGACCAATGACATCATAAATGTAATTCTTCACTCATATCATGTCATATATCAGATATATGAAGTTTCAGATTTTTCGGATAAAGATTTTGATCCAACCAATTATGGCTGGAATACCACTTTACTGATGACATCATCGTTATCACCCTATATACCCCTTGCGGAGTTGATGACGTATGCCAAGTTAAATCTTTTTTTATGGAACAATTTCACAGAAAATGATGTGTAATTTTTTTTCCTTTAATCAAATATGGTTGCCATACCATGTGACCTATGACGTCAGAGTTATCAGTAAAATACTCTCCATGGAGAGTCCCTCCTATATTGTTCAATACCCTTCAGGGCAAGACTAATACAAGAGAGGTGCATTGAAATAGAGATGAGCCATAAGTGAATGGGTTTTTTTTTCCATGGGGATGCTTTTCAGCAGCAGGGACTGGGAGACTTATAAGGATTGAGGGAACAATGAATGGAGCCAAATACAGGCAAATCCTTGAGGAGAACCTGCTTCAGGTTGCAGAAGACCTTACTGCGGTGGAAATTTACGTTCCAACAGGACAACGACCCCAATCTTACAGCCAAAGCAACACGGGAATGGCTTCAGAATAAGAACGTGAAAGTCCTTGAGTGGCCCAGCCTTACTGCGGTGGCTGGGGTGGCCCAGTGGCCCAGCCCAGTGGCCCAGCCCAGTGGCCCAGACTTGAATCCCATTGAGAATCTGTGGAAAGACTTGAAATTTTCTGTTCACCGACGCTCCTCATCCATCTTGACAGAGCTTGAGCAAATCTTCAAGGAAGAATGGGAGAAACTCCCCAAATCCAGATGTGCAAAGGTGATGCAGACATACCCAGGAAGACTCGAAGCTCTAATCACTGCCAAAGACGCTTCTTTGAAGTATTGACTAAGGCGGTTGAATACTTATGTGACTTAGATATTTCTCGACTTAATTTTTAATTATTTTGTAAATATTTCTGAAAACAAATTCTACTTTGACATTATGGGGCATCAGGTGTAGATCAATGCAAAAAATCATCTCAGTTTAATACATTTTAAATTCAAGCTGTATCAAAACAAAATGTGAAAAAGGTCAAGGGGTGTGAATACTTTTTGAAGACACTGTGTATATAACTCCCTCAAATAGGTTTACACTTGATTCTGAGCAGTCCGTGACGAATCACATGACAACCTCATTGACCGGCCTCACACCACGTGACTGTTAACCGTGGCTTCACTTTTAAAACTTGTAAGCTTTTTAAAACTTTCAAGCTTGCGTATCCACTATAACATTCCTGCTATCATTGGAGAACCTCCACATGGATTCACAGAAACTCTTCCGGAATGTCAGAGATGAGTCCGAGCAACGAGTTGTTTGAACAGGTTATTCAAGATGGCCAGAAGCGACTTATGAGCGAATGAACCCCTGGAGGGTGGAATCGTTCGGTGAATGTTGGACGGTGAGTGTGCGTGCTTGTTAGGCAACCACCTGTGATCCACAATGACAGACTGTGGTCTCGAATGGGTCGGTGTTCTGGTCCACGGTGTGCGTGGATGCTCACTGGATGTTGTGGTCTTGTGGCCATGGTGGCCGGATCTCGTATTTTGCAACGAGCTCATCATTTTGACATTGCGGGAGTGGCAATAACTACAGAGCTCTTGCCTCAAGGTGAGCACGCGCAGTGCAAGGTGAGTCACGTGCCTGTTCAATGACAATAAGTGCAGGTGTGCACCAGGTACACTCCGTAAGCGCGGTACACAGCACCCCCTAGTGCTGATAAACCCTCAAAGCAAAGTGCGGGTTCCACCTGATCATGAATTGCCCCCATTATGTGTTTGGACTCGAATCAGGTAATTCCATTGTTTTCTCCTGTCAATGTAACGAACGTCCGACTGTCCGAGGGTTTGTAATTGCACGAAGTAGAGGAGGAGACCAAATGGAGTTAGAGTAGGACACCATTTGGCACATCACAAATGGGGTTAGAGTAGGACACCATTTGGCACATCACAAATGGGGTTAGAGTAGGACACCATTTGGCACATCACAAATGGAGTTAGAGTAGAACACCATTCGGCACATCACAAATGGAGTTAGAGTAGAACACCATTCGGCACATCACAAATGGAGTTAGAGTACAACACCATTTGGCACATCAAAAATGGAGTTAGAGTAGGACACCATTTGGCACATCACAAATGGAGTCAGAGTAGAACACCATTTGGCACATCACAAATGGAGTTAGAGTAGAACACCATTTGGCACATCACAAATGGAGTTAGAGTAGAACACCATTTGGCACATCACAAATGGAGTAAGAGTAGAACACCATTTGGCACATCACAAATGGAGTTAGAGTAGAACACCATTTGGCACATCAAAAATGGAGTTAGAGTAGGACACCATTCGGCACATCAAAAATGGAGTTAGAGTAGGACACCATGTGGCACATCACAAATGGAGTTAGAGTAGGACACCATTCGGCACATCACAAATGGAGTTAGAGTAGGACACCATTTGGCACATCACAAATGGAGTTAGAGTAGGACACCATTCGGCACATCACAAATGGAGTTAGAGTAGAACACCATTCGGCACATCACAAATGGAGTTAGAGTAGAACACCATTCGGCACATCAAAAATGGAGTTAGAGTAGAACACCATTCGGCACATCACAAATGGAGTTAGAGTAGAACACCATTCGGCACATCACAAATGGAGTTAGAGTCGAACACCATTCGGCACATCACAAATGGAGTTAGAGTAGAACATCATTTGGCACATCACAAATGGAGTTAGAGTAGAACACCATTCGGCACATCACAAATGGAGTTAGAGTAGAACACCATTCGGCACATCACAAATGGAGTTAGAGTAGAACACCATTCGGCACATCACAAATGGAGTTAGAGTAGAACACCATTTGGCACATCAAAAATGGAGTTAGAGTAGGACACCATTTGGCACATCACAAATGGCGTCAGAGTAGAACACCATTTGGCACATCACAAATGGAGTTAGAGTAGAACACCATTTGGCACATCACAAATGGAGTTAGAGTAGAACACCATTTGGCACATCACAAATGGAGTTAGAGTAGGACACCATTTGGCACATCACAAATGGAGTTAGAGTAGGACACCATTCGGCACATCACAAATGGAGTTAGAGTAGAACACCATTCGGCACATCACAAATGGAGTCAGAGTAGAACACCATTTGACACATCACAAATGGAGCTAGAGTAGGACACCATTTGGCACATCACAAATGGAGTTAGAGTAGGACACCATTTGGCACATCACAAATGGAGTTAGAGTAGAACACCATTTGGCTCATCACAAATGGAGTTCGAGTAGGACACCATTTGGCACATCATGGTTGTGCTACATCCACATCCCATTGTTGTTTTGTATGCAGCCTGTGGCTGCTGGTTGCATCATTTCCCTGGAAGCGAATTTGTGCTGCTGATGCAGTGCCCCAATTACCAGTGAGCTGGTACTCAATTTGCCGACCTCGGAAGGATGACAGGTTGAGTCAACCCCCCTGGCGTTAATTCAACCATCGGCTGGGATTCAAACTCAGGACACGAGGATCCCAACCCGGCACCCGAACCGCGAAGCCAACACGAGGCTCACATCCTATTAATAACTTGTGATAAACAATCAGTTTTAACGTCTCTTCTGATACCAAACTGATTAAAACGATGAACAGAATCACAAGAATGCATGACGACAAAATTCATCGAGCAACCACATTCAACCGCTTCACACTGAACATCTATCAAGCAACCGCATTCAACCACTTCACACTGAACAATCATCGAGAAACCACATTCAACCACTTCACACACTGAACATTCATCAAGCAACCACATTCAACCACTTCATACACTGAACATTCATCAAGCAACCTCATTCAACCACTTCAGACTGAACATTCATCGAGAAACTACATTCAACCACTTCACACTGAACATTCATCAAGCAACCTCATTCAACCACTTCACACACTGAACATTCATCAAGCAACCTCATTCAACCACTTCACACACTGAACATTCATCAAGCAACCGCATTCAACCACTTCACACTGAACAATCATCGAGAAACCACAGTCAACCACTTCACACTGAACATTCATCAAGCAACCACATTCAACCACTTCACACACAGAACATTCATCAAGCAACCGCATTCAACCACTTCACACTGAACATTCATCAAGCAACCTCATTCAACCACTTCACACACTGAACATTCATCAAGCAACCGCATTCAACCACTTCACACTGAACAATCATCGAGAAACCACATTCAACCACTTCACACTGAACATTCATCAAGCAACCTCATTCAACCACTTCACACACTGAACATTCATCAAGCAACCGCATTCAACCACTTCACACTGAACAATCATCGAGAAACCACATTCAACCACTTCACACTGAACATTCATCAAGCAACCTCATTCAACCACTTCACACACTGAACATTCATCAAGCAACCGCATTCAACCACTTCACACTGAACATTCATCGAGGAACTACATTCAACCACTTCACACTGAACATTCATCAAGCAACCTCATTCAACCACTTCACACACTGAACATTCATCAAGCAACCTCATTCAACCACTTCACACACTGAACATTCATCAAGCAACCTCATTCAACCACTTCACACACTGAACATTCATCAAGCAACCGCATTCAACCACTTCACACTGAACAATCATCGAGAAACCACAGTCAACCACTTCACACTGAACATTCATCAAGCAACCACATTCAACCACTTCACACACAGAACATTCATCAAGCAACCGCATTCAACCACTTCACACTGAACATTCATCAAGCAACCTCATTCAACCACTTCACACACTGAACATTCATCAACTAACCGCATTCAACCACTTCACACTGAACAATCATCGAGAAACCACAGTCAACCACTTCACACTGAACATTCATCAAGCAACCACATTCAACCACTTCACACACAGAACATTCATCAAGCAACCGCATTCAACCACTTCACACTGAACATTGATCGAGCAACCGCATTCAACCACTTCACACTGAACATTCAGCAAGCAACCTCATTCAACCACTTCACACTGAACAATCATCTAGCAACCACATTCAACCACTTCACACTGAACATTCATCAAGCAACCTCATTCAACCACTTTACACTGAACATTCATCAAGCAACCACATTCAACCACTTCACACTGAACATTCATCAAGCAACCTCATTCAACCACTTCACACTGAACATTCAGCAAGCAACCTCATTCCACCACTTCACACTGAACATTCATCCAGCAACCTCATTCAACCACTTCACACTGAACATTCATCAAGCAACTTAATTCCACCACTTCACACTGAACATTCAACGAGCAACCTCATTCCACCACTTCACACTGAACATTCAACGAGCAACTGCATTCAACCACTTCACACTGAACATTCATCTAGCAACCTCATTCAACCACTTCACACTGAACATTCAACGAGCAACCTCATTCCACCACTTCACACTGAACATTCAACGAGCAACTTCATTCCACCACTTCACACTGAACATTCAACGAGCAACCTCATTCCACCACTTCACACTGAACATTCAACGAGCAACCGCATTCAACCACTTCACACTGAACATTCAACGAGCAACCGCATTCAACCACTTCACACTGAACATTCATCTAGCAACCACATTCAACCACTTCACACTGAACATTCAGCAAGCAACCTCATTCCACCACTTCACACTGAACATTCAACGAGCAACCGCATTCAACCACTTCACACTGAACATTCATCTAGCAACCTCATTCAACCACTTCACACTGAACATTCATCAAGCAACTGCATTCAACCACTTCACACTGAACATTCAACTAGCAACCACATTCAACCACTTCACACTGAACATTCATCAAGCAACTGCATTCAACCACTTCACACTGAACAATCATCTAGCAACCACATTCAACCACTTCACACTGAACATTCATCAAGCAACTGCATTCAACCACTTCACACTGAACATTCAACTCGCAACCGCATTCAACCACTTCACACTGAACATTCATCAAGCAACTGCATTCAACCACTTCACACTGAACATTCATCTAGCAACTGCATTCAACCACTTCACACTGAACATTCATCGAGCAACCGCATTCAACCACTTCACACTGAACATTCATCAAGCAACTGCATTCAACCACTTCACACTGAACATTCATCTAGCAACCACATTCAACCACTTCACACTGAACATTCATCAAGCAACTGCATTCAACCACTTCACACTGAACATTCAACTCGCAACCGCATTCAACCACTTCACACTGAACATTCATCAAGCAACTGCATTCAACCACTTCACACTGAACATTCATCTAGCAACTGCATTCAACCACTTCACACTGAACATTCATCTAGCAACCACATTCAACCACTTCACACTGAACATTCATCAAGCAACTGCATTCAACCACTTCACACTGAACATTCAACTCGCAACCGCATTCAACCACTTCACACTGAACATTCATCAAGCAACTGCATTCAACCACTTCACACTGAACATTCATCTAGCAACCACATTCAACCACTTCACACTGAACATTCATCAAGCAACTGCATTCAACCACTTCACACTGAACATTCAACTCGCAACCGCATTCAACCAGTTCACACTGAACATTCATCAAGCAACTGCATTCAACCACTTCACACTGAACATTCAACTAGCAACTGCATTCAACCACTTCACACTGAACATTCAACTCGCAACCGCATTCAACCACTTCACACTGAACATTCATCAAGCAACTGCATTCAACCACTTCACACTGAACATTCAACTCGCAACCGCATTCAACCACTTCACACTGAACATTCATCAAGCAACTGCATTCAACCACTTCACACTGAACATTCAACTCGCAACCGCATTCAACCACTTCAGACTGAACAATCATCGAGAAACCACATTCCACCACTTCACACTGAACATTCATCAAGCAACCTCATTGAACCACTTCACACTGAACATTCATCAAGCAACCTCATTGAACCACTTCACACTGAACATTCATCGAGAAACCACATTCAACCACTTCACACTGAACATTCATCAAGCAACCTCATTCAACCACTTCACACTGAACATTCATCGAGAAACCACATTCAACCACTTCACACTGAACATTCATCAAGCAACCTCATTCAACCACTTCACACTGAACATTCATCGAGAAACCTCATTCAACCACTTCACACTGAACATTGATCTAGCAACCGCATTCAACCACTTCACACTGAACATTAATCTAGCAACCGCATTCAACCACTTCACACTGAACATTCATCAACCAACCGCATTAGTAGTGGTATAAACGGGGTTTTAGCCATAACACGTAAAATACCCCAAAACGACCCCAAAACGACCCTAAAACGACCCTTTTCTTCTAACCCAAAAACACATGGTAGCCCCAACGACCCCCGATCAGGCAATCATCCTCCCAAACGCACCCATTGCCCCCACGAAAACATTACCATACCTCTAATAAACCAGTTAATAGCAAGAGAATACCTTATCTCCTAGATATTTGATATCTTCATAACAACCCCTTATTGTAAACCACCAAAGTCCACTTTTCTCAAAAGTTGAAACCTTTATGTCCATTTAAATGACAGGAATGTATTATGATGGCACGACTCCAGGATCAGATATCGATGCTAAAATTGCTGCTTTAGAGACAAATGTAAGTGAAATTGGAGATGTTAACCGTTTTCTTTCAAAAGCTGGTGGTGATATGGTTGGGGCATTGAATATTCTTACTCCAGTTGACCCCACGAACCCCACAACTAAAAAATATGTCGATGATGTTAATACAACCCAAAGTAATAATAAATAATATTTATTTATTTATTTTGTATAGCGCTTTTCATGAAGCCCAAAGGCGCTTTGACAGAGTGGCAAACATAATGCATAACAATACATGAAAACAACAATTGCAAAAAGACAACAATCAATAGGGAAATATTTAAAGCAAAAGGAGGGAGAAGGAGAAGAGATAGTCAGGGGTTAAATGCTGTGGGTTGAATGTTGAATGCAGTGTTGAACAGGTGGGTCTTGAGTGATGTATTGAATGTGGTGAGTGAGGAGGAGTCTCTGATGGTGTGAGGTAGTGAGTTCCAGAGGGTGGGAGCAGCGATGGAGAAGGCCCTGTCCCCCCAGGATCTGAATTTGGTCCGGATGGAGGGGGTCAGGAGGTTGGTACCGGCAGAGCGGAGGTTGCGGGTGGGAGTGTGTCTGGAGAGGAGGTCAGCCAGGTAGGATGGGGCCAGCTTATGGAGGGCTTTGTATGTCAAGAGGAGGATTTTGTATTGGATTCTCTGGGGGATGGGGAGCCAGTGAAGCTTGTAAAGGACGGGTAGTATTTAAAGTAATAGTATTTATTATATTGAACAAACACAAGCACTTTATGATCATGTACTCTTTAAAACAGGAGGTACGATGTCAGGTCAACTAAACACAATTACACCCACTGATCCCACAAATGCAACCAACAAAGATTATGTTGATACCAATTTCATTGACACAACAGGAGACACAATGACAAAAAAATAAAATAAAACACCTTTAGAGGCCATTTTTTCCCCGCAAGCGGGGGTTGGCCTTTTTCGGGAACTGTGGTTGTTGTTGTTTTTCGGTCCCCTTTTTGAAGCAATGTTTTACGGCCGGATGCCCTTCCTGACGCCAACCCTTTTTGCCGCCTTTAACGACAAGTAGGGAATTACCAGTGAACTGGTACTCAATTAGCCGACCTCGGAAGGGATGTTACAGGCTGAGTCAACCCCCCTGGCGTTAATTCAGCGATCGACCGGGATTCGAACGATGACAGGCTGAGTCAACCCCCCTGGCGTTAATTCAGCGGATCGACCGGGATTCGAACCCAGGATCCTAGGATCCTAAGCCGGCACAATGACAGGCCAACTAAATGGTATAGCGCCAGCAGAAGGAACAAATGTGGTTAACAAAGATTATGTGGATAATCTATCAGAAGCAACTATCTCAAATGCGACACTTAAATCCTTTAACGCCTCTCTTCACACTCTTCCAGATCAACAAGGCGGTTCTATTGAAGATCCAACTGGTACGACATTTTCATTTACAGATGGTGTTCTCAACTTTGAAAGAACATCTTCTCCAATTACAGAGTTAAAACTACCTTTTTCAACTAATGACAAAATTAATATTTGGAACAATGGGGGTCAATTTATCCTCACTTTCAGACCCTCAGGTCCTTTCATTAGTAAGGAATTTATTTGTTGGATTGCTCTTCACCATTCAGGGACTAATTCTTGGGATGGAAACTCAAATGGAATGTTGTTTAAAATGGTTTTTTTTTTTTTTTTTTTTTTTTTTTTTTTTGTATACAAGATCGAGGCTCATGAAAGAGCGAACATTAATCACACAGAAAGACAAACAGACACATAAAACAAATAACATCGGGAGTGGTAGACAAGATGGGGAGAGAGGGGGAAGGACACAAACACAACATTTGAGAGCAGGGACCGAGAGACATCGAGAGATCTGTGGGAGGGAGAGGGCTTTGGGGGGGAGGCATGTGAAGGGGGGGAGGCATGTGAAGGGGGGGAGGCATGTGAAGGGGGGGGGGGTGGGAGAGGTATAAACATATGGACACTGCCAGGATTTCCAGGAAATAAGTTGGAATTTCAAACAAGGTGGATCTGGGGTGAATTAGTGGGGGTAGAAAAGATCAAGGTTATGGATGGGGGAAGATAAGAGATGGTGGTGAACAGCTGTTTTAAAGACCTGGAGGGAGGAGAGGGATTGAAGGGAGTGTGGGAGTTTGTTCCACAGGCGGGAGAAAAGAGGAATGAAAGAGTGAAGGTGAGCAGAGAGCCGAGATTTCGGCAGTTTAACCATCAGAGGGTTGCTGGCAGATCTTGTGCGACCTGTAGGAATATTTGGGGGACAGAGCACAGAGAGAGCTGGGGGAGCAAGGCCGGAGAGGAGTCGGTAGAAGACAGAAAGACCACCTACCTGCCTGCGGTGAGTGAGTGAAAGGCCCTCAGAGATTGCTTCATCGCGGGAGATTCCAATGATTTTGAAAGCTTTGGATTCAACAGCGTGAAGCCGAGCCAGGTGTGAGGCAGGAGCACCAGCCCATAGGGGAGAACAGTATTCCATTGAGCTGCGGATGAAAGCCTTGTAAGTGGTGAGGAGCTCAGGTGTGCCGAGGAAGGACTTCGCACGACGGAGGATGCCCAGTCGGCGACTGGCTTTGGAGGCCAGCTTGGAAATGTGGTTTTCCCAAGAAAGATCATGGCAGATAGTGAGACCCAAAAGCTTGAGTGACAGAACTTCTTGGAGAGGATTGTTGAGAAAGTAGATGGGAGGGTTGTCCAGTCGATCTTTTCGGAGAGACATAGTAAGAGAGTGAGATTTGGCTATCAAATGGTTATCAAAAATGAACTTTTTGGTGGTGTTGAATATGTCAAGGTTTTCAGTCTCATTAATCTTACTCAAACACTTATCAAACGTATCCCATGGTCAAACACAAGGTTTATCCAATTGAAGGTTCTTTTCAAACCACTTAATCAAACACCAGACTTTTACATTGATGATGAATTCTTTCCCAATACTTTTACATTTAGAAATCAGGAGAGCATCAATAACACTCAAGGCTCCCTTGTCATATCCTCTATATATAAAGGAGGAGTGTCTGTGTGTGTGTGTATGTGTGTGTGTGTGTGTGTCTGTCTGGATGTCCGCTTATAACTCAAGAACTACACATCGGACAAAAGTTTTAGACACAGATTCGGAATCAGCATAAAATCCCGGTGGTTTGAGGCTACGTTTTATTTTAATATCAATGGTTTAAAACAACCGCGCCAGCTGCAATTCCGTGGTGTAGTTTGTGGCGGCGCTAGACGTTCGGGGTGTATTGCAATGGTTTGTCGGGTTTGGCTGTGGGTCCAGAATAGCTCCCATTTCCTGATGTTCTTCCACTTTTATTTTGATTCTTCTGTTACAACGCCTTCCTTATCTACCTTATATCCCCCCGACGAGGCCTCTACATAATTTCATGCGGAAGAATTTCGTGCATTTTGAGTGAAAGAAGTGAGACGAAGTTGTAGGAGGAAGAAGAGGCGCGGTCACTGTGGAGGCCTCGATCGTGAGTGGAAATGGCGGGAATTTCGTTTCTATCGCAAAGTAAAGGATCTGCATTCATTTCTGAACTTGCATTGGTGGATTGTTATACATCTGCATTATTTTTCATTAAAAAACTTTATGTTGAACTTGAAGGCTCCAAGCACGAACTATATATATAGCCCTCATTGAGGTAAAAATAAAAGTAAAAAGCCTGCTCTCGCTTGCCAAGCTAGCCGTTCCCCCCCTCCCCCCCTCCCCCCCTCCACTCCCCCCCCTCCCCCCCTCCCCCCTCCCACTCCCCCCCTCCCCCCTCCCCCCTCCACTCCCCCTCCCCCTCCCCCCTCCCCCTCTTCTCCCCTCTCCTCCTCCTCCCCCTCCCTCCTCTTCTTCCCTCCCCCCCTCTTTTCCCCTCCCCCCTCTTCTCCCCTCCCCCCCTCTTCTCCCCTCCCCACCCTCTCCTCCCCTCCCCCCCCCCATTCCCCTCCCCTCCCCCCCCCGTTCCCCTCCCCCTCCCCCCCCGTTCCCCTCCCCCCCCGTTCCCCTCCCCTCCCCTTCCTCCTCCCCTCCCCTCCCCCGCCCGGCAATGCCGGGTACTTCCCATGGCCAGCTGTACGTGGGCTGCTCGAGGGTTGGAAAACCAAGCAATCTTTATGTCTTGGCACCAAGTAAGAAAACCAGAAATGTTGTGTAC